>NW_006921814.1:5597092-5598384 GCF_000298275.1 Orycteropus afer afer
GGATTTGAACCGCCAGCCGTCTGGTTAGCAGGCAAGTGTCTTAGCCACTATGCTACCAGAGCTCCCCTTTCTACAGTGGTTGTGAATTTCCTATAGTGAATATATATGTGGTAAGCACTCCCAGTATATGTATGAAAATATCTTCATTTTTCTCTCCCTCTTGATTGATAGTTTAATTCTTGTTAGATAGTGTTCCATTGTCCTTTGGCCTATAATGTTGGCAATGAGAATTTTACATATTTTTAAGTAATCTGTCTTTTCTCTCCTATTGATTTTTTGATTTTTTTCCCCTCCTGACTTAAATATTCTTCAGTTTTTCTGCTTTAAGGACTTATTTTTATTTTTTGTCCTCAGAACTCACTGTGTTTCTGCAATATAACTTCATGTCTTCCATCATTTCTTGAACATTCTTGGCCATTATCAGTCTGAGTATGGAGAATCGTGTTAGGAACCAAGTTGTGACTAGAGAATGGACCATCTTTCTATTTAGCCTTCAAGAGCAGGATTCATTAACATTTAACAGTATTCAGTTATCACAGTTTCCAGTTCCATGGTCTAAAAAATAAAGACATAGTTAAGATTAGATAACATATAGCATCTAGCATTGCAGTTGAAGAATAAGGAGGAAAGTTAGAGGGCATATAATATAGTCATTCTTTCATTCTGAAAATGTTAATTAAATATTTTTCTGAGTGTTAGACAATGCACCAAACCTTTGTACTTTCTAAATATCATGCTCTTTTTTTTTGTATTTTAACATTTCAAGTATTCATTAGATTTACTTATTTTAAAAAATCTTTTCCCTTTTTTCTATGGACTTGAAAGTTATATTTTATATTTTTGTTATTTTCATGGCATTTCCTAAAATTTTAACATACATATTTATCCTTACAAAGTCTAAAGTTTGGTTTGGAGATAACTAATATTTATGTCCTATCTTTGACCAGAGCCTGAATCAACTGACCCAGTATTTATTGTTCAAAAAGGACAAATCTATTTTCAAACAAATATTTTGCTCAACTTTACTTGGGTTTATTGAGATACTATTGGAAAGTAAAGGAGCCCTAGTGGCACAGAGGTTAAGCTCTCAGCAGCTAAACAAAATTTGGTAGTTCAAATCCACTGAGACTCCATGGAAGAAAGATCTGGTGAGCTGTTTCTGTAAACATTACATCAAGAAAACCCTTTGAGCAGCTTTACTCTGTCACATGGGGTCACTATGTGTCAGAATTGACTTGATGGCACCAACAATAATGACAACATTGAGAAGTCTCTTTCAGTACATTTTTTTC
>NW_006921814.1:5599164-5600356 GCF_000298275.1 Orycteropus afer afer
CCCTTAATTGAAAATCTTGGTCTATAATTGGTGTATCTCCTTCAGTCAAAATAGTTTGGTTATTCTCTCTTTTTTCTCTTTCTTCTTCTAAATTATAAAAGCAGTATCTTTTACTATTTTCCCATTTTATATCATAATATTTATTTATTTTTTAAATCAAGTAACATATATTTCTTCAAGGATTCATATATACTTCTGTGGTAGTTAACCTCCAGTGATGACCCTTACCTCTAGGTGTTCCTACTGTTGTGTTGTTCCCTCTTATACTGAATCTGGGTAATCGTGTGATTCACAAACTTCTGTAAGTGTGTGAATGTTTTTAATTGTAGTAAGGAATAAATAACATAAAATTAGCCACTTTAGCTATTTTTAAGTACACAATTCAGTGACTTTAATGATATTCACAATGTTATACAATCATCACCATAATTCCCAAATTTTTTTAATAACTCAAACAGAAATTCCATATCCCTTATGCAGTCATCCGCAGAGATCCAGGTGAGGAGAGAGAACCCAGGCACACCCAAAGCAGCAGGATGGGAGAGCGGGGAAAGGGGATTAAAAGGTCCTAGAACTGGGACAGAGGAGGTGTCAGCCACAGGGACCCAGGTAAGGGTGGTAGGAGAGGTTTCCAACAGGGAGACAAACTTGTCTGTCAGTTTGTGGTGACATGGTGATGTGTTGAGGTGAGTTTTGAGGCAGAGCCACTGGTGTTTCAAACCCAGTAGATATACATGGTGCATAGGTATCAGCCCAGATTACACACTGAGACAGACTAGGAAGAAGGGAGAGGCCATCCACTTCTCAAAGAATTGGCCAGGGAAAACCTTATGAATAACAAAGAAACACAGTCTGACACATTACTGTGCAACTTTATGAATAGTCCGGTTAGGTTAGAAGGCTCCCAAAATAGGACTGGGAAAGAGCTGCATCATCAGAGTAAACCCAGCCTTACTCATATGGATAAGGTAAAGCTTTCGAGACCCCCAATTGCTGATGTGGTACTACTCAAATTGAGGAGAAAGAGCTGCAGACATCCGTTAATCATTGGAACATGGAATGTACGAAGTATGAATCTAGGAAAATTGGAAGTTGTCATGAAATGGAACACATAAAGATTGATATCCTCGGCATTAGTGAGCTGAAATGGACTGGTTTTGGCCATTTTGAATCAGACAACCATATGATCTAC
>NW_006921814.1:5604871-5609797 GCF_000298275.1 Orycteropus afer afer
TTAAAGTGAAAAAAAAAAAAATTTCAACCAGGCACATGGAAAAGAAAAAATGCTAAAAACTAGGACCTGGTAGGGGAAGATGAAGAAGAATAATAAAAAGGACAAAAGTATTAATAATATTAGTTGTTTTAAAATAGACAAATACAAACAAACTAATCACCATAAAAAAAGAAAGTGAAAAAGAAAAGAATAAAAATAAAAAAGAGAAAAAAAAATTGGTGGAGGACAAGGCAGGGCACTCCGGCTCCGTCTGAGCACACAGACTGTGATGGAGTTCCTGTGGGCCCAGAAGGTAGGTGGGAGTAGGGGATGGCCGCACCTCCCTTCACCAAGTGGGTGTGGTGTATAAGAGTAACAAGAGGAATGTTGTACTTTGTCAGTCTTGCAGGTCCCTACTGTCCTTGAGTTTGTTGGAAAGCAGAACATGTTCTTAAGCCCCAGGAATCTGCCAGAGCACTGTCTCTTTAAATATCCAAAATAGTCAAGCCGCTTTTTAAACGTTCAAAATGGCGGCACCCTCTGGACTTGCAAAAGTCCACAGCTCTGCCCACCTTTCTCTCCACCTTCTCCATTTGTTCCCTAGCGACCATGCATAGTCCTCCATGCAGTCCCTGGCTAGCAGGGTGATTTTTAGGTTAATTCTTAGGTCCTACAACCACTCGGGACTCTCCAAGCTGTCTGTGCTGTCCGGATCACTAAGGATCGCTGCCAGACTGCAGCTCTGTCTGTCTCCTTTTTGGGTATTTTCTCACAAATTCTTCGGCTAGTGGGGTTTAGTCCACTTCTATATCCTTCCCTTCAAGGCTAAGGGGTCCAGGATTATCTTCTGTGTCTGTGTTAACTGGTTTCCCTTTTCTTTGTTGAAGAAGGTCTATGCAGTCTTTCTGCCTAGTCTGTCATCTTGCCAGCCCTCTCCAAGGTTTTTTTTTTTTTTTTTTTTTTAAGAGCTGGTTTTATATTCAATGTTACATATACATTTAGTTTCACTCCCCAATTACCATGTCCAACCCTAACCCAGTGTCCTCCCCTCCCTTCCCTGTAACCGTTTCCCTGTGCTCCTCATATTTATGCACTCCTGTTTGTTCTGCATTTCCTCAATTTGAGTGTTGGTCCACTGGTGCTCCATGGTCTATGTATTACCATGGAGTATGTGGGTGCATCATCTTCAGTTGCGTGGTCTGTGTGTACATCTTGTTAACTATTGGGCTGAGAGCCAGCCCCTGGGGGTGCATTTTATCCCAGGAGCAGAATGTATTCAAGGGCTATAGTATTGGGGGTCTCATAAGTCATTTATCATAATGTTTTCAAGGTTCATTTGGGTTGTAGCATGTATCAGAACTTTATTCCTTTTTATGGCTGAAAAATATTCCATTTTATACTTACACTACATTTTGCTTTTCTATTCATCTCTTGATGGACACTTGAATTATTTCCACTTTTGGTTTTTGTGAACAGTGCTGCAATGAACATTGATGTACAAGTGTTTCATTGGGTCCCTTCCTTCAAGTCATTTGGGTACATACATAGGAGTAGAATTTCTGGGTCATATTTATCTCTTTAAGGAACTGCCAAACTGATTTCCACATTGGCTTTATAATTTTACATCCCCACCAACAATGTACAAGTGCCCTAATTTATCCACATTCTTACCAACACTTGTTATTTTTTTCATATTTTGGATTATAGATATCCTAGTATATATGAAGTGGTATGAAACATTTCTTTTTGGAAACTCTAAATGGCCATGGAAGAAGTCTGGATACCCCAGCAGAGATGCCACATGGAGAAGAGAGGCTCTGAGATGACATGGGAAGAGAGAAAAACTGAGATGTTACAATGTTCCAATTAGTCCAATATAGTGATAATATCTACAAGGAAAACCAGTTAGTACTACTATTATGCAAATTTACACATCAACCACTAAAGCCAAAGATGAAGAAATTGAAGATTTTTACCAACTTCTGCAGTGTGAAACTGATGAAGCACACAATCAAACATATTGATATTAACTGGTGGACTTCACCAGATGGAATACACAGGAACCAAGTTGACTTTATCTGTGGAAAGAAGTGATGGAGAAGCTCAATACCATCAGTAAAAACAAGACTAGGGGTAGACTATAGAAGCAATTGCTTATATGCCAGTTCAAGTTGAAGCTGAAGAAAATTAAAACAAGTCTCTGAGAGCCAAAACATCACCTTAATTATATCCTACCCAAAGTTAGAGACTATCTGAAGAATAGATTTGATGCATTGAACATCAACAACTAAAGACCATATGAGTTGTGGGATGACCATATGAGTTGTGGGATGTAAGACAATCATACATCAAGAAAGCAAAAAGTCATTAAAAAGAAAAGAAATGAAGAAAAGATCAAAACAGATATTAGAAAGGACTCTGAAACTTGTTCTTGAACAGGAAGTAGCTAAAGTGAATGGAAGAAATGATGAAATCAAAGAGCTGAACAGATTTCAAAAGGCAACTCAAGAAGACAAAGTAAAGTATTATAATGAAATGTGTGCAAAGACCTGGAGTTAGAAAACTGAAAAGGAATAACACACTCAGCATTTCTCAAGCTGACAAAACTGAAGAAAAAATCCAAGCCTCAAATTGCAATACTGAAAGATTCTATGGGCAAAATGCTGAATGATGAAGGAAACATCAAAAGAAAATGGAAGGAATACAGCTAGAGAAACAGGTCCAGACAATCAAGTAACTTTCCCAAGGTTAGTTGAATCAGAACTAAGTACTCCTTTCTTTGATGACTTTCCACTTAATCACATAGCTAAATATTTTTAGGAGAAGAAGTGGGCAATGGAAAGAAACTGCTGTCAAGTTGGATCCGAATCATAGCGACCCCTCCTTGGGTTTCTGAGGAGGTATCACTATGGAAGTAGACTGCCCAAGCTTCCTTCTGAGGAGTGGCTGGTGGGTTTTTGAACCACCAGCCTTCTGGTTAGTGGTCAAATGCTTTAAGCACTATGAGTCAAAATGGGATTTATTTTTTCTAATATCTTTTTTATGTTTGAAATTCCTTTTGACAGATTCCTGGACATTTTCCTACATATGTACTCACATACACACATAACTATTAAGAAGGAAAAAGTCTATTAGTTCCACATAATAAAAAAGGTAATTTCAATTATTAGATATTGATCAGGGAGTTTTCTCTTGTGATACTATCTCATAAATGGCTGTGATAGTTTGATGAATTTCCAAGTAGCTAGTAAAGGTGGTATTTTAACAATATAATTATAAGGCATTTCAAACTAATCTTGCAGATTGATATAAAGATAGGATGACATGATTCTACTCACAGTTTTATGTACCAATACTATAATGCATGATAATTTAATAAAATCATAATTTTGTAACAAGCTAACTTGGTTTACAATGTCATGTGACTTTGCAATTTATCATTCAATAACTCCATTCAAGAAGATAAGGTATGTGAACGCTGAAGTTATTTCCTAGTTCTTTTCTTCTTTTTATCCATCCCATTTTCTCTCTCCTCAGAAGCAAAAAAGTCCCCTAAAGTCTTGTTTTGGTTCTCAAGTGCTGCTATAACAGAAATACTACAAGTGGATAGCTTTAACAAACAAGAGCTTATTCTCTTACAGTTTAGGAGGCTAGAAGTCTGAAGAGTGCAGAATGCCAGCTCTAGGAGATGTAGGAAAGTCCCTTGACCTTGGGCTTCAGCTCTGCCTCTTACTTCTGGCCCACTGAAGCTGATGTCTCTTAACTCAAGCAGCTGCTGGATGCTGAGGCTGACAAACCTAAGGTTTAAAAGTGAAATGACATGGCCCCAAGATTATCAACTTCAGAAATAGTCCCAAGATTGGCAGGCAACATGGGAGGCTGCTGAATGAAGACTCAGCTACATGCAAGGTCCAAGTGTACCCAAAGCTCAAGAACTTTTTCAAAGCATCTCCATACGTACAGGAAGCAGACCACATTCCCTAAGGCAGCTACTCAGCTGCTCACAGTAGATTCCACCATGGAATTGATTACCATTCTCACCATGGGTAATAACTACATCCAGCTACCCAGCCACTCAAAACCAGGCCCAGCCAAGCTGACACATAACTTTAACTACCACAAGCCTTCTCTTATTTCCTGTGTGCAAAGACCTGGAGTTAGAAAATTATAAGATAAGAACACAATTGATTATCTCAAGCTGAAAGACCTGAAGAAAAAATTCAAGTCTGGGGTTGCAATATTAAAAGGGTCAATGGGCAAAATATTGAACAATGCAGGAAGCATGAAAAGAATGGAAGAAATAGCAGTCATTTTACCAAAAAGAGTTGGTTGACATTCAACCATTCCAGTAGGTAGCACATGATCCAGAACCAATTGTATTGAAAGAAGAAGTCCAAGCTGCACTGAAAGAATTTATGAAATGCAAGGCTTTAGGAACTGATAGAATACCCATTAAGATGTTTCAACAATGAATGGAATTCTAGAAGGGCTCACTCATTTATGAATGAGATGAATATTTGTGCCCATTCCAAAGAAAGGTGATTGTGATAGTTGGAGCTGTGTGTCAACTTGGCTGGACCCCAGTTCTGTGTGGTTGTTCCCATGATGGGATCAGATGACTGTGTTCTGAGTGGCCAATCTGCCAAAGGGGAGTTTCTCTAGGGGTGTGGCCTGCTTCAAGGATATCCAGGGACATCCTGGGAAGAGAGACATTCTTTGAGGAATTGGGACCCTGGTATGCTGACTACAAGCTTCCGTGAGTAAGCAGCCCACCGCTTGGCCTAGAGATCTTGGATTCCTCTTTTGTTGGAGTCAACAACCAGTGTACTGCCTGCCAGCCTTGAATTTCTCGGCCCCCTGTGCTTGCGGAAGCTAAGGCTGCTGCCAGCAGGGACTTTGGACTTGCCGGCTTCTATACGTTTGTGAGCCATTTTCCTAAGATAAATT
>NW_006921814.1:5610316-5611458 GCF_000298275.1 Orycteropus afer afer
TTCTACTACCAGGGCTGACATAGCTGAAACCCAAATCCAGAGTCTTATTGTAAGAGTGGCTGATTTACAATGCCAGCTCAATTGCCAACCCAGAATGGTGTCTGCAGTTAAAGCGAGGGCATTGATTGGAAAAAAAATGGCATCCTGTAACCTGGAATAGGGATATATGCACAGATGATCAGGAAGATCAGGATATGGAACCTATAAATTCTGTTGAATTCCTCCCATCTGAACAGATTACTGTAAAACCATTATCCCCTCCCCCTCAGTTTGAGGGGACTAGCCAAACCGGTCCTGCAGGGTTATTGTGTGAGGCAGAGGCCATGGGAAACATTCCTGAATGCTCTCAGGAACTGCCTCAAGCACCTATTCTGGCAGCTAGGCCCATTACAAAGGTCAAGTCTAAGTGAGCCCCAAGAGGTGAAATAGAAAGTGTGACCGAGGAGGTGATACGCTATACTCCAAAAGACCTCCTTGATTTTGCCAACACGCACAGACAGAAACTTGGAGAACACATATGGGAATGGCTACTGAGGGTGAGGGATAATGGTGCAAGGAATGTAAGATTGGATCAGTCTGAGTTTATTGATTTAGGTCCACTAAGTGTGAATTCTTCATTCAATGTCTCAGCTTGAGAGGTTAGGAAAGGATCTAATAGTTTATTTGGTTGGCTTACTGAGGTATGCATTATGCAGTGGCCTACCTTAAGTCAAGTTGAAGTACCAGACCTGCTGTGGTTTAATGTAGAAGAAGGTATTCAGAGGCTTAGGGAAATTGGCCTGTTAGAATGGATTTATCAGATTAGACCCGTAGAGCCAGAAATGGAGAGTACAGAAGACACCCCTTTCACCAGTACCGTGCGGAATAAATTTGTGAAGGGAGCTCCACCATCCTTGAAGACTGCTGTGATTGCTATTTTATGTAAACCTCATTTGACAGTGGGAACTACCCTAATTGAACTAAGACACTTACATACGATGGGGCTGACTGGACCCCGTGGTAGTAGGCACCAAGTAGCAGCAGTTAATCGACAAACGCAAGGTGGGCGTGGTTCCCATAATGGACAGCAGAGTCGGAACACTAATCAGAATAGTCTGACTTGTGTGGAATTATGGCATTGGCTACTTGCTCATGGTGTTCCT
>NW_006921814.1:5614770-5616474 GCF_000298275.1 Orycteropus afer afer
TCTGAATATCAGCTATGACCACGTGACCAGCTGCAGAAACAAGGACTGTGATTGTTATATTTCTTCATTGTATATGTGCATCAAATATTTTGTTTCTTTCTGTTATAAGCTATGGAATGTAAATAAGGTTAATACATTTTGGTTGTATGTGTGTTAATATATCATGTTAGGCACAAATATGACTCTGTAATTGTCCTTATGTAGAGATTATATATAATTAAGAAGATGTGTACAATTGCCAAGTTGACAAGGGGTGGACTGTGATAGTTGGAGTTGTGTGTCAACTTGGCTGGACCCCAGTTCTGTGTGGTTGTTCCCATGATGGTATCAGATGACTGTGATCTGAGTGGCCAATCAGCCGAAGAGGAGTTTCCCTAGGGGTGTGGCCTGCTTTCAGGATATCCAGGGTCATCCTGGGAAGAGAGACATTCTTTGAGGAATTGGGACACTGGTGTGCTGACTACAACCTTCTGATTGAGCAGCCTACCACTCAGCCTGGAGATCTTGGATTCGTCTTTTGTTGGAGTCAACAACCAGTGTACTGCCTGCTAGCCTTGAATTTCTCGGCCCCCTGTGTTTGCGGAAGCTAAGGCTGCCGCCAGCCCAACATTTCGTCCAGGGGCTTTGGACTTGCTGGCTTCTATACATTTGTGAGAGCCATTTTCCTAAGACAAATTTCTCTCTCTCTCTCTCTCTCTCTCTCTACATATATATATATATATATATATATATATGGTTTTTGTGTTTCTCTAGAGAACCCAATCTAACACAGTGATCAAACACAATGCAGAAAATATCAAAAAATATCATTAATATCACACTAAAGTAGAATTTTGATGAAAATATTTTTTAAAAAATTGCAGCAGTACATTGACAGAGAACTGGCAGAAATTCAAGCAGGATTCAGGAGTCAGCCTGGAATAAGGACTATCATTGCTGATGTCCAATGGATCTTGGCTGAAAGCAAAGAATACAAGAAAGATATTTGCATGTGTTTTATTGACAGTAAAAAAGCATTAGACTGGGGATCATAACAAATTATGGACAATGTTGGGCAGAATGGGAATTTCAGAACACTTATTTGTGCTCATGAGAATTCTGCACATAGACCAGGAGGCAGTCATTCAAACAGAACAAAGGGATCCTGCATGGTTTAAAAGCAGGAAAGGTGTGCTTCAGGGCTGTATCCTTTCACCATATTTATTCAATCTGTATGCTGAGCAAATAACCCCCAAAGGTGGACTACATGAAGAAGAACATAGCATCAGGATTGGAGGAAGACTCATTCACCTGTGATATGCAGATGACACAACCTTACTTGCTGAAAGTGAAGATGACTCGAAGGACTTACTGATAAAGATCAAAGACTACAGTCCAGTATGGATAATACCTCAAGCTAAAGAATACTAAAATCCTCATAACTGGACCAGTGAGCAACAGCACAGTAAATGGAGAAACTATTGAGGTTGTCAGGGATTTCATTTTACTTGGATCCACAATCAATGCCCATGGAAGCAATGTTCAAGAAATTAAGTGACATATTGCATTGGGCAAATCTGCTGCAAAAGACCTCCTAACCTGGATCAAAGACTTAAATGTAAGACCCAAAACTATAAAATTTATCAAGGATAAAATAGGGGCAAATCTGGGAGCCCTAATTTATGGCATAAATAGACTGTCAAGCATAACCCAGAATGTGCAGGA
>NW_006921814.1:5616919-5626807 GCF_000298275.1 Orycteropus afer afer
AGGAGTGGCTGGTGGGTTTGAACCGCCAGTCGTCTGGTTAGCAGACAAGTGTCTTAGCCACTATGCTACCAGAGCATTAATCATTAGAGAGATGCAAATCAAAACAACAATGAGATATCATCTCACCCCAGCAATAATAGCAAAGTTCAACAAGTCAGAAAGTAACAAGTGCTGGTGAGGTTGTGGAGAGATTAGAACTCTTGTACACTGCTGGTGGGATTGTAAAATGGTACAACCATTGTGGCAAACGGTATGATGTTTCCTTAAAAAACTGAAAATAGAAGTCCTATTTGATCCAGCAATTCCATTACTAGGAATATACCTGAAAGAGGTGAAAGATAGTGCACAAACAGACATATGTACACCTATGTTCATTGCAGCACAATTTACCATAGCAAAGATATGGAAGCACCCTAAGTGCTCACCAACGGATGAGTGGATAACCAAATTATGGTATATCCACACAATGGAAGACTATGCCACACTAAAGAACAATGAGAAATACGCTAATCATCTTGCAACATGGACGAACCTGGAGGACATTATGCTGAGTGAAATAAGTCAATTGCAAAAGGACAAGTACTGTATAAGCCCATTACTGTAAAAAGACAGAGAAGAGTTTGCTTGGGAAAGGGAACTCACCTAGTAGGTTATCAGGATGGAGAGGAAAGGGGAGGGATTAATTTCAGGCTAGTTGGGGCCTACACGCTGACATAGGTAGGGGGAGGGATATATGGGAAGGATATATAACCACCATGATAACATTAGAAAATGGGAGGACACAGGATTGTACACATAAGGGATGGACAACAGATGCTAATACCAACCAATGTACCCACAACACTGTATTGCCAATTACACCAAACACTAGGCTATACAGATAAACACATAAACACCTGTGATGGTCAGATGGCTACTAATGCCAACCACTCAGGAAAGGATCAAATCTGGATATCCTGGATAGCGTGGGAGGGAAAACGTGGAACAAAATCCAAAAACTCAATAAAGACCAGAATTACTAGTCAGATGAAATCTGGTGAGTCTCCCAATACTATGGCCTTGGAATACATCCTGCACCTGGAATAAAGCTCACTCAGGGGTGGGCTCTCAGCCTAATAGCTAACAAGATGTACACGCAGACCACTCATCCCAGGATGACACACTCACACACTCAATGGTAATACATCCCTTAGAGCAATAGACCATGGGACACCAGAGGACCAACATTCAAACTAAGGAAATGCAGGACAAACAGGAGTGCATGAATGTGAGGGACACAAGGGGAGGGTTATAAGGTAGGGAGGGGAAGAGTCTAGGTTAGGGTTGGACATGGTGAATGTGGAATGAAACCAAATGTACACATTATGTTGAATGTAAAACAATCTCTTGGAATAAAAATGAAAAAAAAAAAAAAAAAAGACCTTCTAAAGTATTAAAGAACAAAGAAATCACTCTGAAGACTAAGGTACTCCTGCCCCACTCCATGGTATTTTCAATAACTTAATATGCAAGTGGGGGGTTGAAAATGAATAAGGAAGACTACTGAAGAATTGATGGATTTAAATTGTGGTGTTGGCAAGGAATATTGAATATACTTTTAATTTCCAGAAGAATGAACAAATCTGTCTTGGAAGAAGTATAGCTGGAATTCTTGGAAGAGAGAATGGCCAGATTTCATCTCTCATACTTTGGTCAGATTATCAAAAGGCACCAGTCCTTGGAGAAGGATAGCATGCTTGGTAAAGTAGAGGGTCAACAAAAAATGGAAAGACCCTCAATGAGATGGATTGATACAGGGGTTGCAAAAAATGGACTGAAGCATAGAAGGGATTGTGATGATGGTGAAACAATGGTCAGTATGTATAGTCCCTATGAGTGTCAACCAACTCAATGACACCTAACAACAACAACATGGCAGCCCTTGCACATTTCTCCTCACATATTTAGAATCAGCAGTCTTTAATGAAAATCTTTAAATCCATTCATTCTTCTTTCAAAAGAGCAAGGAAAAAATATAGGTTTATGTGAAAAATTACTCTGTGTACCTGATTTAAATCCTTGTTATAATACGTCTTAAGTGAAGAAATTGGATTGCAAACCAGAATAATTTTTAATTAAGAACAATATATATTCTTTCATATATATATAAACAAACCTTGGAGAAGGCCTTTCACTTTCTACAGGATTTTCCTGTAATGATTGCATTTTTAACATTTATTTCTATTTGTCAGAAGAATTGTACAGGGAGTTGGAGTCCATTCAGAGTGTAGTGGTTCCCCTGAGCTAAAGAAACATGCATAGGAAGGAGTTCAGGTATGCTGAGGATCTGAAATTTGTGAGATATGATTCTGGAGAGAAGAAATTTGTGTTTAAGGGAAAAGTCTATGTAATAGTTTCCTTTAATTAGTTAGTCAAGTGCTGAACTGCTCATGAACAGGGAGAAACAAAATGAGTCCTAGCAGTGAAGCAGTGAGTAAATACTTGTTGTAGGCATACAAAAAAAAAAACTCACTGCCATTGAGTCAATTCTGACTCATAGTGACCCCCATTGAATTTCTGAGGCAGTAAATATTTATGGAAGTAGATTGCCCAATCTTTCTTCTGTGGAGTGGCTGGTGGGTTTGAACCACCAACCTTATGGTTAGCAGTCAAATGCCTTAGACACTACACTAGGCATGTTGTTGTTGTTGTTATGTGCCGTTGAGTCAGACCCGACTCATAGCGACCCCTTCTTGGGTTTCCAAGGCAGTATCACTACGGAAGTAGATTGCCCCATCTTCCTTCTGGGGAGTGGCTGGTGGGTTTGAACTGCCAGCCTTCTGGTTAGCAGTCAAGTGCCTTAGCCACTATGCTACCAGAGCTCCCACACTAGGCATAAGAGCTGAAAAAAGTTTCTCAAGGCTGTGCAGGGATGGTAGATATTGAGTTCTAGCTCTGGAGGAGGAAAGAGACTGTGGTGAGACCCTGAAGCATATAGTTGAGATAATAGATAGGCCATATTTTAAAGTAAGTACCACACACTAGAGTAATGAATACACCGTGAGCCTAAGAATAAAATTGAAAAAGAGCTACTCTAACAAACTCAACACTCACCTATCAGTTTGTCATACCATGGGGGCTGATGTGTTGCTTTGGTGTTGGAAGATATATCACTGTTATTTCAAATGTTAACAGGGTTACACACAGTGCAGTTTTCAGAGGAGCTTCCAGAATAAGACAGATAAGGAAAGAGGACTTGGTGAGCAACTTCTGAAAAAATTGGCCAGTGAAAATCTGATAAATAGCTATGGAGACATTTTCTGACATGTTACTGGAAAATGACGCCCCTCATATTAGAAGGCACTCAGTATATGACAGGAGAAGAGTTGCCTCCTAAAGGAGAGTTGACCTTAATAACATGGATGGGGTAAAGCTTTCAAGACCTTCGATTATTGATGAGACATGATGCAAAATGAGAAGAAACATCCATAAATATCCATTAATAATCAGAACATGGAATATATGAAGTATGACTCTAGCAAATTTGTAGTCTTCAAAAACTAAATGGAACACATGAAGGTTGATATCCTAGGCATTAGTGAGCTGAGATAGACTGGTATTGGCCATTTTGAATCAGACAAACATGTGGCCTACTATGCTGGGAATGAAAAACTGAAAAGGAATGGCATCACATTCATCATCAAAAAGAACATTTCAAAATAGTGTCAACGATAAGACACTATCCATATGCGTACAAGGAAGACAAGTAAATACAACCGCTATTCAAATTTATGGACCAACCAAGAATCTGAAAGAAAAAATTGAAGATTTTTATGAATTTCTGCAGTCTCAAATTAATCAAACATGCAGTAAACATGCATTGATAATTACTGGTGTTTGGAATGTGAAAGTTGGAAACAATGAAGGATCAGTAGCTGGAAAATATGACCTTAGGGGTGGAAATGATGCAGGAGAACACATGATAGAATTTTGCAAGACCAACAACTTACTCATTGCAAATAGCCCTTTCCAGCAACATGAACATCATCTATACACATGGAATTTGCCTGATGAAATGCACAGGAATGTTCTGGTTACTTAGTGCTGCACTGACAGGAACACACCACAAATGGGATGGCTTGAACAAACAGGAGTTTATTGTCTTACAGTTTTGGAGGTTAGAAGTCCGAATTTAAAGTGTTAAGCTCTTGGGGCTGGGTGAAAGCCCCTCAACCTTGGGCTTCAGCTCTGCTTCTTGCTCCTGGCCCACTGAAGCTGGAGGGGTCTCTTCACTCAGGCAGCTCTTGGCTGCTGAGGCTGACAAGCCCAAGGTCAACAAATAAAAAGGCACAGTCTCCATATTACTGAACTACATGGCAGGCCATTGATTCAAGTCCTTAACAGTCCTAAGATCAGCAGACAGCATGACTGGCTGCTGAACAACTTGGCTACATGCAGGATTCAAGTGTGCATAAGCTGTAGACCATTCTCAAAGCTCCTCCTTACATGGGAAGCAGGTCACATGACTAAAGCAGCTACTCAGCTGCTCATGGCAGATTCCACCATGGAGCTGATTGCCAGTCTCATCTTGGGGAATAACTACCACCAGCTGCCCAGCTACTCAAAAGCAGGTCCAGCCAAGTTGATATAACGTTAACTACCACAGGAAGAAAATAGAATGCATCTATAGATAGATACAATGGAAAAGCTCAGTATCATTTATCAGAACAGGGCCAGGGGCCGACTGTCAAATTGTCCATATGCAAAAAAGTTAAAGCTGAAGAAAATTAAAACAAATCCATGAGAACAAAAGTATGGCCTTGAGTCTATCCTCCCTGAATTTAGAAACCATCTCAAGGATAGATTTGATGCTTTGAACACTAATGACTGAAGACCAGATGAGTTGTGGGATGACATCAAGGACACAATAAATGAAGAAAACAAAGGATCATTAAAAAGACAAGAAAGAAAGAAAATAAATGAAATGGATGTTTCATGAAATTTGCCCTTGAACATTATTCAAACCAAAACCAAACTCACTGCCATCGAGTTGATTCCGATTCATAGAGACTCCATTTGGGTTTCACAGGCAGTAAATCTTTATGGAAGTAGATTGCCCAGTCTTCCTTCCATGGAGTGGCTGGGAGTTAGCAAAATCAAATGGAAGAAATAATGCAGTAAAAGAGCTAAAAAAAAAAAAAAAAGCCTCACTGCCATCAAGTTGATTCGACTCATAGTGACCCCTCCTTGGGATTCCAAGGCAGTATCTCTACAGAAGTAGATTGCCCAACCTTCCTTCTGAGGAGTGACTGGTGGCTTTGAACCGCCAGACTTCTGGTTAAAAGCCAAAAGCCTTAGGCACTATGCCACCAGAGTTCCCAACAGATTTCAAAGGGCAGCATACATTATTTTTATGAAATGTGAAAAGACTTAGAGAACCAAAAGGGAATAATACTCTCAGTATTTCTCAGCTGAAAGAAATGAAGAGAAAATTCAAACTTTATGTTCCAATATTGAAGGATTGTCTTGGACAAAATATTGAATGACACAGGAAGCCGCTAAAAGAAGAAGGAGGAGGAGAAGGAGAAGGAACACAAGAGGAAGAGGAAGGAGGAGGAGGAAGGAATACACATAATCACTAGGAAGAATTGATTGACATTCAACCATTTCAGGAGGCAGCATATAATCAAGAACTAATGATAGTAAATAAAGAAGTCTAAGCTGCATTGAAGGAGCTCTGGTAGTGTAGTGCCTAAGGTACTTGACTCCTAACCAGAAGGCTGGCAGTTCAAACCCACCAGCCACTCCTTGGAAGGAAGATGGGGCAATCTACTTCCGTAGTGATACTGCCTCGGAAACTCAAGGAGGGGTTGCTATGAGTTGAGTCCCACTTGATGGCACATAACAACAACAACAACAAGCTGCATTGATGGTATTGATGAAAAGCAATATTCCAGGAATTCTTGGAATACCCATTGAGGTTTTTCAACAAAGAGATGTTATGCAGGAAGCAGTCACTTATCTATGCCAAGACATTTGGAAAAGAGCTACCAGCCAATTGATTGGAAGAGATCCATTTTTGTGACATTCCAAAGAAAAGTGATCCAGTGGAATGCAGAAATTTTCAAATAACATCACTGATATCACATGCAAGTAAAATTTTGCTGAAGATAATTCAAAATATTGCAGTGGTACATCCACAAGGTACTACTAGAAATTCAAGACAGATTCAGAAGAGGACATGGAATGAAAGATCATGGCTGATGTCAGATGGATCTTGGCTGAAAGCAGATAATACCAGAAAGATGTTTACCTGTGTTTTATTGACAATACAAAGACATTTGACTGCGTGCATCATAACAAGTTATGGATAACATCGTGTATAATGGGAATTCCAGAACACTTAATTGTGCTCATGAGAAACCTGTACATAGACCAAGAGGCAGTCATTTCAACAGAAGCAGGGGTTACTGCACGGTTTAAAATTGGGAAAGGTGTGCATCAGGGTTGTACCTTTCACCATATTTATTTAATCTGTGTGCTGAGCAAACAATCCGAGAAGTTGGACTATATGAAGAAGAACGTGGCATCAGGTTTGGAGGAAAACTAAATGTGGTAGCTAAAGTTGTGTGTCAACTTGTCAGGTCCTGGTTTGGAGTGTCTGGGTAGCTGAATGTAGTTATTCTCCATGATGAGATTGGTAACCAACTCTATGACAGAATCTGCTGTGAACAGCTGAGTAGCTGCTTTTGGCGTGTGGTCTGGGTCTAGTATACAAGGAGAATCTTTGAGAAAAGTCTTTAGCTTTTGGTACATCTGGATCCTGCATTTGGCTGAGTCTTCATCTCAGTGGGCAGCCATATTGCCTGCTGATTATGGAACTGTTTCTGGACTTGAACTAGTGGTTTTCCCAGTTGCCTGCTGTGAGACTGTGCCATTTTACTTGTTGATCTTGGGTTTATCAGCCTCAGCATCTGAAAGCTGCATGAGCCAGAAAAAACCTCCAGCTCTAGTGGGCCTGCAACAGTAGGCAAAGCTGAAGCCCACTGTTTTGGTTACCTAAGGCCATTCTGACAGTAATATATACCACAAATGGGATGGCTTTGACAAACAGGAATTTACTCTCTTACCGTTTAAGAGAATTCTCTTACAGTTTGTAGGCTAGAAGTCTGAGTGTACATCTGTACATCAAAGTGCCAGGCTCTAAGGGCTAGATAAAAGCCCTTCAACCTTGGGCTTCAGCTCTGCCTCTTGCTCCCAGCTCACTGAAGCTGGAGGCTTTCTTCACTCAGACAGCTACTGGAGACAGAGGCTGACAAACCCAAGGTCAGCAAGTAAAAAGGTACCATGCCAATTTTACCAAACCACATAGCAGGCCATTAATTCAAGTCCATCGAAAGTCCCAAGATCGGCAGAGCATGGCAAGCTACTGAATGAAGACCCAGCTACATACAGGGTTCAAGCGTGCCAAAAAGCTAGAGCTCTTCCTCAAAGCTGGAAGCAGACCACATCTCTAAAGCAGCTACTCAGCTGCTCCAGTATATTCCACCATGGAATTGATTGTCAATCTCACCATGGGGAATAATCATATCCAGCTTTCCAGCCACTCAACCAGGCCCAGCCAAGCTGATAACAACCTCAACTACCACACCAATGGTTGAGCAGCCTTCACCCAACCCCTAGAACTGACATTCTGAACTTAGACTCCTAGCCCCCTAAACTGTAAGAGAATAAATCTTGGTTTGTTAATACCATCTACTTGTAGCATTTCTGTTATAGCAGCACTAGAGAACCAAGACATACAGTGATACAATTTGTTTGCTGGGAATGAAGACTTGAAGGACTCACTAATGCATAGTTTAAAATCAGGGAAGATGTGCATAATGGTTGTATCTTTTTATTATACTTATTCAATCTGTAAATTGTTGTTGTTTTTGTTGTTAGGTGCTATTGAGTCAGTCCAACTCATAGCAACACTATGTGCAACAGAATGAAATACTGCCTGGTCCTGCACCATCCTCACAAGCGTCACTATGCTTGAGCTCAACTTCACAGCCTCTTTGTCAATCCATCTTGTTGAGGCTCTCTCCCTTTTTCACTGACCCTTTGCCAAGCATTTTATCCTCCTCCAGAGACTGGTACCTTCTGATAACAAGACCAAACTATGAGATGAAGTCTGGCCACTCTCAGTTTTAAGGAACATTCTGGCTACACTTCTTCAAAGACATGTTTGTTCATTTTTCTAGCAGTCCATGGTTTATTTAATGCTGTTCATGAATACCACAATTCAAATGCATCAATTCTTCTTCAGTCTTCCTTAGTCACTGTCTAGCTTTCATATGCATATGAATCTATTAAAAATACCATGGCTTAGGTCAGGCCCACTTTAGTCTTCAAAGTGACATCTTTGCTCTTTAACACTCTAAAGAGATCTTTTGCAGCAGATTAGCCCAGTGCAGTATGTCGTTTAATTTATTTCTTGACTGCTGCTTCCAAGGGCATTGATTGTGAATCCAAATAAAATTAAATCCTTGACAACTTCAAACTTTTCTCCATTTATCATGATGTTGTTTATTGGTCTAGTTGTGAGGATTTCAGTTTTCTTTATGATGAGGTGTAATTCATACTAACAGCTGTAGTCTTTGATGTATATCAATCAGTAAGTGCTTCAAGTCTTCTTCACTTTCAGCAAGAAAGGTTGTTTCATACATTCTACATTCCAATTATTAATGGATGTTTGCAGCTGTTCTCACTTTGAGTAATGACACATCAGCTAATGAAAGTCCTGAAATCTTTACTCCATCCACATTATTAAGGTTGACTTTACTTTGCAGTAGCAGCTCTTCCCCAATCATATTTTGAGTTCCTTCCAATCTGAGGAGTTCATCTTCTGGCACTATATCAGACAATGTTTTACTGCTATTCATAAGGTTGTCAGTGACTTAATTTTTCTTTTTTTTCAGAAATGGGCTGCCACACCTTTCTTCCTATTCTTTCTTAATCTGGAAGCTCTGCTGAAATCTATCCACCATGGGTGACCTTGCTAATATTTCAAATACTGGTAACATAACTTCCAGCATAACAGCAGCACACAAGTCACCACAGTACAACAAACTGACAGATGAGGGGTGGTCAATCTTTATGTTGAGGAAATAATCTGAGAAGCTGAACTATGTGAAGATGAATCCAGCATCATTATTGAAGCAAGCCTTATTAACATCCTGTGAAATACAGAGGACACAATCTGGTTTGCTGAAAGCAAAGAGAACTTGAAGCATTTCAATGAAGGTCGAAGACAACACCCGTTAGTATGGATTATATCTCAACATAAAGAAAGCCAAAATACTCAGAACTGGACCTATAAGAAACATCATGATAAAAGGAGAAAATATTGATGTTGTCAATGACATTTTTGTACATGGATCCAGAATAAATGTTCATGGAAGCAGCAGTCAAGAAATCAAGTAATGCATTGTGTTGCGCAAATCTGCTGTAAAAGACCTCTTTAAAGTGTTATCAAGTGGTACAATGTATCTGTAATTGGAGTCTCTGAAGTATAGATAAAGAATGGAACAGAAAAAAAAATATTTGAAGAAATCATTGCCAAAAATTTCTAACTTTTAGTGATAAAATGTTAATATTCAGGCACAGGAGGATAAATGCAAATAAAGCAACACCTAGACCAGTCAAAAGCAAACTGCTATAAACTCGAGATTAATAGAAAATCTTAAAAACATCCAGGAAAAGAAGACACATTATATAAAGGAGAATAATGATATAAATGATAGCTGATTTTCATCAGAAAAAAATATGGACAGAGATAATGAGGGACATATTTAACATATTGAAAGAAATATATATCCAGTCAATCCAGGATTTTAATATGTGGTTAAATTAAAGACAAAGTAA
>NW_006921814.1:5627017-5648397 GCF_000298275.1 Orycteropus afer afer
AAAACACACACACACACACACACTTTGGAAGACTTACACTTGTAGTTACCAAGAATTATTTCAAAGCTGCAGTGATTGAGAAAGTATAGTGCTGGTACAAAGGTAGACAAATGGAGCAATAATACAGAGGGGTGAATACAGAAACAGAACTACATATATATATGAAAACTTGATTTGTAACAAAGACAAACTGCACAGTAGTCAGTAAAAATGATCTTTTCAATAAATGGTGCTGGCTTATTTCGATATACATGTCTGTAAACCCACCAGCCACTCCTCAGAAGGAAGATGGGGCAATCTACTTCCATAGTGATACTGCCTCAGACACCCAAGGAGGGGTTGCTATGAGTCAGGTCTGACTCGAAGGCACATAACAACAACAACATACTCATATGTATATATGAATTTTGATTTTACATCATATCCAAAATGCAATTCAAATTATAACTAGAGAACTAAATGTGAAATGTAAAACAATGAAGCGTCTAATGGATAACGAAGGAGAATATCTTTATGAATTCTGAGTGGAGTGTTTTTTTCAAACAAGAGAAGAAAAAACAAAATAAAACAAAAACAATACTAATAATTATGGAAACAAAAGAAGATATATTGGACTGTATTAAGAATGTAGAGTGAGTGAAGAAAATCAAAGATAAAGGGAAACAATTAGTCCAAAGGACTAATAGAGCATATGAACACAGCCTCCATAACCCTGAGACCAGAAGAACTAGTAGGTGCCCAGGTACCACTACTGACCACTCTTAAGGAGATCACAATAGGAAGTCCAGGATAGAGTGGGAGAAAAATATGGAACAAAACTCAAAATCATAAAGAGACCAGGCTTACTCATCTGATGAAGACTGATGGAACCCCCCAGATTATGGCTCCTGGACACTTTCCAACTCTTGTGGCTCAGCTTTCAGCTAAATGATTGGCAGGTCTATAAGGTATACAGTGATACCAGGAGAATGAATATACACTCATTAGAACAATCAACCATACAAGATCAAAAGGGCAGAATTTTCTAAGGGATAGAGGTAGGAAGGTGAGTGGGGATGGGAAGGAATGATAAAGGAAGTGGTGGGTGCAGGGAAGAAATGGGAAGAGTGCTGTTGCATTGTGGTGACTGCAGTGAATGTCACAAAACAAAATGTGTATGGATTTATGAACGGAAATCATTTTGCTCTGTAAATGTTCATCCAAATCAAAATTGAAAAAAAAATAAAGAAATAAAAAAAGAATTATGAACCAGCTAGAAAGAATTAAAACAAATATATATATATATATAGAAAAGGCAAACCACTGAATGAAAGAAGATATTGGCAACACACATATATATCCATATCCATATCTATCTATCTATCTATCTATCTATATTTTTTATTGTGATTTGGGTGAAATTTTACAGAGCAGATTCATTTTACATTCAACAGGTCTGTGAGAGTTGGAGCTGTGTGTCAACTTGGCTGGTTTAAGCAATTGAGATATGGGATATTCCCACATCTCATGGGATCATATGTGTATGTTTTGAGCAGCCAATCCATTGAAAGGGAGTTTCCCTAGAGGTGTGGCCTGCTTCCAATATATTTGTGGACATCCTGGGAAAAGAGACACTCTTCTGTGGATCGGGATCCTATTGTGCTGCCTACAACTGACCATGAGCGAATAATCCACCATTCAGCCTGGAGACCTTGGATTCATCATTTGTTGGAGTTAACAACCAGTACACTGCCTGTCAACCTTGAGCTTCTCAGCTTTTGCAGCTGCATGAGTCGGGGAAAGCCTCCAGCTTGACTTTTGATCCAAGAACTTGGGACTTGCCAGCTTCTATAAGTGTGTGAGCCATTTTCCTAAGATAAATTTCTCTTTCTCTATATGTATATATAAGCTTTACTGGTTTTGCTTCTCTAGAGAACCCAGCCTAATACAAGGCCATACACATTTTGTTTTGTAACACTGGTTACATTTCTCATAATTCAGCAGCTTTCTCCCCAATTCCTCCCTATGGTTACCCCTTCCCTGTGTCCTTCTTGCCTTTGGGTTCGTGCCTCCCTACCTTTCTCCCTGTGCAATTGCTACCTTTCTAATCTTCCATGGTAGATTTTTCTAAGGAGTACATCTCCCTGGTGTAGGTTTTCAGCTCATAGGCCTGTCTATCATGTGGTTGAGAGTGAAGCCATGGGAATGAGTTCAACTTCAGGGTTGAAGAGTGAATCGGGGCTATAGTCTTGGGAATTTCACAAGTCTCTATCAGAGGCTGGTATTTCTGATGATTTTGAATTTTGTTCCACATTTTTCCCTACTCTATGCAGGATCTACAATTTTGATCCCTTTCTGAGTGGTTGGCATTGGTATTGGTAGTCGGGCACCATCTCTTTTTTTCTGGTGTCAAGGTCATATAGGCTGAGGTTCTCATGGTCCATTAGTCCTTTGGACTAACTCTTTCCATGCATCTTTGATTTTCCTTTACTTATAATATTTGGTTTTAGAATCTTAGAAGTTTGGAACTCATAAGGTAATCTAATTTACTCTCCTACCTCTAAAATGCTGTACTGTGGCAATCTGTTATGAGATAAGACGAAAGCATTAATAATTGGCAAGAAATAGAAGCTTTTTGGCTACTCAGTGTTAAGGCTATAATTCTATGGAGTAAAGTTTGTATGCATGGAAAAAACTTAAAAGAGATGATGGCATGTTTAGCTTCAAGTCTCTGGGAAAAAAAATGTGTTTATTTAATGACTTTCTCTTTTTTTCCAAAACTTTTGATTTCATGAAAGTTTGTAGGATGGCTTCATTTCATACAAAATGTTTCATGACTCTCCATTATTAACAGATGTTAAAGAGTGAGAGAGTGGAGAAGAGGCAGAATTGTAAGCCTCAGCTCTAAAAGTCCAGCTACTTCAACAGTAAAGACCCAAAACCTCAGTTGCTCCTTGGACATAGTGTAGAAAAGAACAGCCAACAATGCCCTAGTAACAGAAGGATCTCATATTGTTTCTGCAAATACATGTTCACTCTCCTTGTGTTTTGTGGAAAGCCTTTGATGTTGATTTGCAGATGGATATCCTGGACTTTTTCTTTTGCTTATGCAAGCAAAGAAGGCAATTTGGGTTTTCTCTGCAAACACTGTCAGATGTTTTACATTCAACCACAAAAATTAAGTTTTTTTTTTTTTCTCAAGGTTTGCTACTGACCAAAAATTAAAACACATACACTTACATATCATACAAGATCATTATGAGAAAAAAAAAGTAAAGTCAGTATCTGTATAAAATCTCCTTTAAAAAAAAAATGAAGAAAAATTTTCCTGAATCTGTCCTACCTTTTTTTTTTTTTTTAAATCATGCATACTTATTCTATATCTCAAGCTCTAGACCAATTTAAGGATTTCTAATGGTGTTAAGGCATTTGACTGCTAACCAAAAGGTCGGTGGTTAAAATCCACGCTTCTCCATGGAAGAAAGATGAGACAGTATGCTTCCATAGAGATTGACAGTCTGCTTCTATAGAGATTTACAGCCTTGGAAACCCAATGGGAGTTGCTGTGAGTCAGAACTGACTTGATGGCAGTGAGTTTGTTTTTTGCTTTGAACCCAATTTAAAAGGAGTCAAATAAAAATTTGCCTTTACTTAAAAACAGAACTCTTTCTAATATGTTTTAGTCAAAATTGTGGTATAATTTTCAGTGTTTAAATTACTCCTAAGATTCAAAAATGTTCAGTGGTTTAATTCTGGTTAGTAGAGAGTCATGGTATATCAGTTGCCTCGAATTCATCCAAAAGCTGGACAACGAGTGAGGGAGACCAAGAAAGAATTGATAACATTCCAATTATCGTGTTGACAAAGAATATTGAATACATCCTGAACAGCCAGGAGAATGAACATTTCTGTCATAAAAGTTTAGGTAGAATGCTTCATAGCAGCTAGGATGGAGAGATTTTGTCTCACATGCTTTGGGCGTGTTATCAGGAGATATCAGTCCTGAAGAAGAACATCATGCTTGGTAAAGTAGAGTCAATGAAAAAGAGGAAGACTTTCAAAGATATGGATTGACACAGTGACTACAATAAGGGCCTCAAACATGGCAGTGATTGCCAGGGTGGCACAGGACAAGGTAGTAACAGCACACAGTAATCTGCAGGTGCATACATAGGTAGACAGGCAAGAAGATCAGGTATGGATGAGCAAATAAGAATATACCTACGACCGTACATAGGTTTGCCAGACAATATTCCTACATATGTATTTGTATTATGTGCTATGAAAGTGTCCATATGCAGTTTAAACACAACAGGCCAGGAAGCAAAGTTAGGATAACTCCATAGGTAAAAATAAGCACCTTGAGGGAGTGAGTTGCTGGGCCAAGGGCAGGATATCATGGTCGTTGGGAACATCAAGCTCAATTGGCATAACCTGGTATACAATATATATATTTTAAAAAAAGATCTTGAGAATATTTGCTCAAAACCACCCTCTTCACATTCAGAGTATGAGGGAGGATGATAGGGAGTATAAAAAGGCTTTTCTTTGCATGGGCTCCCCTGGCTTTTAGATGGTGTTTCCACTGAACTAGTTTATGAAATGTCTTCTCACCTTATATGTAGAGTCTCTGCTTCACACAGCATCACTTCAAACTTGAAACATGATGCTTCTTTATGATTTTGTAAAATATCTCTAATTTATCTTTCAACACAAATACAAGTAACTTAAAATGTTAGACTTCCTTGTCCTTAAAGTATCTCTTGGCCATCTTGCTTCAATCTATGCCACCCTTAAAGGCATCCTGGTTTCCTACCTGTTCTTTATTTCTTCTTCTACCACCTCATCTCTTGTTCTCATATCCTACCTTCTAGCTACCAATAAGAAGTGCTGGTAGCACAGTTCCTAGGGCATTTGACTGCTAACTAGAAGGTTGGTGATTCAAACTCACCAGCTTCTCTGCAGAGGGAAGATGGGGCAACCTACTTCCATAAAGATTTACTGCCTCAGAAACACAGGTTGCTATGAGTTGGAACCAACTCAATGGCATTGAATTTGGTTTTTGATTTTAACTAACCATAGATTTCCACATTCTTTTCATTTTATTGTGAAGAGAATTTAATCTCTTTCCAGATTTTAAACCATTGATCACCATTTCATGAGAAAGGGGTCTAGGTGCTAAGCTAAACAGTAAGAGTCTCTACTCCCTTAGCAGCACAAGGATTAGTTTTTTTTTTTTTCCATATTAAATAAGAGTAACTTAAATGCAGAGAGGGAAAATAACCTGCTCAACATCTTACAGCTAGGAAGTGACAGAGATAGGACTCAAAATCAAGTCTGTCTGATTACAAAACACACATTCTTTCCACTACTACATGCCATTTCTGAAAACAAAAACGTGCAAGAATTCCCTTTTATTGAATCTCTGCATATGCAGACAGAGTTCACAATGTCTTATGCCTGTTTTTCCCATTCTTCATAACAATCTAACATTCAATTATTATACCCATGTACAGATGAGGATTGTGGTTCAAAGAGATAAACTAATTTAATCAGTTTAATTAACTAATTTAAATAGCTAGTAAATTGCAGAACTAGAACAGCTGCATTAGCCAAAATCTTTTTTTTTTTTTTTTTTGAATGACAGCTCACATTGGCCAAAGGATCATGGAAGGAGGAAAGCAAGGGTCCTTTACTTTATA
Source organism: Orycteropus afer afer (assembly GCF_000298275.1). Lineage (NCBI taxonomy): Eukaryota > Metazoa > Chordata > Mammalia > Tubulidentata > Orycteropodidae > Orycteropus > Orycteropus afer. Next base: position 5,632,699 of record NW_006921814.1, read on the forward strand.
ATATTCAAGTGACACGTTCCTTCAAACTGGGCAATTTTCAGTTTGTCACCTGTTTCTAGGGGACACTCTAAGATGCTCCAGCAATTAAGGTGTCTCTGTCTTTCAGTTCTTGGCACACCATCTCTAATCTAACAAAAAGATAAAATACCAGCAGAAGAGTCTGAGATAAAACCTAGCCTGCCTTCTCTCTCACCATTTAATTCTGCATAAGTTCAGCCTTAGCTACAAATCAGAACACCTAGTCCTGCAGAAATTGTCATTTTCCAACTTCAGTGCATTTCTACACTTACATCTACCACCTGGTGACTTTTGTCAGTGATTATTCAGCACAAAGTTTCTCAAAGTGTATTTCAGAGTCCACCTGTATCCATGTCAATAGGAGTTCTTATTAAAAATCCAGATTCTGGATCTTATCTTCAGGTATGTGGCTCAAGCATATGAACTTTTAACAAGCTCCCCGGCTTATCCTTACATTCAGTAAGTTTGAGATCCACTGACTCAGCAGAATTCAATAAACCTTAGAATCTTCAGGCTTAAGTTTAGTGGTACAAGTCAACAAGGCTTAGTTGACTAGGTCTTTCATGTAGGATACTAGGTCAATCTCTTCTTATATGAGTTCTGATACCAGATTCAATCTATCAGAAGCAGATCTTGTGACCCTTACCAGCTACTGCCACTGCGAATTGTATAGTTCTCTCTTGCCTATGGCACTTGACTGCTAACCATAAAGCTGGAGGTTCAAACCCACCAGCCACTCCTCAGAAGGATGGTTGGGCAATCCACTTCCGTAGGGATACTGTCTCAGAAACCCAAGGAGGGGTTACTATGAGTTGGGTCTGACTCGAAGGCACATGACAACAACAACAACAACAACAACTCTTTCCAGCTGCTTCCATATACAAAGAATATCCTGAGCTCAATTCCATCCAGTGCAGGGCCTGGCATGATCCTGATTGTTTCCTTCACCTGAAGCCACTGGATTTGATGAGGACCCTGAATATACCACCTGGGTCTGATAATTCCAATATGGACACAAATGTTTAGTGATCTGGAAGAACTGTAGACCTAAAAACAGGAACTAGTCATATGTCTTCCTTGCAACTTCAATTTGGTGCCACAGGCTCTAGAATCTAACATCCTCCATAGACCAGGAAAGGTAAAAGAAAAGAGCTTAATGATAAAACAATATTAAATTCTAAGCTATGCTTTAAAAATTATACAATATGAAATCCATCAGGTCTGGGAAAGAATCTTGCTCACTGACTCAACTGTTAAGCAAGGCAACACCCATTCCCCTTATTCTTGAATGTACGTTTTAGGTATTGGTCTTTGATCAGTCAGGGAAATGGATCTTGGGACTTAATACGTGAGCAACCTGCCCATAGAACTGCTTCTCTGCTCCATGATGGGACTTGCTCCCTGCTTGTACATGTCAAGTTCTGACCCTTCACAATTTCTACTCTATCCAAATCTCCTGTCATTCTGGGCAAGTCATTAGTGCTAATTATCTATATTATCTAGAATTTCCTTCTGAGTGCTAGAAACCATTTAAATGGTTTCCTGTTTGAACAGCTGGATTAAATGGTACGATAAGGATCTGGACGAAATAATACATCTCCCCAAACTGTCTACCTCTCTCTGGGGAATTACTTAATCACCTTGTAGATTAGACTATTACCTAATCAATCTTTACCAAAATCTTGCTTTAGGTTTAAAACTCAGTTGAGACAATAACTCAAACAACAAAAAGGCTAGAGATTTCACCTACTCCATTTCTTTCTCTATAAAACAATCATGACTTCAGCATCAGTGAAGCATTTTAAACTATTTACATATCCCTTGATTCTACTTAGGAGCTCTGGTGGCATAGTGCCTAAGGCATTTGACTGCTAACCAGAAGGCTGGTAGTTCAAACCCACCAGCCATTCCTTGGAAGGAAGGTTGGACAATCTACTTCCATAGTGATACCAACTTGGAAACAAAAGGAGGGGTTGCTATGAGTCAAAATCAACTTCACAGCAGTGAGTTTGGTTTGGTTTGATTCTACCTACCTTTTCAGACACACTTTAGAATCTTTCATCTAACTCTCTTGAACACTCTATTTCTCCCTAATATGTTCTGTCTTTTACAATCTATGGGAAGGCAATGTCTAAATATATTCTTTTCATCCTTTGTAGTCTATAAACACTTTATAATAATAATTATTTTACACCATATATAATGTCACAAGGGTATAAAGATTATGGAAAGATAAAAAATGAGATTAAGTTAACACTAAGTAGGAAAGATGGTGTCAAATAAAAGTCTGTGTCCTTAACAGGGAAATGAAACTTCATTACCTCCTTGTTCCTGAAGGAAGCTAATTGATGGCTGCAGTATTTCTTCAATCCCTAGAAGTGTGCCCATCATGCCAAGTGGTTATATAAAACGCATAGTTTTCACATGTGTGTTATTTTTTATAAATGTAAGAGATGACTTTAAAATAATCTAGCACTAGTCTGTTCCAGTGGTGTAGTGCTTAAGGCATCTGACTGCTAACCAGAAGGCTGGCAGTTCAAACCCACCAGCCGCTCCTTGGAAGGAAGATGGCGCAATCTACTTCTGTAGTACTTCTGCCTATGAAACCCAAGGAGGGGTCATTATGAGTCGAAATTGACTCGATGGCAGTGAATTTGATTTTGGCTTTTAGTCTGTTCCAACAACTACCCTATCATTAGGGGATTTTTCATGTGGGATCACAGGAAAAGGCAGTTATAAGGTCTATTATGGTTCTTGCTCTACTTTTCTCTGCATGATGTGTCCAGTCATATGAGATTTAAATACCAAGAACACAGTTTGGTTTTTTTTGCCAGCTTCATTTATTTTTCTAATTTTAAGATTTATTTTATGGTCATATACCAGAGCAGTTGTTTAATGATTTCGGAAGAAGTAGAGGATTTTATAGGATTTATTGAGTCCTAGATTAGAAAAAAATGTACAATTTACATAGATAGTTGATGTGTGGCCTAAATATATTAATAAATGTTGTTGTTGCTAGATGCCACTGAATCAATTATGACTCATGGTAACTCTGTGCAAATGTAAATGTAAATGTAAATGGCTGCATAAAACAAAATGTTTTGAAATTATGGAAACAGAAGTATTTCACGTGTGATAAATTGCCCATAATCCATGGGAAATGAAAGAAAAGCCATAGAATAGTTAGTTTCACTATTCTTTCTGAAAGTTTCTATATGAGTTTAGCAAATGAATGACATTGACTGAATTAACCCAAAGTAAAATAATGTTGCTGAATTTCTTACCAAAATAAATAAACTGTTATATTAGTAACAAAAAAAGATGATAAATAATCTTAAAAGGTATATGCAAAGTTTACATGAAGAAAAATAGAAAATACTAAAGTACACTTAAAAGCTGAGGCATCAATAGCTCTGCAAATATTCTAAATAAAATAGCAGCTTCTCATGGACAATGTAGTAGCTTGTCATGAACAAGAAACTTATGAAACATGATTTATACTAAATGCTGTACACACTATCCTAAGCAGAGGAGGAAATATTTTTAGTCAACCCTCAACATTCTTTGGTGCTACAGTAACTAGGAATTTCCACATCAGTTGAGAAAATAGTAAGATAAATACTGAAATAATTCTATTAGGCAAACTTGAATTGGAGGGAGAATAAAAAAACGTTCTCCTATTCAGTCCGCATCCATCGCCTATATCAGAATAGGTCCCAGGATTGTTTAAAAAGAAAATCTCTGCCTTACCCAACCTTGCAAATTATGTACATCTTGGTATGATTAATAATAACTTTGAAAATTCCATATTTTGCCATGTTATATTAATCATTCATCCTCAAATAACCCTCATGTTCTATTTGCACAGAGTTTGGGATCTTATAGAGAAGTGTTTGTACTTGAACAATTTCAAATAGCCTGCTTAAGCACATCCAAGCATTTAATGTCTTTATATTTATATACCATTATTCTCAAGTAAATATTCCACTTGAACAGTGCTGCATCCTTCCAGAGAGAATGAATTGTGATATAATGACTAAAATCAGGAGAGGATTTTATCTTTTTTACTGTTCATTTATATTATTGTAATTGAAAAGATTAATATTGAAAATGATAAGTCAAGATATTTTTCAAGTTGTTTTTTTTAAATCATTAAATTTACTTTCTATAGTTCTATCCATCTTTGTATATGCAAGTATGATTGTCTATATTCATGCTTTTGTAATCTGCCTCTTTTCTTGAGGCAACCTTGAAAATCATTATAACATGACACATATAATAAACTTGTTACATTATAAATAATTACAAATACTAGGTAGAAAGTCTGCTAACATAATGGTTCTCTTAATCACCTGGGGTTAACTATTAAAAAATTAGCTTTTGAAACTGCTGGAAGCAAATGCCAAAAGGAAAATAAGATAACATTATAATTTTTATTTTAATAGCTTTTGAATTAAGGTAGTTTATCTACAATGAAGTGAATGATTCTTAATTGTTACAATTCCAAAAGTTTTGATAAAGAAATAAATTCACGTAACCCAATATTCCTATCAAGATGTAGAATATTACTAACACCCCAAAATTTCACTTTGACCCTTTCTGGTCAATTTATCCCTGCTCTGATTTCTTCAAACATGGATTTTTGGCTTTTTCTAGAGCTTTCAATAAACAGAATCATGAAATATATACTTTTTGTGTCAAATTTCTTCTTCTTCTTCTTCTTTTTTTTAAATCTGAATAATGATTTTAAGATTCATCACATTGTTATGTGTATTATTACTTCATTCCTTTATATTGCTGGGTAGTATTCTATTGTACGATCTACAATATTTTTAAAATATCACTAGTTTTTTGATATTTTAATGCAAACTCTGCTACCTCTTCAAGAGAACTGTATAATGCCCATAAGCTAAAGATAATCAGTAGATGGATAATCAAGTAATATTATGAACAAATCCTTTAACAGTTACAAAGTCAGAAATAATCCTCAATTGATTCTTTCTTATGTCAATGCTTAATAACTATGCACTCTATAACCCTGTATTGATGTGCACACATCCAGTAAGGCTCTTAAGTCAGACTTTGAAAGAATATAGGAAAGCTCAGATCAGCATAAAACAAAAAGGTCTAACAATAACTGCATTTTGTCCTATAGGGTATATGTGGGCCCAGCAGGCAGAGCTGGTATTGTTGTTGTTGTTGTTGTTATGTGCCGTCGAGTCAAACCCGACTCATAGCGACCCCTCCTTGGGTTTCCGAGGCAGTATCACTATGGAAGTAGGATTGCCCAACCTTCCTTCCGAGGAGTGGCTGGTGGGTTTGAACCGCCAGCCATCTGGTTAGCAGGCAAGTGTTAAATTAAATCTAGAGATGCAAGAGATTTTAATAAATTCAGTGTAATTATCCAGTTACATTCACTAGGTAGTGTCATTGGTCTATATGGACCGTCTTGTCTGTATTTTTCTTATAGGCTCAATTATACTGTATTTTTTTAGAAAGTTTGCTACAGAGAGCTCAACAGATCTTTTGTTATGAACCTAACCCTATACCCTTAATTGTCAAATAGCTATAGCTTCATCTAACAATTAATAGTGGATAACTATATTCTTTAAAATGAGGATTATTTTCCATCTAACCTGCTTCTACACATGTAACATTGTATATCCTTGTCTATTTAGTGTGTTTCAACCAGAATGGTTCTTAGAGGGAAGGTTAGTGAGATTTAGGCTTGCTTACTTTGCCTAACTTACATCATCAGGAAAGAACAATCCTAGGAAAGGACATCACATTTGATAAAGTTGAAGGTCATAAAAAAATGAAGGATAGCCTCCATGAAATGCATTGACATAACAAACTCAAAAACTCACTGCCATCGAGTTGATTCTGACTCATAGCAATCCCGCTTTGGTTTTCCAAAATGGTATTTCTACAGAAGTAGATTGCCCAGTCATCTGAGGAGTGGCTGGTGGGTTTGAACCACCAGCCTTCTGGTTATCAGTCAAATGTCTAAGGCACTACACCATCAGAGCTCCCAATAATACATAATGACAACAGCAATTCCACCAGTCATGAGTCAGTTTGTTCTACTGTGATAGCTTGTGTGTTGCTGTGAGACTGGAGGTTATGCCACCAGTATTTCAAATACCAGCATGGTCACCCAAGGTTGACATATTTCAACAGAGCTTCCAGAAGGAGACAGACTGAGAAGAAGGATAGGGTCATCCACTTTTGAAAATCTCATCACTGAAAACTTCCTGAATGTCAGTGAAACAATATCTGATATATTACTGGAACACTTTATGAATAGCTGGTAAACATTGTCTGATATAGTGCTGGAAGATGAGCCCCTCAGGTTGGAAGGCACTCAATATATGACAGGGAAAGAGCTGCCGCCTCAAAGTAGCATTGTCCTTAATGACTCAGATGGAGTAAAGCTTGCAGGACCTTCATTTGCTGATGGGACATAACTCAAAATGGGAAGAAACAGCCGCAAACATCTATTAATAACTGAAACATGGAATGTATGAAGTATGAACTTAGGAAAATTGAAAGTTGTCAAAAATTAAATGGAACACATAAAGACTGATATTCCACTCATTAGTCTGCTGAAATAGACTGGTATGGTCCATTATGAATCAGACTATGATTTACAATGCAAGTTCAACTTGAAGTTGAAGACAATTAAAACAAGTCAGTGAGAACCAAAATATGATCTTGAATATATCCCTCCTGTATTCAGAGACCATCTAAAGAGTAGCTTTGATGTACTGAACACAATGAATGAAAATCAGAGGGATTGTGGTTGACATCAAGAAGGTCATTCATGAAGAAAGCAAGAAGTCATTAAAAAGATGAGAAAAGAAGAAAAGACCAAAATGGATGTCAGAATAGACTCTGAACTTGCCCTTGAATACAGAGTAGCTAAAGGAAGTAGAAGAAACAACAGGATAAAAGAGCTGAACAAAAGATTTCAAAGAGCAGCTCAAGCAGCAAAGCCAAATACTATAATAAAATATGCAAAGACCTGGAGTTAGAAAACCAAAAGGGAAAAACATACTTGGCATTTCTCAAGCTGAAAGAACTGAGGAAAAAATTGAAGCCTTGAGTTGCAATATTGAATGATTCTGTGGGCAAAATATTGAATGATGCAGGAAGCATCAAAAGAAGATGGAAGGAATACACAGTCACTGTATCAAAAAGACCTGGTAGATCTTCATCCATTTCAGGAGGTGGCATATGACCAAGAACCAATGGTACTAAAGGAAGAAGTCAAAGCTGCAGTGAAGGAATTGGCAAAGAGCAAGGATCCACGAATCGATGGAATACCCATTGAGATGTTTCAACAAACAGATGCCCTACTGGAGGCACTCACTCCACTATGCAAAGAGATTTGGAAGACAGCTACCTGGCCAACTGACTGGAAGAGATCCATATTTGTACCCATTCCAAAGAAAGGTGATCCCACAGAATGTGGAAATTATTGAACATCATTAATATCACATGCAAGTAAAATCTTACTGAAGATAATTAAAAAATGGTTGCAGCAGAATATTGACAGAGAACTTCCAGAGGTGCAGGCTGGATTCAGAAGAGGACATGGAATGAGGGATATCATCGCTGATGTCAGATGGATCTTGGCTCAAAGCAAAGAATACCAGAAAGATGTTTACTTGTGTTTTACTGACTATGAAAAAAGCATTTGATTGTGTGGAGCATAACAAATTGTGGATGACTTTGAGAAGAATGGGAACTCCAGAACACTTAATTATACTCATGAGGAACCTATACACAGACCAAGAGGCTATTGTTTGAACAGAACAAAGGGATACTTCATGGTTTAAAATCAGAAAGAGAGTGTGTCAGGGTTGTATCTTTTCAGCTTATTTATTCAATCTGTATGCTGAGCAAATAATCTGAGAAGCTGGACTATATGAAGAAGAATGTGGCATTAGGATTGGAGGAAGAATTATTAACAACCTGTGATACTCTGGTGACACAACTTTGCTTGATGAAAGTGAAGATGACTTGAAGCACTTACTGACTGAAGACTGAAGATTGAAGAATACAGTCTTCAGTATGGATTACATCTCAATAAAAAGAAAAGATAAATCCTCACAACTTGACTTATAAGCAGCATCACGATAAGTGGAGAAAAGATTGAAGTTGTAAAAGAATTCACATTGCTTGGTTCTACAATTGACACCAATGGAAGCAACAGTTGGGACATCAGACGACATATAGCACTGGGCAAGTCAGCTGCAAAGGTCTTCTTTCAAGTGCTGAGGAGCAAAGACATCTCCTTGAGGACTAAGGTGCACCTGACACAAGCCATGATATTTTCAATTGCCTCATATGCATGTGAGAGCTGGACAATGAATAAAGAAGACCAAAGAAGAATTGATGCTTTTGAGTTGTGGTGATGGTGAAGAATACTGAGAGTACCAGGGACTGCTAAAATAATAGGTCTGTCCTAGAGGAAGTGCACCCGAAATGCTCCTTGGAGGTGAGATGGCCAGACTTCTCACCTACTTTGGTCATGTTGTCAGAAAGGATCATTCCCTGGAGAAGGATGTCATACTTGGTAAGGTGGAAGGTCGACAAAGGAAGGGAAGGCCCTCAATGAGATGGATTGACACAGTGGCTGTGGTGATGACCTCAAGTATAGCAGAGATCACAGAACTGGTGCAGGACCGGGTGGTGTTTCATTCTGCTGTGCATAGGGTCACTATGAGCTGGAGATGACTCGATGGCACCTAACAACAACAACAACAACATGATCTATTATGCCAGGAATGAAAGACTGAATAAGAATGCCATCACATTCATAATCAAAAAGAACATTTCAAGACCTGTCCTACGCTGTCAGTGATAGAATAATATCTGTATACCTGCAAGGAAGACCATTTAATACTACTATTCAAATTTATGCACTAACTACTAAAGCTGAAGATGAAGAAATGGAAGATTTTTTATCAATTTCTGAAGTCTAAAATTGACCAAACATACAATCAAGATGTATTGATAATTATTGGTGATTGGTATGTGAAAGTTGTAAGCAAAGAATCATCTGTAGTTGGAAAATATGGTCTAGGTGATTGTGATAGTTGGGGCTGTGTGTCAACTTGGCTGGACCACAATTCTGTGTGGTTTAAGCAGTTGTGATGTGGGTTATTCCCATGATGGGATCAGATGTATATGTATTGAGCATATAATCCATTGAAAGGGAGTGTCCTTAGGGGTGTGGGCTGCTTCCAATATATTTATGGGCATCCTGGGAAAAGAGACACTCTTTTGTGGATTGGGATCCTTTTGTGCTGCCTACAACTCTCTGTGAGTGAACAATCCACCATTCGGGGTGGAGATTTTCATCATTTGTTGTAGTCAACAGCCAGTGTACCACTTGCCAACCTTGAGCTTGTGAGCCCCCACAGTTTCATGAGTTGGGAAAACCCTCTTGCTTGATGTTTGATCCAAGAACTTGGAACTTGCCAGCTTCTATAAGTATGTGAGCCATTTTCCTAAGATAAATTTCTCTTTCTCTATATGTATATATAAGCTTTACTGGTTTTACTTCTCTAGAGAACCCAGTCTAACACAGTGACAGAAATGACACTGGAGATCACATGATAAAATTTTGCAAGACCAATGATTTGTTCACTGTAAACATGTTTTTTAAACAATGTAAACAGTGGCTGTACACATGAACCTCACCAGATGGAATAAACAGAAATCAGCTTGACTACATTCGTGGAAAGAGGCAAAGGAGAAACTCAATATCAGTCATAACAAAGCTAGTAGCTGACTGTGGAACAATGCATCAACTACTCATATGCAAGGTAAAGTTGAAGCTAAAGAAAATTATAATAAATCTATAAAAGCCAAAATATGGCTTTGATGATGTCCTACATGCATTTAGAGACCATGTGAAGAATATATATGATGCATTGAACACCAATGACAGAAGACCGGATGAGTTATGGAATGACATCAAGAATATCACACATGAAGAAAGCAAATGGTCATTAAAAAAGACAGAAAAGGAAAAAAAAGGCCAAAATGGATGTAAGAAGAGATTCTGCAACTTGCTCTCAAACTTGGAGTAGTTAAAACAAATGGAAGAAATGCTGAAATAAAACAACTCAACAGAAGATTTCCAAGGGCAGCTGAAGAAGAAAAAGTAAAGTATTATAATGAAATGTGCAAAGACCTGGAGTTAGAAAACTGAAGGGGAAGATCAGTTTCAGCATTTCTCAAGCTGAAAGAACTGAAGAAAAAATTCAAGCCTTGAGTTGCAATATGGAAGGATCTTATGAGCATAATGTTGAATAATGCAGGAAGTATCAAAAGAAGATGGAAGGAGTACACAGAGTCACTGTACCAAAAAGATGGTCAATCTTCATCCATTTCAGGAGGTGTCATATGATCAAGAACCAATGGTATTGAAGGAAGAAGTCGAAGCCGAACTGAAAGAATTGGCAAAAATCAAGGCTCAAGGAATTGACAGAAATTGAAGATTTACACCAACTTCTGCAGTCTGACAATGACCAAACATGCAATCAATTGCATTCATAATTGCTGATGATTGGAATGTGGAAGTTGGAAATGAAGAAGAAGCACTGATAATGGGAAAATATGGCCTTGGTGATAGAAATGACACTAGATATCACATGATAGAATTTTACAAAAGCAACAGTTTTTTTTTTTTTTTTCATTTCAAATGCTATTTTTCAACAATATAAATGGCAGCTATATACATGGGCCATGCCAGATGTAATACACAGGAATAAAATTGACTACACTGTGGAAAGAGACTCTGGAGAAATTCAATATCATCAACATAAAAAGGCCAGGGGCGAAATGTGAAGCAGACCAATTGTTCATATGCAAATTTAAGTTAAAGCTGAAGAAAATTAAAACAAGTCTACTACAACCAAAATATGACCTTGAGTATATCCCCTCTGAATTTAGAGACCATCTGAAGAATCAATTTGACACATTTAACACCAATGACTGAAGACCAGATGGGTTGTGGGATGCATCATACATGAAGAAAGTCAGAGGTCATTAAAGACAGGAATAAAAGAAAGAAAGAAAAAAGATTGAGAAAAAAAAATCAGAATCTTATTCTTGAACAGACAACAGCTGAAGCGAGTAGAAGAAATTATGAAATAAAAGAGCTGAAGAGATCAAAGGGTGGTTTCAGAAAACAAAGTGAAATATTATAATGAAATGTACAAAGACATCAAGTTAGAAAATCAAGAGAGAAAAACACTCTATTTCTCAAGCTGAAAGAAAATGAAAAAAAAATTAAGCCTCAAGTTGCAATATTGAAGGATTTTAAGAGGAAAATAGTGAATGATGTGGGAAGCATCAGAAGAAGATGGGAGGAATACATAGAATTATTACACCGAAAAGAATTGGTCGATGTTTAACCATTTCAGGAGGTAGCATAGAATTAAGAACAATGGTATTGAAGGAAAAAATCCAATTTACAATGAAAGAATTGGTGAAATAAAAGGCCCCAGGAGTTGATAAAATGCCCATTGAGATGTTTTCCCAAACTGATGCAATGCTGACTCATTTATGCCAAGAAATTAGAAAGACAGCTATCTGAACAACTGACTGGAAGATATCTATAATTATGTCCATTCCAGAGAAAGATGATCCAGTAGAATGTGGAAATTATTGAACAATATCATTAACATCTCACACAAGTAAATTTTGCTTATTTTTTTTTTTTAATATTTGCAGCAGTGCATCAATAAAGAACTGCCAGAAACTAGAGCCAGATTCAGAAGAGAACATGGATTGAGGGATATTACTGCTGATGTCAAATGGACGGATCTTGCCTAAAAGCAGAGGATATCAGAAAGTTGTTTACCAGTGTTTTATTGACTATGCAAAGGCATTTGCCTGTGCATCACAACAAATTATGATGACATTGCAAAGAATAGGAATTCCAGAACACTTAAATTTGCTCATGAGGAACCTGTATATATATCACATTTGAAGAATAATGAGATACTGAAAGACTTAACATTAGGAAAAGAGTGAATCAAGGTAGTATCTTTTTACCATGCTTTTTCAATCTGTGTGCTGCACAAATAATCTAAGAAGTTGGACAATATGAACAAAAAGGTGGTATCAAGACTGGAAGAAGACTCATTAAAAACCTGCAATATGCAGATTTGCTTGTCGAAAGCAAAGACAACTTGAAGCACTGACTAATGAAGACCAAACTTTACAATTTCAATTGGATTATAATCAAGCATAAAAAAAAAAATCTTCACAACTGGGATAATAAGCAACATATAAAAGGAGAAAATATTAAAGTTGTCAAGGGTTTATTTTACTTGGATCCACATCAACAGCCATGGAAGCAGCACATAACAAATCAAACTATGTATTCTATGGAGCAAACCTGCAACAAAAACCTCTTTTAGGTCTTAAATAGCAAAGATGTGACTTGGAAGACCAAGGTGCATCTGACCCAAGTCATGGTATTTTCAATAGCCTCATAGGCAAGTGAAAGATGGAAAATGAATAAAGAAGATTGCAGAAGAATTGATGCATTTTAATTATGGTGTTGGTGAAGAATATTGCTATGCTATGGTCTGTCAATTGGTTGTGCCATGGTGGCTTGCACATTGCTGTGAGGCTGGAGGCTATGCCACCAGGTATTTCAAATACCAGCAGGGTCACCCATGATGGACAGGTTTCAGCAGAGCTTCAAGACTAAGACAGACTCAGAAGAAGGAAGCGGCCATCCACTTCTCAAAGAACTGGCCAGTGAAAACCTTATGAATAGCAGTGAAGCACTGTCTGACATATTACTGGTAAACTTTATGAATAACCCTGAAACATTGTCTGATATAATGCCAGAAGGTGAACCCCTCAAGTTGGAAGGCACTAAAAACAAAACTAGGGATGAGCTGCCTCTTCAAAGTAGAGTTAAACTTATGAAATGGATGGAGTAAAGCTTTAAGTACCTCCATTTGCTGATGTAGCATGACTCAAAATGGGAAGAAATGGCTGCAAACATCCACTAATAATTGAAATGTGGAATGTACGAAGTATGAATCTCGGAAAATTGAAAGTTGTCAAAAGTGAAATGGAAAACATAAAGATCATTATTCCAGGCAGTAGTGAGCTGAAATGGACGGGTTTTGGCCATTTTGAATCAGACAACCATATGATCTACTACTTTGGGAATGACAAATTGAAAAGGAATGGTATGGCATTCATTGCCACAAAGAGTGTTTCAAGATCTGTCCTGAAGTACAATGCTGTCAGTAATAGGACAATATCCATATGCTTATAAGGAAGACCAGTTAATACTACTATTATTCAAATTTATGCACCAATCACCAAAGCCAAAGATGAGGGAATTGAAGATTTTTATCAACTTCTGCAGTCTGAAATTGACCAAACACGCAACTAAAATGTGTTGATTATTACTGGTGATTGGAATGCAGAAATTGGAAACAAAGAAGAATCATCGGCAGGTGAAAAATAAAGCTTTGATAGTAGAAATGAAGCTGCAGATTGTGTGGTAGAATTTTGCAAGACCAACTTAAAAAAAAAACAACAACTCATTGCCATTGAGTTGATTCCAACTCATAGCGACTCCTCCTTGGGTTGCTGAGGCAGTATCTCTACAGAATTTGATTGCCCAGTCTTCCTTCCGAGAAATGCCTGGTGGGTTTGAACCACCAGCCTTCTGGTTAGCAGTCAAATGCCTTAGGCACTACGTCATTAGAGAACAACAACTTATTCATTGCAAATACCTTTTTTCAACAACATAAATGTCAGCTATACATGTGGACTTCAGATGGAATACATAGGAATCAGATTGACTACATCTGGAAAGAGGCAATGGAGAAGCTCAACATCTTCAGCCAGAATTAGGCCAGGAGTGACTGTAACAGACCAACAACTGCTCATATGCAAGTTGAAGTTGAAGCTGAAGACAATTAATAAAAGTCCATGAGTGTCAATATATGACCTTGATTATATCACACCTGAATTTAGAGACAATCTAAAGATTAGATTTGATGCATTGCACATCAATGACCAAAAAGCAGACAAATTGTGGGATGATATCACGAACATCATCCTTGAAGAAAGCAAAAGGACATTAAAAAGACCAAAATGGATGTAAGAAGAGACTCTGAAACTTCCCCTTGATGGGAGAGTAGTTAAAGCAAATGGAAGGAAAAACAACAATGAGATACCATCTTGCTCCAGCACTAGTAGCAAAGTTCAACAAGACAGAAAATAACAAATGCTGGCGAGGTTGTGAAGAGATTGGGACTCTCATACACTGCTGGTGGGACTGTAAAATGGTACAACCATTGTGGAAAGCAGTATGGCGATTCCTTCAAAAGTTGGAAATACAAATACCATTTGACCCAGCCATCCCATTACTAGGTATATACCCTAAAGAAGTGAGAGCCATAACAAGAACAGATATATGCACGCCGATGTTCATCGCAGCACTATTTACAATAGCCAAAACATGGAAACAACCTAGATGTCCAACAACTGAGGAATGGATAACCAAACTTTGGTACATTCACACAATGGAATACTATGCAACGCTAAAGAATAATGTAGCATCTGCAAAACACCGCATAACGTGGATGAACTTGGAGGACATTATGCTGAGCGAAATAAGTCAGTCACAAAAGGACAAATATTGTATTAGTCTGTTATTGTGAAAGTTAAGGAAAGGTTTATATATTGGAGGACATTTTCTTTGTTGGTTACCAGGGGTGGGAGGGAAGGGGAGGGAATGCTGTTAGATAGATAGAGATAAATATTGATTTGGGTGAAGAGAATGGCAATGTACCAAATGTGAGTGACCAATATGGCAGCATTGAGGATGAGAAAGACAGAGAGAGTTACATGGGCAGTACAAACAACAAATATGAACCCCTTTGCAAATACAATACTGAGTTGTCAATGAAAGCAAACATGGGTATAGGGATGGATAGATGGGTGAACAAGCTAAACAATTATGTATGTCTAAATGGAGAGTGTATCCAAGATCATATACAGGGTTGGCAGACAATGGGCCTCTCAGGGTGCAGAAGAGTATGAAGGGATGGACACTGGGAGGAGGTAACTATGGGGAGGAAGTGGGAGGGGAGCTGCTGCATTGTAAATTTTGGTCAATGACATGAGACAAAGTATATGTGAACTGCTGTATGAAAAGTGAATTTACTCTGTAAATCTTCACCCAAATCCTAAAAAAAAAAAAAAGCAAATGGAAGGAATGACAGATAAAAGTGTTGAACAGAAGATTTCAAAGAGCAGCTCGAGAAGAGAAAGTCAATTATTATGATGATATGTACAGAGACCTGGAGTTAGAAAACCAAATGGGAAGAACATTCTTGGTATTTCTCAGACTGAAAGTACTGAAGAAAATATTCAAGCTTATAGTGGCAATATTGAAAGATTCTATGAGCAATATATTGAATGGTGCAGGAAACATCAAAATAATATGGAAGAAATACAGAGTCACTGTACCAAAAAGAATTGGTCAATGTTCATCCATTTCAGGAGGTGGCATATGACCAAGAATCAATGGTATTGAAGGAAGAATTTGAAGATGCACTGAAGGAATTAGCAAAAAACAAAGCTCCAGGAATTGACAGGATACCCTTTGAGATATTTCAA
>NW_006921814.1:5649267-5660944 GCF_000298275.1 Orycteropus afer afer
ATAGTGACCCCTCCTTGGGTTTCCGAGGCAGTATCACTATGGAAGTAGGATTGCCCAGCCTTCCTTCTGAGGAGTGGCTGGTAGGTTTGAACCGCCAGCCTTCTGGTGAGTGGTCAAGTGCCTTAGGCACTATGCTACCAGAGCTCCTATTAGAGAGATGCAAATGAAAAGAACAATGAGATACCACCTTGCTCCAACACTAGTAGCCAAGTTCAACAAGACAGAAAATAACAAATGCTGGCAAGGATGCAGAGAGATTGGGACTCTCATACACTGGTAGTGGGACTGTCAAATGATACAACCACTGTGGAAAGCAGTATGGCAATTCCTTAAAAAGTTGGAATTAGGATTACCATTTGACCCAGCCATTCCATTACTAGGTATAGATACTAGAAAGAGCCAGGATAAGAACAGATATATGCATACTCATGTTCATCACACCACTACATACAATAGCCAAAAGATGGAAACCACCCAGGTGCCCAAAAACAGAAGAATGGATAACCAAACTATTGTACATACACACTATGGAATACTATGCAACCTTAAAAAATAACATAGAATCTGCCCAACACTGCATAATGTGAATGAACTTGGAAGACTTTATGCTGAGTGAAATAAATCAATCACAGAAGGACAAATATTGTATTAGTCCATTTGTAAAAATGTCAAGGAAAGGTTTCTATATGGAAGGACATTTTCTTTGTTGCTTACCAGGGGACGGAGGGGAGGAGAGGGAACATTTTTAGATAGATAGAGACAAGTATTGATTTAGGTGAAGAGAAGGGCAATGTACCAAATGTAAGTGATCAACACAATGGCATCGAGGAAGAGGAAGACATAGAGAGATACTGGGAGATAGACAACAAAGATGAACCCTTTTGCACATATAGTACTGCATTGTCAGTGAAGACAAACATTGATATATTAGTGGATAGATGGGTGCACAGTCTGATCTATTAGTTATGTCCATGCACAGGGGTGTGTGCCCAAGACCATTTATAGGATTGGCAGACAATAATTCTATAAACGTATTTGTATGTTCTATAAGAATTCCCAGGTATATAGTAGAGTTGACAAGGGACAAGGTTGTAGTCACTTTTTGGCCACAGCCAGCTACCCAGAGGGAGCAAGTAGTTGGACCTGTGGGCTTGGGACCATAGTCACAGGGACATCAAGTTCAATTGGCATAACACACTACACAACAATATTGTTCCACATCCTATTCTGGTGAGTAGTGACTGCGATCTTAAAAGCCCGCAAGCGGCCAACTAGATGCAAAAAAGAAAAAAAAAAAGACTAGGTTTGTTGGTCTGATAGAGCCTGATGACCCCTAGCTGCCCTTCAGGTCTGGAATTAAATCCAATCCTGTGGCTTCCGGCCAAACAAAAGACAAGCATATAAAGTGAACATTTATATTAGGTAGATACACTCCTTGGAGAGATCAATCATGGGAGAAGAGAAGTGCTGTGTATGCCCAGGGAGACAGCTTGCAAGGAAGGAGTGCATGAGAAGGAAGAAGACAGGGCAGAGGTAACTATGGGGAGGAAGTGGGAGGTGAGTTATTGCATTGTGGGAAATTGCAATCAATGTCATGAGACAAAGTGTATGTGAGCTGCTGTACAGAAAATGAATTTACTTTGTAAATTTTCACCCAAATCACAATAAAAATTAAAATTAAAAAAAGAAGAACACAGCATTAGGTTTGAATGAAGACTCATTAACAACCTGCAATATGCAGATTACACAAGCTGCGTTGCTCAAAGTGAAGATGACTTGAAGCTCTTACAGATAAAGATTAAAGACTATGGTTGACAGTATGGACTGCACCTCAGCATAAAGAAAATGAAAATTCTGACAAGTGGACCAATAAGCAGTTATCATGATAAATGGAGAAAAGATTGAAGTTGTCAAAGATTTCATATTACTTGGTTCTACAATCATCACCAATGGGAACAGCAGTCCAGAAAGATCTCTTTAAAGTGCTGAGGAGTAAAGATTCTCTTTGAAGACTACGGTGCACCTAACCCAAGCCATGGTGTTTTCAATCACCTTATATGCATGCAAAAGCTGGACAATGAATAAGGAAGACTGAAGAAGAGTGGATGCTTTTGAGATGTGGTGTTGGTGAAGAATATTGAAAGTACCATGGACTGTCAGAAGAATGAACAAACCTGTCCTGAAAGAAGTGCAGCCAGAATGCTCTTTGGAAATGAGAATGGCCAAAGTTGGTTTCACCTATTTTGGTCATGTTGTCAGAAGGGACCATTCCCTGGAGAAAGATATCATTCTTGGTAATGTGGAGGGTCAATGAAAAAGGAGAAGACCCTCCATGAGATAGATTGACACAGTGGCTGAAACATTGGGTTTAGGTGTAGCAAGGATTGTGAGGTTGGCACAGGACCAAACAGTGTTTTGTTCTGTTGTGCATAGGGCTGCTATAAGTCAGAGCTGACTCAACGGCACCTAACAACAATGATAAAATGGATAGCCAGAACAAGGAGCAAATCTGTCTTGGAGGAAGCACAGCCAAAATGCTCCTTCAAAGCAACAATGGTAAGTTTAAATGTCTCCTACCTTAGTCATGCTATCAGGAGTGACCAGTCCCTGGAGAAAGATGCTTAGGAAAGTAGAGGGTCAGCAAAAAAGAGGAAGACCTTCAGCAAGATGGATAGAACAGTGACTGTAACAATGGGCTCAAGCATAGCAGATTGTGAGGAAGGCACCCAACTGGGTAGTGTTTCTTTCTGTTGTACACAAGGTCACCAAGAGTTGAAACCAATTTGACGTAACCTAACTGTAATAGCAAAGAACTCTGGTGGTGCAGTGCCTAAGGCATTTGACCACTAACTAGAAGGTTGGTAGTTCAAACCCACCATCTGCTCCACAGAAGGAAGACTGGACAATGTACTTCTATAAAGATTTACTACCTCAGAAACCCCATGAGGGTCACTGTGGGTTGGAATTAACTCAATGGCAGTGGGTTTATTTTTGAGTTTTGGTAACAATAATAGCACAACATCATTCTCATTCAGAAGGAGACCTGGTGCTGCAGTGGTTAAGGGCTTGCTTGCTTAAGGTGGGGAGTTTACATCCACTAACTGCTCCACAGAAGATGTGGCTATCCACATTCATAAAAATTAACAGCCTACTCTACTATAGGATTACTGTGAGTTGAAATGAACTCAATGGCAACAAGTATGGTTTCTGGTTTATCCTAATTCTGAATGGCTGTATCAGAAAACCGCAGAACAATTAATGCTAATTCTAGAAGATGATGTCAAATATTTCATGCCTCTTTTCAGCTTCATACTTTCAAAGTTTATCAATATTTTTAAATGCTAAATATCTAATTAACAAAGTGTAGTATTAAAAGATTTCCCTATATACCCCAAAATATTGACAGCAGGTACTCGAAACAGATGTATATCAGTGTTCATTACAACATTATTCACAATAGCCAAAAGGCAGAAAGGACTCAAGTGTTCATCAACAGATGAATGAATAAACAAAATGTGATATCTTACAATAGAATGTTAGTCAGTAGGAGAAATTAATACATGATATGACATAGAGGAACCTTGAAAACAATATGGTAAATGAAATAAGTAAGACACAAAAAGAAATATATTGTATGTTCCCACTTATATGAAATATCTGAAATAGGGAAGTGCATAGAGACAGAAAGTAAATTAGTGGTTACTGTGGGCTGCAGGGTGGGGAGAATGGGGAGTTATTGCTGAATGGGTACAGTGTTCCTGTTTGGGGTGATACAGTGTTTTGGAAATAGATAGTAATGGTGTTTGCATAACATTGTGAACATAATGTCCCTGAATTTTATGCTTAAATGGCAAAATTTGCAATACGTATATTTACCATAATAAATTTATAAAGCAGAAATCCTTTATTTATAAATCTAGTACATCTGTGGGGTTAACTATATTATTAAAATATATTTCACTTAGAAAGAATTCCAAGAGGAATATCATTATGTTGAATTTCCATGGAACATTTAAAATATGATATCATTTCTATTCATTTCTATATTCATAAATTTTCAAGAATGTGAAAGGCCCTCACTCACTGTATATGTTTGTGTATATACATATATACAGTTTTGAAATTTCTAACAGGGGATAAATTTATGCCAGACAAATAGATTCATTTCATTTAACTACTGACATTACTTCCACTGGAAAGAGCAGAATACAATTTTTAAGACACACAAAAGCAAAACAATCACACAAGCAGTTGCAATGAATACATTCACAGTTATATGCTTTGCAGCCTGTTGTATTTCACTGCCAAAATAATTTGGTATGCACTGAGAACACACTTTTGACTACTGACCATGACACAGACTTAAAAAACTACTATTACAAAGAATACAAACACTCTTGGTAAATATTCAGACTGCATCATACAAAATATTTTCCATTTTTATTAAGCTTTTCATACTTCTGCTGCATTGTTAACCTTTTTCGGCAGAAGGCTGTGCAAGCAGCAAGTTCCATGTAATTGATCACTATACTGTGGTGCCCCTGAATGGATGGGTAAGTTGGACTTTTCAGCAGAAAATTCTTCATTGAATTATGTTACCATTCCAGAGAACAGCAAGATTCAGAAGGGTGTTTTGAAGCAACCTGGAGAGTTTTAAGGAAGCCCTAAACTGCATGTACATATCTAATAAAATTTCTCAGTTTTCTCAGAGTGTGAGAATGGGTGACTTATAACCTTTCCTACTGTTAAAATAAATTTGGAAGTTGCTCTCTGTGCTATTCACAGCAGCCATGGTCATTCGAAAGGAAGATGACAAAGACCAAATGAATAAAAACAAAAATTCCCTAATGTGCAAAGATACAGACCATGATCAAATATGGAATAATATTTGTTTTATTTCGTCACTTGGAATCATCTAGCAGTTCTTGCTTCTGGCTACAGTACTCGGGAGATCATCCAGAACTCTTTGAAATGAAACCCACTGTCATAGTTTCCACTGTGGCAGAGTCTCCATATAAGCACATTGTTTTGCATTTAAATATATATTGCTTTTAAATTTTAAATGGTGATATGAGTGAAAACCCTTGGCAGCAAAGAAATTAGATTGGGAAGTCAAGTGAGAAAACAAGAGCAGGCAAATATATTAAAATGGGGCTTTTCATTTGTTGTGTCTCAAATACCCACCTGGAATCCAGAATGAGTCCACAGATGCTTGATAGCCATTATGATGCTTTCTTGAATGTTAACATCTTTCAAAATTGTAAGCTACCAATGCTTTCAAAATATAGTATTTGGGAATAAAGGGAGAGCAAACACAAATTCAGCTAAAGAAAAACAGAACATCTCTCCATCTAGATCATAGCCCAGAATCAGAACCAGAGAAAGAAAATGAAGAAAACTCAGATCATTAGTTCTCTGTCATACCAAATTCTTTCCCATGGAATTAAGGAATACAGGACTCATTAGATCTATTTACAGAAGCAAAGGATAATTTATCATGGAATCAGAGAGATATGTATATTATGCACATGATTCAGAAATGTTTAAAGCTAAAATCCATACATATATGTTTATCTTTCTATAAACCAAACCAAACTCACTGCCCTGGAGTCGGACCTGACTCATACGACACCTCCCTTAGGTTTCCGAGGCAGTATCGCTACGGAAGCAGATTGCCCAACCTTCATTCTCAGGAGTGTAAATGCTGTATTAAAGAATATACATAGTATGTATAGAGGAATACAGATGTGGTATATTCTTTTAATTTACGTGTGTGTATGTGTGTGTGTACATGTATTGTCCTCAGAAAAAAGATATCCAGACTAAGAAAAGCTCAAAGGAAAGTAAGAAAAGTCAGAGACTTAGGAATATAACAAATGGGGAAAATGTGAGGGAAGTGAATATATTTTGCCAAAGAAATGATACTGAACGGGTCAGGAAATGAAAGCATTACATAAATACTTATATACTGAGCACAGACACAGGGTCAAATCAGGCCCTCAAAGACTCATAGCTCCCACTGAAGTCAAACGTCTGCGCAGGGAGTCTCGCACACACATTTGAAGACACAACTCAGCCTTAAACAGCTAGTAGGTGAGAAAGAAATATTTATTTTGGATAGAAATGGCCAAACAAGTGAGCTTAACTGGAGGAAAACTTACTTTTGAGGTAAAAGAGAACCTTTTCACCATGAGGAAAAACAGACGCTGAAATAGCTTGTCTGATGAGGTAATCACAGTAAACAGAAGGCATGCTTAATTTAAGATTAATTAGGTCGGTAGAAATTCTGTGTTGATTTAGGCAAGGTCTAAGTGCAAATACTGAAGATATTCTTTCCCATCAATCCACGCCTACAGTGAGAATAGTAATTATTATTATAATAATCTTGAAACATCTCTGTCAGTAGCTTTTTATTTTTTTATTTTTTATTTTTTTTTTGGCTTAGGCTATATTCACATGATCATGAACCTAAAAAACACAGAAATAAAATGTTGTTGTTATGTGCCGTGGAGTCGGCCCGAGTCATAGCGACCCCTCCTTGGGTTTCCGAGGTGATATCACTACGAAATAGATTACTGAACCTTCCTTCCGAGGAGTGGCTGGTGGGTTTGAACCGCCAGCCTTCTGGTTAGCAGTCAAGTGCTTTAGCCACTATGCTACCAGAGCTCCCTGTTGTTGTTGTTGTTGTTATGTGCCGTCGAGTCGGCCCCGACTCATAGCGACCCCTCCTTGGGTTTCCGAGGCAGTATCACTAGGGAAGTAGGATTGCCCAACCTTCCTTCCGAGGTGTGGATGGTGGGTTTGAACCGCCAGCCGTCTGGTTAGCAGGCAAGTGTCTTAGCCACTATGCTACCAGAACTCCCACCAGAGCTCCCTAGAAATAAAATAAGTTCTAAAATGTGTTCCTTTGTTAAATGGTTCTCAGCACTGCTAATTCAACACCAGAATTCAAGCCAAAGTGAGAATAGTCTTTTACTTGTAGAGAAAACAACCATTCTGAAAACAAGAAGTTTTCTAATAATACAGAGGGTCTATTGCTGTTATTGTTATTGGCTCCAGCCTCTTTGGAGGAAGGAAAGAATTCCAGATCAATGTACACTCTAAAAGGTAGTTTCCGATTAAGTACCTGGAAAGTCATCAACAATTATCTCCATTTTACATTTCCTGCAGTTTATGAGATAAAAAAATTCCTGAATGTCATAGCAGGCCTGCTGCCTTAAAGATCCTTCCTTAGGTTTTGTCCCCAGCTGATCAGAGCAGACACATATTGTTGAATTCATTGACATTTTCAATTTATGCATTTAGCATGCAATAACCTCTGCAAATAGATATGATATCATGTATCACTTTTACAATGGGTAATGGTAGGCAGCATTTTTTTTTTTTTCCTAATGCAAGGGAATGTAAAAAAAATAACTGTGCCAAGGATGAATTATTTGAATTTAACACACAAGCTGCAGCTGGTCACTAAAATCCATTTGTGACTTGTCAAAGAAATGTGTGGAATCACAGAATCATTTTCCCAGTTGTAGCTGCCTATTGGTGTGTACAGAAATTGAACATTTCTGATTAGATTTATGAAAGAGAAAGACTTCTCCAAGAAAGTCCTTTTAGCACTCCAAATAACAAAATAACAAATTTGAAAACCATAATACTTGCATTTATGCCTCACTTGTCATTCAAACACTTCAGAGTGTTTTCATAACTTTCAAACTGCTTCTACAGCAATATTAACTGCCTTTAACAGACGAGCAAATTGGGGTACAGCAAAGTCAAATAATTTGCTCAAGATTGTTGAGTACATCTGATACAGCCTTAGAAAAATTAAGCCACAAGCTCCCTCTGCTTCTCCAGCAACACAATGTGCACAATGTTTAAAGCATCAGAATATTTCAAGACCCTTATGCTGTTTGCCCATTAACCAGCCAGCCATCAATTTAGCTGGACCTAATGGTCATTCATTGTAGTTATGACCAGCTTGTTAGTGTCCTATCCTGAATGATGCCCATCAATGTTTCTCCACTGCTACTCCTACTTCCATACGTCTATCCTGAGGTTGCTTTTTTCACCATCATGTTGACTCTGACTCACGGCAACCCCAATGTGACAGAGTAGACCTGTTCCCCATATGGTTTTCAATGGCTGACTTTTTGGAAGCAGATTCATCACCAGGTCTTTCTTTTGGGGTGTTTCTGTATAGACACTAACCTCCAACCTTTCAGTTAGCAGGTGAACACTCAACTGCTTGCACCACTCAGGGACTTCCAAGGTTGTTAGAATACATTATATAATACAAACTGGCTTTAACAGGAGTTTTTATTGTCTGACATCAGCTGTGACTGAACAATATTTTATTTGTCTCTTATTGACTGCCGATAGTACTTCAGACTGAGAACTCAGAATCTTCAGGGGTTGTGCATATTTTCAACAACAACAAAAAAAATTATTTTAAAAAAATGCTCAGATAGAAGACTTGTATTTCACCTTGCTACCAACTAGTTTGTAATATTGCCCAAGTTATATGATTTTTCTTAGTTGATTTGCTCAACTATAAAAGGAGAAGGCTACACTAGATCAATGGTTCCTAAACTCTAATCTCTATTCCTCTAGTACCATAATATTAGTAACAGGGATTCAGGAACTGACTATTCAGATGATCCTCAAAAAACATAGTGGGAACTCCACATTCTTAGGACAGCTGTTTATAGAAACTCACAATTGTATTAACTGGCTGCTATTAAATATAACTGTCACTAATGACAATGAGAGCAGATTCAATTGTTTTTAATCTACATAGTTTTCTGGACTGTCTTCAGCAAAGAGAGCCCACAGAAGTCTTGGTAAGGAAATATTTGATAACTATCTTTAACAACCATTCTTAGGGAATAAATTCAATGCAAACATCTTGTGTATGTGGGACAGATGAAATAGTACTTAATTTCTCCTTCCTCTTTCTTTCTGTTCTTCTTCTTTTTTTTTTTTTTTTCCTCTAATGGTTAGTAGATAAACAATTAGAATCATCTTTGTGTAGAGGAGGAAGGACCAAATAAATAATTCATCTAGAAGCTCTTGAACATTGTCAAGATCAGTAAATGCAAAGTACAATTTTTACCATTTTGAGAACCATCTCAATGAAGAAGAGTCTATGTCAGATGTTGCTACTCTAAGCATTGTATAGACCTTATTCCCCTATAGCTTCGATGTTTTAATAAATCCCTTAAAAGAATCCGCAAGAATCTTCTAGGTAGAACTATTTTATTTTCACCAAGCCCCCCCCCCAAAAAAAACCCAACTAGCTGTGAAGTTGATTCTGATTTATAGTGATACCATGTGTGTAAGAGCAGAGCTATGCTATGCAGGGTTTTCAGTGGATGATTTTTTGAAGTAGATTGTCAGACCTTCTTCTGGGGCACCTCTAAGTGGATTTGCACCTTCAACTTTTCAGTTAGCAGCTGACTGTGTTAATCATTTGCACCACTCAAGATTCCCTTCAGTCTCCACAGAAAGAATCCAATAGAGTTGGTTAATGTACACATACCCATCTGGAAGTTGGTGCAGGGCAGGGTTGGCTTTAGTCTGACCAAAGTTTCTCCAGATTGAACTCAAACTGAATTCAATAAATTTACTTAGAAAAATAGAATAGGTGTTCAACATCCCCTTTGTACCAACCCCATTTTCCACAGTTTCTTCCGTATCAGGTCTCCTACTGTGAAAAGTCAAGAGATAGGAATCTACTCTTTAAAGGTAAGAACAAACGAGATTTTGCATCATCTGGCACAGGATCTGCCCTTCTTTTCAGCCCTCATAGTCCTCTCCACATTACACCTGATGACTGCACAACTTTCTAATTTTGCTCCTTCCTGACACTGGTGGGTTTTCTTGCCAGAGATTCAGTTAAACATACATAAGGTTGATGTCATCTACTAATTAAAGCAACATTCCCTGAATCTGAACCCTGAGGCAACAGCAGACACGACACTGGCTAGACATTTCAGTGGAGTCAAATGAACATTGAAACACACAGGAGGAGGGCTGGCTGGGCAAGCTGGTAGGAGAGACTATCCAATAGGCCCTATGGTGTGACAGGCAAGCTCAAGGAGCTTGTCAAGTACAAAAAATATTTCGCTGATGTAGCAATTGGCAAAGCTCACACACACACATGATGCACATACATACTCATCTCTGGCTCATCAGTCAACTCCATTTCTAACACAGAACAAATCTTCCTATGGATTGTTGAGAATCTGGCTGATTTTTCATGAAAGCTAAAATGGGATGTGCAGTAAAACTTCAACTGTATATTTTAAACCAGTCTGCAGGCTCCTAGAGAGAAAAAGGCTCAAAGCAGACTGCATATCACACATAACTAAAGCTTTTTTCTTCATTCAACTTATTCTGGAAGATAAAAATATGTTTGGAGATTCTCATGAAATTAGTTCATAAGCACATTTTCATTTACTGTTTGGAAACATGATTCCTCAGCTCTGGAAATAATGAGTGCTAGGTCTAACTCTACTACTATTTAGGTGTGTATATGTGTGTGTGTGTGTCGGGGGGGATAAGCCTCTTAGTCTTGCTTCTTTAAAAATTTGTAATACAAAGGAATATCTGAAACTTGCTAAACTGAAAAGAAAAAAATGATGAAGTAAAAAAGCTTAACAAAAATTTCAAAAGGCAGCTTGAGAAGACAAAGTAAAGTATTAAAGAAATGTGCAAAGATTTGTAGTTGGAAAACCAAAGGGGAAGAACATGCTCAGTATTTCTCAAGCTGAAGGAACAGAAGAAAAAATCCAAACTTTGAGTTGCAATATTGAAGTATTCCGTGGCCAAAATATTGAATGATGCAGAAAGCATCAAAACAAGATGGAAAGACTATATAGAGTCACTGTACCAAAAATAACTGATAGATATTCAACCATTTCAGGAGATAGTGTATGATTAAGAACTGATAATACTGAAGGAAGAAGGCCAAGCTGCAATGAAGGAAATGGTGAAAAATAAGTCTCCAGGAATTGGCAGAATATCCCTGAGATGTTTCAGCAAATGGATGGAGCGCTGGAGGCACTCACTCATTCATGCCAATAAAGTTGGAAGACAGCCATATGGCCAATTGACTGGAAAAAATCCATATTTCTTCCTACTTCAAACAAAGGTGATCCAATAGAATGTGAAAATTATCTAACAATATCATTAATAACACCTGCAACTAAAATGTTGCTGAAGATAATTAATAATATTGTAGCAGTACATTGACAAGGAATTTCCAGAAA
This sequence comes from Orycteropus afer afer, assembly GCF_000298275.1. Classification (NCBI taxonomy): domain Eukaryota; kingdom Metazoa; phylum Chordata; class Mammalia; order Tubulidentata; family Orycteropodidae; genus Orycteropus; species Orycteropus afer. The sequence goes on from NW_006921814.1 coordinate 5,660,538, forward strand.
TTCAAGCTGGATTCAGAAAAGGACGTGGAATGAGAGATATCATTGATGATGTCAGATGGATCTTGGCTGAAAGGAAAGAATGCGAAAAGATGTTGACCTGTGTTTTATTAACTATGGAAAGGCATTCAGCTGTGTGGGTCATAACAAATGACGGGTCACGTTGTGAATAATGGGAATTCCAGAACACTTAATTGTGGTCATGAGGAACCTGTACATAGATCAAGAGGCAGTTGCTCAAACAGAACAAGGAGACACTGCATGTAAACCACTTTTAAAAGTGCTTAAGAAGTTCTGGTAAGATGGCAGACTAGGCAGAAGGACTGCACAGACCCTCTTCAACAAAGAAAAGGGAAACCAATTAACACAGACACAGAAGATAATCTTGGAACTTGACCCTTGAAGGGAAG
>NW_006921814.1:5664704-5669318 GCF_000298275.1 Orycteropus afer afer
AAAAAAAAAAAATGCTTAAAATGAAGAAAGTTATGCATCAGGGTTGTAGCCTTCCACCATACTTAGTCAATCTCTACTTTGAGCAAATAATATGAGAAGCTGGACTATATGTAGAAGAATATGCATCAGTACTGGAGGAAGACTCATTAACAACCTGCAATATGCAGATGACATAACCTTACTGAAAGAAAAGATGACTTGAAGCACTTGCTGATGAAGATCAAAGACTACAGCCTTCAATATGGATTATACCTCAACATGAAGAAAACAAAAAACCACATAACTGGACTAACAAGCAACATCAGATAAATAGAGAAGACTGAAGCTGTCAAGGATTTCATTTTATTTGGATCCACAATCAACACTCATGGAAGCAGCAGTCAAGAAATCAAATGACACATTGCATTGGACAAATCTGCTGCAAAAGACCTCTTTAAAGTATTTAAGAGCAAAGATGTCACTTTGAAGAATAAGGTGTACCTGACCCAAGCTATGGTATTTTCATTTGCATGTGAGAACAAGACAATGATTAAGGAAGACTGAAGAAGAATTGATGTATTTGAATTGTGGTGTGGGTAAAGAGTGTTGAATGAGCCCTGAACTGTAAGAAGAACAAACAAATCTGTCTTGGGGGGAGTACAGTGAGAATGCTCCTTAAAAGTTAAAATGGCCAAACTTTGTCTCTCATACTTTGGTCATGTTGTCAGAAGGGAGCAGTCCCTGGAGAAGGATGTTATGCTAGATAATGTAGAGTGTGAGCAGAGAAGGGGAAGACCTTCAATGAGATGGTAATTATAATCTGTGGGTGGATACATAGATAGACAGGCAAGAAGATCAGGTATGGGTAGGTGAGTAGGAATATACTCATGATCATATATAGTGGTTATTATGATGGGCTCAAGCATGGTGATGATTGTGAGGATTGTGCAAGGCTGGGCAGTACTATATTGAGAAAGATTTAGGGCCACACTGAAGACACTGAAATGATTGTGGTAAACAATTAGGAATGTCAGTCATAGCTGAGGACATTTAAGTGATGGGAATAACGGTAGGCATGTTCCATCTCTTGGGTGGATTATCTAAAATTTCTAACAATTATAAAATTCTGAAACAACTTTAAAAAAAATTAAGTAAAACTGAATATTCATTTGTAGAAAAATGAAACAAGAACAATACCTCACACCATACACAAAAACACACTCAAGATGAATCAAAAACCTAAATGGACAACTCAAAACCATAAAGTTCATCAAAGGTAAAATATGGGAAAACTTATGGGCCCTAAAATACAGCATAAATAAACTATTGAGCATAACCCAAAATGCACAAACAGCAGAATATAAGTTAGATGACTGGGACCTTCTAAAAAATAAATTCTTATGTGTCTCAAAAGACTTCTCCAAAAGAGTAAAAAGAGAACCAACAAACTGGGAAAGAATATTTGGCAATGACATATCTGACAAGGGATTATCCCTTAAATTTATAAGAACCTTCAACACCTCAGTATCAAAAAGACAAACAACCTAATTAAAAAATGGACAAAGAACATGGACAGACACTTCACCAAGGAAGATATATAGCCAGTTAATAAACACATTAGCATTTGCTCATGATCATTAACCAAAACCAAACCAAACTCACTGTCATCAAATTGATTCCAACTCATAATGACCCTCATTGGGTTTCTGAGGGGATAAATCTTGGAAGTAGATTCCCCCATCTTCCTTCCACAGAGTGGCTGGTGAGTTTGAACTGCCAGCCTTCTGGTTAGCAGTCAAATGCCTTAGGCACTATGCCACCAGAGCTCCTAGAGCTACTTTCGAGAGGTACATATCAAATTAATAATTAGATATCATTTCATCCCAGTACTACTAGCAAAGTTCAACAAAACAGAAAATAACAAATGCTGGTAAAGGTGTGGAGACATTTGAACTCACACACTCCTGGCAGAACTGTAAAAAGGTAAAACCACTGTGGAAAATGGTATGATGCTTCCTTACAAAGTTGGAAATAGAAATGTAGAAATACCACCTCAAGGACTATATCCTAAAGAGGTGAGCTCCAGGACATGAATAGATCTGTGCACACTCATGTTCATCACAGCACTATTTACAATAGCAGAGAGATAGAAACAAGCTAAGTGCCCATCAACAGATGAATGGATAAGCAAACTATGCTGCATACACACAATGGAATACTATGCAACACTAAAGAATAATGAAGAACCAGGAAATCACCCCATAACATGGATGAACTTAGAGGACATTATGCTGAGTAAAGAAGTCAATCACAGAAAGACAAATATTTTATGAGTCTGTTATTATAAAAAAGTCAAGGAAAGGTTTAAACAGGGAAGTAAAGTATCTTTGTTGGTTACCAGGGATGGGAATGGAGGGGAGAGAAAATTACTTGCTAGTTAAGAGACAAGTATTGGTATGGGTGAAGAGAAAGGCAATATAGTAAAAGCATGTGACCAGTACATTATTTACTGGGGTAAAGGAAGACATGGAAAGGTGCACAAGAAATACAAACAATAAAGGTAAATACTATTATACACACAATACTGCATTAGCAGTAATAGCAAACAATAATCTGTGGGTGGATACATAGATAGACAAGAAGATCAGGTATGGGTAGGTGAATGGGAATATACCCATGATCATACATAAGTTTGGCAGATGATATTCCTATGTTTGTATATGTATGTGCTTTATAAAAAGTCCATGTGAAGTATAAAGCTAACATATGACAAATTTAGGATAACTTCTCAGCTACCACTAAGCACCTTGAGGGAGTAAGTCACTGGACAAGCAGGCTGGGGACCATGGTCATGGGGGACATCAAGCTCAATTAGCACAACATAGTACACAAAAACATAGTTCCACATCCTACTTTGGTTAGTAGAGACTGGCATCTTAAAAGCTTCCGAGTGACCATCTAAGATATAACCACCAGTCTTTCTTCATTTGGAGCAAAGAAGAGTGATGAAAATCAAACAAAAACCAAAAACCAAACTTACTGCTGTCGAGTCAGATCCAACTCATAGCAACCCCTCCTTGGGTTTCCAAGGCAGTATCTCTATGGAAGTAGATTGCCCAACCTTCCTTCCAAGGAGTGGCTGGTGGGTTTCAACTGCCAGCCTTCTGGTTTGAAATCAAACACCTTAGGCACTGTATCACCAGAGCTCCTGATGAAAATCAAAGGCATATGGAAACAATCAGTCTAAAGGACAAATGGATCATGAGAAACTTAGCTTATATGACCCTGAGATCAGAAGAATTAAATGGTACCCAGCTGCTACTGCCAACTTCTTGTAAAGAGATCAAAATTGGAGATCCTGGGTAGATTGGGATAAAAATTTGGAGCAAAATTAAAAAAAAAAAAAAAAGGAAGAAAAGACCAGGATTACTGGTCAGATGGAGACTGGTGAAACCCCTCAATATGGCCTCTAGTTACCCATGGAGACTGGAATTGGACTCACTCCTGTGGCTAACTTTAGCCAAACAATAGACAGGCCTACGAGCTGAACAACTACGCTAGAAAGATGCACTCCTTAGAACAATCAACCATAGGAGATCAGAAGGGCAGCGTTTGCACAGGGAGAAAGCTAGGGAGGCAGGAATGCATAGGCAGGAAGGACACAGGGAAAGGATGACCACAGGGAGGAAAAAGAAGGAGAGCTTTTACATTGTAAGGATTATAATCAGTGTCATAAAACAGATTTTTTTCCCCAACTTGGTATATTCTACATGCCCAGTATCTAGGAGGCTATTTAGAAATACCCATCACTTGAATAACTGGAGTTAATATCACCTGCTAAAAGCAGACACTCCAGATGGGCAAAAAGGTCAAGAAGCAAGGAATGAAAACAACTGTTTTTCTGAAACATATTTCACATACCTTTCTTTTAATAAGGAGCTCTGGTAGCATAATGCTAAGACATTTGACTGCTAACCAGAGGTTGGTGGTTCAAACCCAACAGCCACTCCATGGAAGAAAGACTCGGCAATCTACTTTTGTAAAGATTTACCATTTCAGAAATGCAAAGGGGATCACTATGAGTCAAGATCAACTCTATGGAAATAAGATATGGTTTTGTTTGTTTGTTTGTTTTAATATGTCTTTACTTCCCCCCCAACAACAACAACAAAAAAAAAGCAAAACAAAACAAGAGATGAGCAGAACATTTCCATCTGGAGAAAAGAAAATAGTGATTCTCAAGATTTTCAATAGTGCATCATTGCTGAATAAGCACATGTTCTTGTTGTTGCTTTTGTTGTTAGGTGCCATTGAGTCAACTCCAACTCATAGTGACCCTAAGTACAACAGAACTCGCCACATACTCTCATGAAATAAGAATTAGTGCAAAAAGGTTATTCTGGCAATTTATTGATAAACAATATGACTAGAATAGCAAAATCTAAAAGGATAATTCATCATCACAAAGGATGTTTCAAGATCTGTCCTGAAGTACAATGCTGTCAGTGATAGGATAATATCCATATGCCTGCAAGGAAGACCCATTAATACGACTATTATTCAAATTTATGCACCAACCACCAAAGCCAAAGATGAGAAAATTGAAGAATTTTATCAACTTCTGCAGTCTGAAAT
>NW_006921814.1:5671803-5697366 GCF_000298275.1 Orycteropus afer afer
ACACACACACACACACGAAAAACCTGTTGCTCTCAAGTTGATTCCAACTCATAGTGACCCTATAGGACAGAGTTGAACTGCCTTATATGGTTTCCAAAGCTGTAAATGTTTATGGAAGCAGATTGCCTTATCTTTCTCCTGTGGAACAGCTGGTGTATTTGAAACTTTGACGTTTCCATTAGTATTCAAGTTTAATGACTATGCCACCAGGACTTTTCATAATAATAAATACTTACCATTTATTGGACATATACTAAGCGGCAGGCTCAGTTCTAAATGCATTTTAGGTTTAGCTCATTTTATCCTTTTCAATGAACTTCAGTCTAATAACTTTAACATACAGAACCATATTTCATTCAATTATTATAATAATCCTAAGAAATAGATATTATTAGGATCCCAATTTTATAGATAAGGTAACTGATGAACAAGTAGTTAAATGATTTGCTTAAGGTCACCTTGTAGCAAATGATTTAGAATTCTAATCCAGATTATCTCACTCTAGAACTCTGGGCCTAAATTATTAAGTGAGTGAGGAGCAGAGGAAAGTCTTTACAAAATAACCCTCATAGACTGGTGGAACCTCTGAGAGTATGGCCCTTAGACACCCTTCAAACCCAGAAATGAACTTATCCTCAGGGCTCAACTTTCAGCCAAATGATAGGCCTATAAGGTGAACAATACTACCAAGAAGGTAACACTCATTAGAACAATCAACCATGTGAGATAAAAAGGGGAGCATTTGCCCAGAGATAAAGCTAAGAAGGCAAGAAGTGATAGTAAAGGAGGATGAAGGGAAATGGTAAACACAGGCAGGGAGTGAGAAGAGTGTTGTTAGTTGTTGGGATTGCAATGCATGTCACAAAACAATGTATGAAATGTTGAATAGAAAACCAATTTGCTCTATAAGCTTTCACCCAAATTACAATAAGTAAATAAAATGAGAGAGAGAGAGAAAGAGATAATGTGAAAATTTTAAAAAATAAAACAAAATAACCCTTATAAACCTGAGCCCTGAACCTGGTAAAAACCAGCGGGAAGCAGGGTCAGTTCTGGAAACTATACATGAACCTTTGCTAATTAAAGTCTTTTGCATCCTTCAGGGCTGCAATTGATAGTTCCAAACAGTTGTGCTTGGCCACTGATTAGCCACATATTGGGATATGATTACCTGTACCCTAACAAATATGGTACTATTTGTCTGCCTTGTTTTAAAAGGCTCTGCTACTCTATACAATTTATTTTCCCTCCTTCCAAAGTCTTCGAGAGATAGTAGATATTATTTGAAGGTGATAATGAAGCAGCAAATCCTGCTAGCAAAATAAAATTTATATCCTCTGCTCCAAAAGTCATACATCACTCCAACATATAAAAACAATGAGTTTATTAAAGTCATTTAACTGGTGCAATCTAATTTCTTTCCTTTAATTGTGGAGGATCCTGGCAGGCTGAAGAATATTATGTTGGCTCTTCAGAACATCTCTCTATAAGACACTGACTTAGATCCTTTAATCAGTGTTGAAGAAGGAAAAAACACTTGATTTTTATTTGGAAAAAAATATATTTAATAATAGCTTCACAAGCAGGTAAGAGGAAATCCATTTCTTCCTCCATGCATAAGGAACATGATTAATGGTAGCCCACGAAATTGGAATTTTTTAAAGGATTCCATTTGTGAACAGATCTTCAGAAAATGTTTACCTGCTACCTACAAAATATTTCATAATAAAATTATGAAATTCTTTTAGAACAAAATTTGAAGTCTTTTATAACAAAATTTCCATGTGAGGAACTCCTGAATCAAGTACTTACCTCTTGGGGAGTGCATGTAATATAAGGTGAATCTCCCTGTAAGATGAGTGGTTGCATTAATCTGGATCCTAGCAGGAATTAGATGAAACCCTCAGATTCAGAAATTAAATATGAGTTTAACAGAAGACATATTTAAAAAGGTGTGTAGAAGGATTTGGAATCCCTGCATGGTGCAAACAGCTAAGCACTGGAGTACTGACCAAAAAAGTTGGTGGTTCAAGGCCACACCGAAGTGCCTTGAAGGAAAGGACTAGCTATCTGCTTTGAAAGGTCACAGTCTTGAAAACCTTGGAGAAGTTCTACTTTACTCACATGAGTTTGATATGAGTTAGAATTGATGGTAATAGGTTTGTTTGTTTGTAGAAGAATTTGGGAGACCATAAGCAATAATACTTTACTATGGGGCTATGACAATTGGGAAGCCCTTACATCCCAAAGATGGAAGGCTACCAGGAAAATGGAGAGAGAGGGAACAAAAGTAAGCTAAGGGGCTGGAATTATGGTGTTGGTCTAGGTCTACCTTCAACAACTCCAAAGAAAGAGAGCCAGGGAAATGAATACTCATATCTCACTCTCTTTTCTTTCTTTGATTTGTTTCCCAAGTTTCCCAGTGGTCCACCCAACAAAAACCAGTGGGCAAGACATTCAGTCCACATAAGCCAGCCTCCCAGAGCACAGAATAGTTGGGAAAAGTACAGAGTTAGGGCACAGTGAGGAGGAACAAAGGGAAGATGTCTATCAAGGAGATGTTTCCATGTGCTACTTTCTAATTCCTTAGGCAGGAGCAAGAGGAAAGGAAATGGTGGTCAAAAAGATAGAAAAAAGTGGAACCACTGAGACTAAGGCCCTAGCTGCCCTTCAGTTCTGGAATTGAACCCACACCTGTGGTTTCCAGCCAAACAAAATACAGGCATATGAGTTGAACATTTACCTCAAGTACATACACTACTCGGAGAGAACAATCATGGGAGAAAGAAGGGCTGCTTATGCACAGGGAGACAGGCCAGGGAGCAAGAGTGTATGACGGGATGGACACTAGGAAGAGGTAACTATGGGGAGGAAGTAGGAGGGGAGTTGTTGCACTGTGGTAAACTGTGGTCAATGACATGAGATAAAGTGTATGTGAACTGCTGTATGGAAAGTGAATTTGCTCTGTAAATCTTCACCCAAATCACAAAAAAAAAAAAAAAAAAATTTTGTGTCTGCTGTGGTTAAAAAAAAAAAAAAAAAGATTCAGATTCCATAATCCTGGGGTTCCTCTCTTGAAATACAACCCATTTTGTATATAAGTATCACTTGGCCCTCTTCTCATCATCCTATAGGAATTAGGACTCAAAGAATCAATAAAAATGCTAATATCTGGCTACAAAAAAAAAAAAGGCTGATCTATCACTAGACTGTTCTCTTCCAACCACTGTGGTTTTACATAACCACTCATCAGAACAAGCCAAATGAGAGCTCCTTTTCCTCCCTCTTGATGCCTCTCTTGTACCTTATTTGCCCAATCCCTCTCTTATACTTTATTTTCAGGAGCCCTATTCTCAGTCAGCGGTCACAAACACCACTGCCTTCTCCCCACTAATGGATTAGCTGAAAACAGTTTAAGATATTAGACATCTCAAAGCTACTTGACTTGCAATAATAGGACACTTTTGAGAATGCAACATTTCCTAAAACTCAAATAATGTATTATTAAATCCAGTCATTTATTAATACTCTTTAGAATATGCTGTTGTTGTTGTTGTTATGTGCCGTCGAGTCGGACCCAACTCATAGCGACCCCTCTTTGGGTTTCCGAGGCAGTATCACTATGGAAGTAGATACCTCATCTTCCTTCTGAGGGGTGGCTGGTGTGTTTGAACTGCCAGCCTTCTGGTTAGCAGCCAAGTGCCTTAGCCACTGCTACCAGAGCTCTTTAGAATATAGAAAGGCCATATTTAATACTGACACATTCAGTTGGCTAAATAGTATCATGAAACAAGCTGTGGAAAATATTGAAGAAGGAAAAAAGGGGGTGGGATATTTTTATGGAGATAAATTGCCCCAAATTGCAGGTGTGAAGGTATCCTTTCGCACAGGGTTCCCTTCAAATAATATGTCATGGCTTTTTCCTGCTCTGCTCACTTCGTTGAGCCAACCCTTTCCTTTTTGAGCTCAGTATCAGTCAGTGAACAAGTATTTATAGCACAACTTCCATGGATCAAACTTTCTTCTAAGCTCTACAGAGCCTTGTCATTCTCATGGAATTTGGAAATTAGCTATATTTAGTTTTCTTTGATATTTAGGATCTTTAAAAAGATCCCCATTTCTTTCTTCATGGGGACCCAAGACACCACTCATTTTATGCTTCATATTTTCATGCCCAGAAAAGACAACTTAAAACCAAAAGCCTAACTTGTTGCCACTGAGTCAATTCTGACTCATAATGACACTTAGGACAGAGTAGAACTTCCTCATGGGATTTCCAAGGTTATACATACACTTTATGGGAACAGATTACCCCCATCTTTCTCCCATGGAGAAGCTAATGGGTTTGAACCACTGACCTTTGAGTTAGCAACTGAATGTTTTACCACTGTGTTACTAGTGCTCCTGAATGCTGACGTACTGTTGTTAGGTGCCATCCAGTCAGTTTCCACAGTTGCCTCACGTCCAACAGAACATAACTCTGATCAGTTCTGTTCCACCTTTAAAATCGATGCTATGCTTAAGCCAAAAGTTGCAGCCACTGTCAATCCACCTTGCTGAGGATCTTCCTGTTTTTTTGCTGACTGTCTGCTTTACCAAGCGTGACTTCCTTCACCAGGGACTTGTCTCTCCCCTTAACATGCCCAAAGTACGAGACACGAAGTCTTTCCATCCGTACTTCTAAGAAGCATTCTGGCTGTACTTCCTCCCATACAGATTTGTTTGGTCTTCTAGCTGCCCATGGTACATTCAAGATTCTTTGGCAACACCACAATTCAAATGCTTCGATTTTTCAGTGGTCTTCCTTATTCATTGTCCAGTTTTCACAATGCATATGATGCTATGGAAAAGACATGACTTGTAGTCTTCAAAGTGACATCTTTGCTCTTTAACACTTTAAAGGATCTTTTGCAGCAGATTTTCCCAATGCAGTACATCATTTGATTTCTTGACTGCTGTTTCCCTAAGTGTTGATTGTGGATCCAAGTAAAATTAAGTTATTGACAAAGTCAATCTTTTTTTTTTTTTTTTCTGATAATGGTGGTGTAGTCTGTTAACTAGAAGGTTGGTGGTTCAAACCCACGAGCTGTTCTGCAGGAGAAAGATGAGGCAATCTACTTCCATAAAGAATTATAACCTCTAGAAACACAATGAGGATCTGCATGAGTCAGAATTGACTTGATGGCACCTGGTTTGATTTTGTTTGGTTTCATTATGTTGCTTATTGCTCCAGTTGTGGGGACTTTTATTTGCTTTATGTTGAGGTATAATCCATAATGAAAGCTGTAGTATCTGATATTTGTCACTAAGTGCTTCAAGTCCTCTTCATTTTCAGCAAGTAAGGTTGTGTCATCTGTATATTGCAGGTTGTTAATGACTCTTCCTCTACTCTTGATGCCACATTCTTCTTCATATAGTCCAGCTTCTTGAATTATTTGCTCAGTATAAAAATTGAATAAGTATGGTGAAAGGATACAGCTGACTTAAGCTACCTATATTTTGCTTGTTCTGTGTGAGTTAGAACTGCACACTACCATTTAAACCACCTACTTTTTATGTCAAATTCATTACCAGAAATCGTTACCAAGATCTGAAAGTGAAACTTTATCTGTTTCAGCTTTAGAAATGTGACAGTAATGACATGTAAAAATAGCATAAATGTGAAACTCTGAAATAAGGGCTTTTGTTTGAAGAAAAGAAATTTTAAGTAAAAATGAAGTGTGTAACCTAACTGTATCAAAAAAGATGATTTGCTTTCCTTGTCTACTTGACTAACTTGAAGACAAGAGATAATATGGGATATCCTCATGTTGACCACAGTTGAGTCTTTCTGCAGGTGAAAATCAAAGAAGGCACAGTCCAGGTGGCACTAACAGTGTGAGTAGGAACAGAGATGCTTGATTTACAGCCACAGAAAGAACTTTGGGAGAGGGAAGAAAGATTTGACTAGAAGGGAAAATTCCCCTTTTGTGCTGACCCTTTACTTTACCAAGCATTGTATTTTTCTCCAGGGAATAGTTCCTTCTCACAACATGACCAAGGTATATATATGAGACAGTCTGGCCATTTTCACATCTAAGAACATTCTGGCTGTACTTCCAAGACAGATTTGTTTGTTCCTCCGATGACAGGGAATTGCTCATGCCTGCTAAGGAAAGTGTTAGGAAATGGAAAACCTTTGGGATTTTATTTTTTTTATATTGAGTCAGAAATAAAAAGATCTATACAGATATTGTTATCTTGAGTTGGAAAGAGCAAGGTGACTTCTCAGATAACAAAGACTTGAGTGAAATGACTGAACTTGGGAGTCAAGTTGTAGGTAAAGTCAAAGAAGGCTCCAAAAGTACTTAACAATCCTGTTAATGATTCAAGCAGAAGTAAAGCCTTAAGAATGTAAGAGAAAAGCATTAGCTGCGATGGACTCTGCAAGTCATGTTGCCTCTAAATCCCAGTTCCGTGTCATGCCATAAACAATCATGAAGAAAGTCAAAATGAGGCAGTATGTATGCACAAGAATGGAGAATGTTTGGAAGGATCTTGGTCCCTAAAACATCACATGTTAGATGTAAAGCAAGTGTGCATGCGTGTGCGTGCGTGTGTGTAAGTATATGTTTTTTGTATTTTTTTTCCTAGACAGAGAAAGTGGTGATGTCCAACTCCGTGTGTTTCTGTCTAAAATGTAGTTCAGTGGGAGGTAATTTCACTGTCACTCTCACTGTCACTCAATCATCCTGTGTCCAAAGTTAGCAATCACTTACCTATCCAACATCCCATGCTTCAATAAAACTGAAGCATACATTACCTTTTTGTTGTTGAAAGGAGGCTGATAACCCATGTCAAGTGCAAAGCAATGCTGATGAAAAACATAAAGGGGAAATTACTTCATCTCTCTTGTGTCACAGCTCAACTTTTTTATGGCCCTTGTGATCCCTATCATGTTGCTGCAAGTTATAACACTGAAGCAAGCATAGCTAGATTTGAATGGTCAAGTAGATTATAGGCTTAACTTTTCTAACAGACCTTATTCTTGAAGTCAAGTCAAGAAATGATTTGCTTTCAATTCACTAGAATGTAAACTCCATGAAAGAAAAGAATTCTTCTGCTTTTGTCCCTTTTTACATGGCTGGTGGAGGCCCCAGTGGGGCTGTGGTTAAAAACTCAGCTACTAATTGAAAGGTTGGTGATTTGAACCCACTAGCCACTTTGCAGGGAAAGATGTGACAGTCTGTGTCTATAGAGATTTTTGTTATTGTTTGGAGCCCCCAAGTCAATTCCAACTCATAACAATCCTATGTACAACAGAACGAAACACTGCCTGGCCCTATGCCATCCTCACAATCTTTGCTGTACTTGAGCCCATCGTTGCAGTCACTTCATCCATCCATCTCGTTGAGGGTCTTCCCCTTTTAAGCTGACCCTTTACTTTACCAAGTATTGTATTTTTCTCCAGGGGATGGTTCCTTCTCACAACATGACCAAAATACATGAGACAGTCTGGCCATTTTCATATCTAAGAACATTCTGGCTGTACTTCCAAGACAGATTTGTTCATTCCTCTGGCAGTCCCTGGTATTTTCAGTATTCTTCACCAACACCACAAATGCATCAATTCTTTGATCTGCCTTATTCACCATTGTCCAGCTATCACAAGCATATAAGACTATTCAAAATACCATGGCCTGGGCCAGCCATACCATAGTCTTCAAGGTGACATCTTTGCTCTTTAACACTTTAAAGAGATTTGCTTTTGCAGCAGATTTGCCCTGTGCAATACATTGATTTCTTGACTGCTGCTTCCATGGGTGTTGATTGTGGATCCAAGTAAAATGAAATCCCTGACAATTTCAATCTCTTCTCCATTTATCGTGTTGTTTTTTATTGGTCCAGTTGTGATGATTTTCATTTTTTTTATATTGAGGTGTAATCCATACTGAAGCCCATAGTCTTTTTTTTTTTTTTTTTTTAGCCCATAGTCTTTTATCTTCATTAGTAAGTGCTTCAAGTCATCTTCACTTTCAACAAGCAAAGTCATATGCTCTTTCACAGGTTGTTCATGAGTCTTCTTTCAATCCTGATGCTGCATTCTTCTTCACCTAGTTCACCTTCCCAGGTTATTAGTCCAGCATACAGATTGAGTAAGTATGGTGAAAGGATAGAACCCTGACCCACACTTTTCCTGAATTATAACCATGCAGTATCCCCTTGTTCTGTTAGAGTGACAGTTTCTTGGTCTATGCACAGGTTCCTCGTGAGCACAATTAAGCATTCTGGACATTCCATTAATCAGAATGTTACCCATAATTTGTTATGATTCTCACAGTTGAACGCCTTTGCACAGTCAATAAAACATAGGTAAACATTCCAGTATTCTTTCCTTTCAGCCAAGATCAATCTGACATCAGCAATGATATCACTCATTCTATTCCCTCTTCTGAATCTGGCTTGAATTTCTGGCAGTTCCCTGTCAATACACTGTTGCAACCATTTTGAAATTATTTTCAGCAAAATTTTACTTGCATGTGATATTAATGATATTGTTTGATAAGTTCAGCATTCTGTTAGATCACCTTTCTTTGCAATGGGCACAAATAATAAAGATTACAGCCTTAGAAACCCTATGGGGCCATTCTACCCTAACTAGTAAGTTGCTTAGAGTCAGAATCAATTTAACAGCACTGTGTTTTTTGTTTGTTTGTTTTATATATATATATATATTCATTTAGTCCATAGGTAGTGCAAAGAGTCAAGCACTTGACTACTAACTGAAAATTTAGTGTTTCAAAACTGCCCAGAGGTGCATCGAAAGAAATTACAGGTAATCTGCCTGGAAAGGCCATAGTCTTGAAAACCTTGTAGAGGGCAATTCTATTCTGCACACTTAGGATTTCCATGAGTTGGAAGTAACTCAATGGCAACTGGTTTGTTTCTCTCTCTCTCCCTCTCCATCCTGTGGAAATTAATTGTAGCAGAACCTAGCCCCAAAAGAAATTTAAACTACTTACTGAAAATAGATAACTAATTGTGTGAACATAAGAATTTAATTCTGGTCATTTAGATTTCAGTACTTTTGGACAAAATGCCTAGTAGCATCATATCTTGTTGCTACTTAATTTTTTAACTTTGAGACTATTAGATTTTCATTGTTTTGTTAGTTACCATTGAATTGGGCCCTGGACTCATGGCAACCCCATCCAACCATTGTGATTCAAAGGGTTTTCATTGCTTCATTTTCAGAAATAGATAACCAGGGCTTTCTTCCTAATCAGTCTCAGTCTGAAAGTTCCCCTGAAACCTGTTCAGTATTGAAGCAACATCCAAGCCTTCGGTGACTGACAGATGGTGGCTGCATGTGATTGCATTGGCAGGGAATCAAATCCAGGTTTCCCACATGGAAAGTGAGTTGTTGTTGTTGTTATGTGTCGTTGATTTGGACCTGGCTCATAGCAACCCCTCCTTGGGTTTCTGAGGCAGTATCACTACAGAAGTAGATTGCCCAACCTTCCTTCCAAGTGGAAAGTGAGCAGATTACCAATAAAATGCCAGTGACCTCAAGGGTTTCATTGGCAATGCTGTATTTCCAATTAGCTCAAATTCTTAGCCTGGTAGTAATTCCTATTGCAAAATCTTGGTAGGACAATTGAATAAAAGAAAAATTGAAGATAAAGATAAGGAATTTCATCAGGTAGAAATGAGTGTTGCCTCTCCATACTCCTGTGTGGCAGAGTCATCCACCAAGTTAAATAAATCAGGAAACCAAGAACCCCATTAAATCACTCTCAGTCTATCAGAACTATACTCTGGCCCTTAGCAAAGTCTGGGAGTTTCACAGTGATATTCACATTTTGTCCAGTGGGAAAAACGGGCAGTGAGCACTAGGGGCAGGGTCTCACTTCATCAGAACAGCTTTGCTATGGTTCCAGGTAAGATTCCAAGATTTTATTTGATAAAAAAGAGTCCCACTATGTTCACTTTTTTTTATTATTTTATTGTGATTTGGGTGAAAGTTTACAGAGGAAATTAATCTTCAACATAGCAGTTCACACACACTTTGTCTCATGACATTGATTGTAATCTCTAATAATGCAATAGCTCCCCTCCCACTTCCTGCCCATAGCCATCTCTTCCTCGCATCCTTCCTTCCCTTGCACTCCTGTCCCACTAGCTGTCTCCCTGTGAATACACAGTCCTTCTATTCTCCCATGATTGTTCTCTCCAAGGAGTGTATCTACCTAATGAAAATGTTCCGCTCATATGTCTGTCTCTTGTTTGGCTGGAAGCCACAGGAATCAGTTCAATTCCAGACCTGAAAGGCAGCTAGGGGCCATAGTCTCAGAAGTTCCACCAGGCTCTATCAGACCAGCAAACCTGGTCCTTATTTATTTATTTATTTTAATGATTTTCAGTTTTGTTCCTCATTGTTCTTCCACTCTGTTTAGGATCTCCTACATAGATCCCCTCCGAGTGGTTGACAGTGGTAGACAGGCACCATCTAGTTCTTCTGGTCTCATAAAGGTATAGTGTGAGGATCACATGGTGTACCAGTCACTTGGACTAATTGTTTCCATAAATCTTTGGTTTTCTTCTTTGTTCTTTGCTCTGGATGAGGAGAGACCATCATTGCATCTAGATGGCCACTTGAAAGTTTTTAAGATTACAGTTGCTACTCACCAAAGTAGGATGTGGAACAATGCTTTTGTGTAATATGTTATGCCAATTGAGCTTGATGTCCCTTGCAACTATGGTCCCAAGCCCACAGGCCCAATTATTCATTCCCTCTGGGTAGCTGACTGTGGCCAAGAAGTGACTACAACCTTGTCCCTTCTCAGCTCTACTATATACCTGGGAATTCTTACAGAACATACATATATACTTGTAGAAACATTGTCTGTCAACATGTCTATACATGGTCATGGGCACACACACCCCTGTATAGACATACCTAATAGTTCAGCCTGTCCACCCATCTATCCACCTGTACATCAATGTTTGCCTTCACTGACAACACAGTACTGCATGTGCAAATGGGTTCATCTTTGTTGTCTGTACCTCCCATGTCCTTCTCTATGTCTTATTCTTCCTCAGTGCCACCGTGTTGATCACTCATATTTGGTACATTGCCCTTCTCTTCATCCAAATCAATACTTGTCTCTCCTATCTAACAGTGTTCTCTGCCCTCCTACCCCTGGTAACCAACAAAGAAAATTTTCTTCCATATATAAACCCTTCCTTGACTTTTTACAACAATGTACTAATACAATATTTGTCCTTCTGTGATTTACTTATTTCACCCAGCATAATGTTCTCCAAGTTCATCAACGTTATGCAGTGTTTTGCAGATTCTCTGGTGGCCTAGTGCCTAAGAGATTTGACTGCTAACCAGAAGGCTGGCAGTTCAAACCCACCAGCCACTCCTCGGAAAGAAGGTTGGGCAATCTACTTCTGTAGTGATATTGCCTCAGAAACCCAAGGAGGGTTGCTATGAGTCAGATCCAACTTGATGGTAGTGAGTTTGGTTTTTTGTTATTCTTTAGAGTTGCATAGAATTCCATTGTGTGCATGTACCACAGTTTGGTTATCCATTCTTCTGTTGATGGGGACCTAGGTTGTTTTCACCTTTTAGCTATTGTAAATGGTGCTGTGATGAACATGGGTGTGCATATATCTGTTTTTGTCCTGGCTCTCACTTCTTAGGATATATACCTAGTAATGCAATTGCTGGGTCAAATGGTATTTCTAATTCCAACTTTTTAAGGAATCTCCATACTGTTTTCCACAGTGGTTGTATCATTTTATACTCCCACCAGCAGTGTACAAGAGTCACAATCTCTCTGCATCCTCGCCACCATTTGTTATTTTCTGTCTTATTAAACTTTGCTACTAGTGCTGGGGCAAGATGGTATCTCATTGTTATTTTGATTTGCATCTCTCTAATGGCTAATGATCATGAGCTTTTCTTCATACGTTTGTTGGCCATGTTGGCCACCTAATATACTCTTGGTGAAGTGTCTATTCATGTCTTCTGCCCATTTTTTAATTGGATTGTCTTTTTGTTGTTGATGTGTTTGAGTTTTCTATAAATTCTAGAGATAAGTCCCTTGCCAGAAATATCATTGCTGAATATTTTTTCCCAATCTGTAGGTTCTCTTTGGACTCTCGGAGGAGTCTTTGGAAACACATCAAAATTTAATTTTTAGAAAACCCCATTCATTTAGTTTCTCTTCTGCTGTTTGTGCATTTTGGGTTATGCTTGATAGTCTATTTATGCCATATACTTGTTGTCATTTCTGTGGAGTCGGACCCAACTCATAGCGAGCCCTCCTTGTGTTTCTGAGGCAATATTCCTACAGAAGTAGATTGCCCAAGCTTCCTTCTAAGGAGTGGCTGGTGGGTTTGAACTGCCAGCTTTCTGGTTAGCAGTCAAGTGCCTTAGGCACTATACCACCAGAGCTCCTAGTATGCCATATATGCCATATATTAGGGCCCCTAAATTTGTCCCTAGTTTCTCTGTGAGGAACTTTATAGTTTTAGGTTTCACATTTAAATCTTTGATCCATCTGGAGTTAGTTTCTGTGTATGATGTGAGGTACAGATCTTGTTTCATTTTTCTGCAAATAGATATCCAGTTTTGCCAGCACCACTTGTTAAACAGACAATCTCTTCCCCTTTTAATGGATTTTGGCCCTTTATCAAAGATCAGCTGACTATAGGTTGATGGATCTATTTCTAGATTCTCAATTCTATTCCATTGGTCTATATATCTATAAACCAATACCAGGCAGTTTTGACTACTGTGGCTGTATAGTAGGTTTTGAGATCTGGCAGTGTGAGACCTCCTACTTTGTTTTTCTTCTTCAATAGTGTTTTGCTTATCCGAAGTCTCTTTCCATATAAAGTTAGTGATTGTTTTTTTTCCATATTCCTAAAGAATGTTGATGAGATCTGGATTGGGATTGCATTGAATGTATAGATTTGGTTGCCATTTGCTTGAGTTATCTTTTTCCAACCTTTGATTTTTAGTCTATCTTTGTCTTTGTCTCTATGGTGTGTCTCTTGTAGACAGCATATTAATGGGTTATGTTTTCTTATCCAGTCTACAACTGTCCGTCTCTTGAGTGGTGCATTTAACCCATAGACATTCAGTGTAATTATCAACAAGTATGAATTGGTTGCTCTCATTTTTTTATGTGTTTTTTCATGGTGTTCCTGGTTTCTTTGTTCCATAAAATTTTCTTTGCTGAGCTCATTATGTTTATAAATTGTTTTTATCATTCCTTTGTTGATATTGTTTTAATATTTGCTAAATATGTATGCTTGTCCTATTTTTTACTGTGATGTGAAGGTTTATAATTTTTCTTTGAGGTTACCCTGTGATTTATAACTTTCTCTCTGAGTTTAGAATAGTCTATTCTATCTTGCAACTCTCTAGACTTCTTTACCATTTAGAAGCTTTGTAACTACGCTATTTGTCTCTCTTTTTGGTTTGTAGTTGTCCTCACTTGCCAACTGATGTCTCTGGTTCCCTGTTTACAATCTTGTAAGCTTATTTTACTTTGGATATTTTCATAGCTGTGTTGGTTTCTGGATTATGTCATCTTGTGTATTAATGGTTGGCTGTTGTTTGCTATTATTGGTTCTCTGTTCAAAGGACTCCTTTTAGTATCTCTTGTAAGACTGGTCTGGTTTTAACAAATTCCCTTAATATCTACTTATCTTCAAATCTCCTAATTTCTCCATCATATTTGAGGGACAATTTTGCCGGTATATAATTCTTGGAAATTTTTCTCTTTCAGGGTTTTATATATACCATAGCATTGCCTTCTCATTTGCATAGTTTCTGCTGAGAAATCAGAGCTTATTCTTATTGGTTGTCTTCAGAAGTAGCTTTTTGTTTTTCCCATTCTGCCTTCAGGATTCTTTCTTTGTCTTTGGTTTTGGTGAATTTGATGATATGCCTTGGTGATTTTCTTTTGTGGGTCTATCCTGTTTCGGATATTGCCAAGTGGTGTTAGGACCTAAGAATTAACCTAATAATCAGCCCTGCTAGACAGAGGCTACATGGAAGACTTGTGGCAAGTGAATAAAAAGGGAAGCAGTTAAGAGGCAGACAGGGTAAGGTGTGGACATTTGCCTGTCCAGAGGGAGTTGGACTTCCTGAATGGATATATTCTCATCTTTCATCGTACCAGGGAAGTTCCCTTCCAACAAATCTTGGACAATTTTCTCAGTGGTTTTATTTTTTTTTCTTCCTGTTTTGGAATTCTGATTAAACATAGGTTATTCCTTTTGATGGTATCCATCAAAAAATAAAAGCAAGCAGAAAAAACACAGACTGCATAAATACACAGGAACAATCACCAATAAAAAAAAAGAAAAGAAAGAAATATACCATTATATCTGGGGAGGGGCAATAATAGAAAAGAGGTAGAGTAGGAGAATAATGAAGAAAAAAAAAATGGAAAAATGCAAAAGAAAAACAAGGAATCAGTTAACCATGAAAAAGAAAGAAAAAATGGGAATCAACAACAGAAAAGAGAAAAAAAAGCTGTAAACTAGAACCTAGGAAGGTAAGAATAAAGAATAATAACAAAAAAGAGAAAAAGAAAAAAAAGACTAATACTAATAGTAATAATCTTAAAACAGACAAAAACAAACAAGCTAAAAAAAAAGAGGGGGAGAAAAAAATCTGAGCAAAACAAGGCAGGGCACCCAGGCTTCTTCAGAGCACATAGACTGGGATGGAATTCCTACTGGCCCAGAAGGGGCTTGGAGTGAGGGATGGCCACACATCCATTCACCAAGAGGGTGTGAGGTCTAAGAGTAAGAAGGGAAATATTGCACTTTTCCAGTTGTTTGTGTCCGGAATGTACTTGCAGTTCCAGGCAAGTGGAGCCTATTCTTAAGTCCCTGGAATCTGAGAGAATGCTGTCACTTTAAATATTCAAAAGCATTGAACTGCTTGTAAACATTCAAAATGGCTATGCCCTCTGTACAAGCAAATGTTCACACCTTACCCCATCTCCCTCTTCTCTGCTTCCCTTTTTATTCACTGGCTACCAGTGCCGTCTTATTTGTATTCCCTGTCCAGGAGGGCCAATTTTTAAGTTAATTCTTAGGTCCTTACACCACTTGGCAATATCCAAGCTGTCCATGCCATCAGGATCACTGAAAAAACCCAGCTCCATATGTCTCCTTTTTCATTTTTTTCATGAAGGTTCTTCTACTAGTTGAAGTTTAGTCCACTTCTGTATCCTTCCTTTCAAAGCTCAGGGCTCCAGGATTATCTTCTGTATCTGTGTTAATTGGTTCCTCTTTTCTTTGTTGGAAAGTGTGTGTGTAGTTTGTCTGCCTATTCCTCCATCTTACTGGAATCCTTTTCACTGTTTGATTTCTTGACTGCTATTTCTATGGCACTGCTTGATGATCCAAGTAGAATGAAATCCTTGACAATTTCATTATTTTATCTATTTATCATGATGTTGCTTATTGGTCCAGTTGTGAGTATTTTTGCCTTCCTTATGTGGGAGTGTAATCTATACTAAAAGCTGCGTTCTCTGATCATCAGTAACTCTTTCAAGTCATCTTCACTTTCAGCAAGCAAGGTTGTGTCATCTGCATATCACGTTGTTAATGAGTCTTTGTTCAATCCTGATGCCACGTTCTTCTTCATATAGTTCAACTTCTTGGATTATTTGTTCAGTATACAGAATGAATAAGTATGGTGAAATGATACAACCCTGACACATACCTTTCTTGATTTTCAATATTGCAGTATTCTCTTGTTCTGTTTGAACAATTGCCTCTTAGTTTATGTACAGGTTACTCATGAACACAATTTAATGCTCTGGAATTCCCATTTTTTGCAATGTTATCCATAGCTTATTATGATCTACAGAGTCAAATGTATTTGCTTAGTCAATAAAATATAGGTCAACATCTTTCTGGTATTTGCTGCTTTCAGCTAAGATCCATCTGATATCAGAAATGATAACTTTTGTTCCACATCCTTTTCTGAATCATGCTTGAATTTCTTGCAATTCTTTGTTGATTCACAGCAGTAAGAATTTTTTTAATTATTTTCAGCAAAATTTTGCTTGCTTGTGATATTATTAATATTGTTAAATAATTACCACATTTTTTTTGGATCTTTTTTTTTTGGAATGGGCACCAATATGGATCTCTTCCATTTGGTTGGCCAGGTAAGTGTATTCAAAACTCCTTTGCATAGATTTCTAAAGACTGGAAGCTATGCTGCATGTAGTTCAAATATCAGCAAGGTGATTTATGGTGGACAGTTCTCAGTGGAGTTTCCAGACTAAGACAGAATAGGAAACAGGAACAGATGATCTACTTATGAAAATTATGTAGTTATTGTTAGGTGTCATTGAGTCAGCTCTGACTCACAGAGATCCTATGTACAACAGAATGAAACATCGCCCAGTACTTCAGCATACTCACAATCCTTGTTATGCTTGAGCCCATCATTGCAGCTACAGTGACAATCCATTGATCTCGTTCTGGATTTTCCTCTTTATTCACTGACCCTTGGCTGCACTAAGAATGACAACCTTTTCCAGGGACTGGTCCATTCTGACAGCATGACCAAAGTAGGTGAGATAAAGTCTGACCATTCTCACTTCTAAGGAGAATTCTGGTTGCACTTCTTCCAGGATAGATTTGTTCATTCTTCTGGCAGTCCATGGTATTTTCAGAATTCTTTGCCAATACCACAATTCAAAGGTATCAACTCTTCTTTGGTCTTCCTTATTCATTGCCTACTTTTCACATGCATACAAGGCCACTGAAAATACTATGGCTTGGGTTAGGCACACCTAAGTCTTCAAAGTGGTATCTTTGCTTCTCAACATTTTAAGAGGTCTTTTGGAGCAGATTTGTGCAGTGTACTATGACATATGATTTCTTGACTACTGCTTCCATGGGTTTTAACTGTAGATCCAAGTAAAACGAAATCCCTGACATCAATCTTTTCTTAATTATTGTGATGTTGATTATTGGTTAAGTTGTGAGGATTTTTTTTTTTTTTCTTTATGTTAAGGTGTAACCCATACTGAAGACTGTATTTGTTGATCTTCACCAGTAAGTGTTTCAAGTCCTCTTCACTTTCAGTAAGCAAGGTTGTGTAATCTGCATATTGCAAATCGTTCATGAGTTTTCCTCCAATCCTGATGTCACATTCTTCTTCATACAGTCCAGCCTCTCCAAGTACTTGCTCAGCATGCAGATTGAATAATATGATGAGAAGATACAACACTGATGGATATCCTTCTTGACTTTAAACCATGAAGTATTCCCTTATTCTGTTTGAATGACAGTTTCTTGGTCAATGTACAAGTTCCTCATGAACATAATTAGGTCTTCTGGAATTCCCATGCTTCACAATATTATTAATAATTTGTTATGATCCACCAGTCATATGCCTTTCATAGTCAGTAAAACACAGATAAACATCTTTCTGGTACTCTTTGCTTTCAGCCAAGATCCATTTGACATTAGCAATGATATCCCTCAATCCATGTTCTCTTCTGAATGCAGCTTGCATTTCTGGAAGTTCCCTGTCAATATACTGATACAATCATATTTGCATTGCCTTTACTCATCTTTCAGTTTGTTGTATTGTGGTGGCTTGCATGTTGCTGTGAGGTTGGTAGCTATGCCACTGGTATTTCAAATAACCAGGAGGACTACCCATGGTGGATAGGTTTCAGGAGAGTCCCATACTAAGATAAACTGGAAAGAAGGAAGGGGCCATCTGCTTATGAAAAAGTTGGCCACTGTAAACTTTATGAACAGCTGTGAAATATTGTCTAATATATTACTAGAAAATTTTATGAATAATCATGAAACATATTCTGATATAGTGTTGGAAGATGAGTCCCTCATGTTGGAAGGCACACAAAATGCAACCAGGGAAGAGCTGTTTCCAAAAAATATAATCTACCTTAATGACATGAATGAAGTAAAGATTTTGGGACTTTCATTTGTTCATAGGTGATGATAAAGAATGGGGGGCGGGGGAACAGCTGCAAGCATACATTAATAATCAAAATGTGGAATGTACAAAGCATGAAGCTAGGAAAATTGAAAGTTGTCAAAAACTAAATGGAATGCATAAAAATTGACATTCTAGATATTAGTGAGCTGAAATGGACTGGTACAGACCACTTTGAATCAGACATACATAAAATCTACCATACCAGGAATGACAAATTGAAGAAGGGTGGCATTGCATCCATCGTCAAAAAGAGCATTTCAAGATCTACCCTGAAGTTCAATGTTGTCAGTGAAAGGATAATATTCATACATCCACAAGGAAGACCAGCTATATAGCTATTATTCAAATTTACACACCAACCGCTAAAGCCAAAGATGAAGAAATGGAAGATTTTTACACACTCCCGTAGTCTAAAATTGACCAAACATACAATCAAGATGTGTTAATTATTACTGGTGATTGGAATGTGAAAGAAGAAGCATCAGTAATTGGAAAATATGGCATTAGTGATAGAAATGACATCAGAGATTGAGGGACAGAATTTTGTAAGAACAGTGACTTATTCATTGCAAATTTTGTTTTTCAACAAAATAAATGGTGGCTATAGATATGGATGTTTCCAGATGGAATATACAATAATCAAATTGCGTACATCTGTAGAAAGAGGCAAAGGAAAACGTCAATATCATGAGTCAAAATAAGTCCAGAAACTGAATGTGGAACAGACCGTCAATTGTTCACACACAACTTCAAGTTGAAGCTGGAGAAAATTAAAACAAGTTCATGAGAACCAAAATATGGCTTGATTATATTCTACCTAAATTTGGAGACTATCTGAAAAATAGACTTGATGCATTGAACACAAATGACTACAAATCAGAAAAGTTGTGGGATGAGATTAAAAAAAATCATGCACAAAGACAGCAAAGACAAAGAAAGAACCCTGGAAACAGCAAGGGAAAAATGGAAAGTTATCTACAAAGAACTCAGAACAGCAAACAACAATCAATGATTAACACATGTGATGACATAAGCCAGAAACCAACCCAGTTATGGAAGTAGCCAAAGTAAAATAACCTTACAAGACTGTAAACAGGGAATCAGAGACATCAATGGGTAAATGAGGACAACTACAAGCCTAAAAGAGAGAATAAATAGTGTAGTTACATAACTTTTAAATGGAGAGGAAGTCAAGAAAATTGTGACATAGAACAGACTGTTTTAAACTTCAGAAGAAAAACTGACACCAATCCTACTCAAACTATTCCAGAACATAGAAAAAGATGGAATCTTCTCTAATTTATTTTTTGAAGCAAGCATAACCTGATACCAAAACCAGGCAAAGGCACCACTAAAAAGGAAAACTGTAGACCAATATTCCTCACGAATATAGATGCAAAAATCCTTAACAAAATCCTAGCCAGTAGATTCCAATAACATATCAAATAAATAAATATTACATCATGACCAAGTGGGGTTTATATCACGTATGCAAGGATGTTCAACATTAGAAAAACAATCAAGGTTATTCAACACATAAGTAAAATAAAGGAAAAGAATCACATGATCTTATCAATAGATGCAGAAAAAGCATTTGATAAAATCCAACACCCATTCCCGGTAAAAACTCTCAGAAAAATAGGAATACAAGAGAAATTCCTCAACATAACAAAGGTTATATATGCAAAACCAACAGCTAACATTATTCTCCATGGAGAGAGCCTGAAACCATTCCCCTTGCAAACCGAAACTAGATAAGGATACCCTCTATCTTCTCTTCTATTCAACATTGTATTGGAAATCCTAGCCAAGGCAATAAGGCAAGAAAGGGAAATCAAGGCATCCAAATTGGTAAGGAAGAAATAAAACTATGCCTATTTGCTGATGATATGATCCTATACATAGAAAACACAAAAGACTCAGCAAGAAAAGTACTGGAACTTATTGAAAGCTTTAGCATAGTGGCAGGATACAGGATCAATATACAAAAATCACTTGGATTCCTCTACATAGCAAAGACATCTCTGAAATGGAAATAAGGAAATCAATACCATTTACAATAGCTACCAAAAAGATAAGACACTTAGGAATAAACTTTTCCAGGAACACAAAAGACCTGTACAAAGAAACTACAAAACATTACTTCAAGAAGCTATGAGATCTACATAAATGACAGAACATATCATGCTCATGGGTAGGAGGATTGAACATTGCAAAAATGTCAATATTACAAAAACAATCCCAATCCAGTTTCCATCCACATTCTTTAAAGGTATGGAAAAACAAATCACTAATTTTATATGGAAAGGAATGAGATGTCAGATGAGCAAAGCACTACTGAAGAAGAACAAAGTAGGAGAGCCTGAACTCCCGATCTCAAAACCTACCATATAACCACAGTAGTCAAAACAGCCTGATATTGCTATAAAAACAGACACATAGATCAGTGGAACTGAATTGAGAACCCAGAAAACTATCCATCCATCTGTGGTTAGCTGATCTTTGACAAAGATCTGAAATCCACTCAATGGGGAAGAGATAGTGTTTTTAACAAATGGTATTGGCAAAACTGCATATTCATTTGCAGAAAAATGAAGCAAGATCCATACATCACACCATACATGAAAATTAACTTCAGATGGATGAAATAATTAAATGTGAAATCTAAAACTATAAAGTGAATCAAAGAAAAAAATAAAGACAAACTTAGATGCCCTAATTTATGGCATACATAGACTACCAACGAGAAGGATTGACACAGTGGCTGCAGTGATTGGCTCAGGTATAACAGGAATTGTGGGGCTGGCATAGGACTGGACAGTGTTTTGTTCTGCTGTGCATGAGGTCGCTATGAGTAGGAGACAACTCGACGGCACCTAACAACAACAACAGACTATCAAGCATCACCCAAAATGCACAAACAGCAGATGATAAACTAGATGATTTGGACCTTCTAAAAATTAAATTCTTACGTGCATAAAAAGACTTCTCCAAAAGAATAAAAAGATAACCTACAGATTGGTAAAAAGTATTTGCCAATGACATATCTGACAAAGGACTCATCTCTAAAATTTATAGAAAACTTCAACACCGCAACATGAGAAAGACGAACAATCCAATTAAAAAAACGAGCAGAAGACATTAATAGATAGTTCACCAAAGAAGATATTCAGGCAGCCAACAAACACATGAAGAAATGTTCACGATTATTAGCCATTAGAGAGATGCAAATTGAAACAACGATGAGATACCATCTCAGCCCAGCATTAATAGCAAAGTTTAACAAGACAGAAAATAATAAATGCTGACAAGGATGTGGAGAGATTAGGACTCTCATGCACTGCTGGTGGGACTGTAAAATAATACAGCCACTATGGAAATCAGTGTGGTAATTCCCTAAAAAGTTTGAAACAGAAACACCATTTGATCAAGCAATCCCTTTACTAGGTATATATCTTAAAGTAGTGAGAGGCAGGACATGAATAGACATATGCACATCCATGATCACTGCAGCACTATTCACAATAACAAAGAGATGGAAACAACCTAAATGCCTATCAACCAAGGAATGGATAAAAAATAATTGTGGCATATACACATAATGGAATACTATGCAACACTAAAAAATAATGTAGAATCTGTAAAACACTACATAATGTGGATGAACTTGGAAGACTTTATGTTAAGTGAAATAAGTTAATCACAGAAGGACAATTATTGTGCCAGTTCACTATTGTAAAAAGTCAAGGAAAGGTTTATGAATGGAAGAGAACTTACTTTTTTGGTTACCAGTGATAGGGGTGGGGGTGGGGGTGGAGAATTCCTAGATAGCTTGAAAAAAAAAATTATACACACACACATACATACACACACATACATACCAAAGATTATTAGTGGTTACTAGGAGTAGGAGGAAGGGGAAAGAGGAAGCTTATAGTTTATGTTTAGGGGACATTGAGTTTATGCTAATGGTGGTGGAATATTTTGGAAAAAGATAGCAATAACAGTGGTATAACATGAAAAAATGTCATCAATATCCCTGAGCTGTAAAGGTGGAAGGTGTCATGTTAGCAAATGTCATGCTGTGTATGTTTTTACCACAATAAAGTTAAAAAAAAAAAAAAAGCAAAGCAAAAGTCATTAAAAAGACAGGAAAGGAAAAAAAGACCAAAATAGATGTCACAAGGGATTCTGAAACTTGTTCTTGAACACAGAATAGCTAAAACAAATGGAAGAAATGGTGAAAGAAAAGAGCTGAACAGAAGATTTCAATGCATGGCTCAAGAAGACCAAGTAGTGTTATAGTGAAATGTGCAAAGACTTGTAGTTAGAAAACCAAAAGAGAAGAACACTCTCCTCATTTCTCAAGCTGAAAGAATTGAAGAAATAATCCAAGCCTCTAGTTGCAATAGTGAAGGATTCTATGGGGAAAATATTGAATGCTGTAAGTAGGATCAAAAGAAGATAGAAGGAATACAAAGAATCACTGTACAAAAATGAATTGGTTAATGTTCAACTATTTGAGGAGTAGAATATGATCAAGAACCAATGATCTTGAGGGAAGAAGTCCAAGCTGCATTGAAGGAATTGGCAAAAAAAGAAAAAAATAAAGGCTCTTGTAATTGATAGGATACCCATTGAGATTTTTCAACAAATGGATGCATCACTGGAGATGCTTCCTGATTTACGCCAAGAAATTTGGAAGACAGCTACCTGGCCAACTGCCTGGAAGAGGTTGGTATTTGTTCCCATTCCAAAGAAAGGTAATCCAACAGGATATGGAAATTATTAAACAATATCTTAGTACCATAAGCAATTAAAATTTTGCTGAAGATAATTTAAAATGGTTGCTGCAGGTTATGAAAATTAGCCAGTGAAAACTTTGTAGCCACAACAGAACTCTGTCCAACTCATTTTGATTGGCTATATCATTAGGATCAATCACTAACGAAGACATTATGTGTAATTATGTAAAGGGTCAGCAAGGGAGGAGGAGACTCTCTGTGAGATAGACTGATCCACAGATGCAATTACTATCTTGAACAGCCTGGAGATCATGAGGATAACGCAGGACCAGCAATGTTTTCTATTATATGTAACCTCCATGAGTTGGAGTAGACTCAATGGCAGCTATCTATCTAATTCAGGTATTAACCATGTTAGACATTTTGTGCTCCATCCTAACTCAATTTTAAGGAAACATTGTCTCTTTATCCTTTATTACTATTATCTGAAAGTTGTATTAGTAAATTTCTCAAATTATGGAAAGGGTGGATAATATACTGTAAGAATGGTGACATACCAGGTGTCGATGCAATTTTGTTTTGCCTCTTCATTGCACATCTTCTCTTATTACAGCAGATTTCAAGTGTTATTTGATTATGCACCCCCCCCATTTCAGTCAATGTGATATGATTGGGGTGCTATCCTCTATTCAGGGTAGTGTAGATAATGTAGTACTAAGTCGATTAATGCACTACACTCTTTTGGTGATGGTAGTGAGTTCAGTGATCTTAGCTCATGGAGTTAGAGTGAATCTCAGGTCCCTCTTGACCACTGGGCTTAGACCAGAAAGAATATGATGATAGAGTAACATTAGCCATCTTGTGACCATGTGGAGATGAAAATGAAATCAATATAATATATAGAGGACATTAGGGAGGAAGTGCAAATGGCCAGACTTCGTCTCACCTACTTTGGTCATGTTGTCAGAGGGACCAATCTTCATGCTTTACCAAGCATGAAGGATATCATGTTTGGTAAAGTAGAGAGTAAATGAAAAAGGGGAAGACCTTCAATGAAATGGATTGCCACAGTGGCCACAACGATTAGCTGAAGTATAGCAAATATTGTGAGGATGATGCAGGACTGGGCAGTGTTTCCTTCTGTTGTACACAGGGTTGCTGAGTCAGAGGTGACTCAACGGAACCTAACAACAGCAGTAACAGACAAAGCTAGTTCTGAAGATATTGTTTGAAATCTAAATCCAGCTCTATCTCAAAGTACACGTCTCCCTAGACTTTCCACTAATATAAATCAATTTATTTTAATTTTTAAAAGTTTGACTGTTTGAGGTGGGCTTGTCACTTGCAACAGAATCCTGTGTGATTCTTTGTGCTAAATCTAAACATACATGTAGCTTGTGTGTTGTTACGGCTTCTGGACATGGCATAAATCTATAAAAAGTAAATACTTTTCCCAGAGAACTTCTAATAAACTGCTCTTTCTTACATAACTAAGGCATCACATTTACCTCCAGTTCTTCTATTATACATCCCTTCCTTCCTTCTGATCACTCATTTTTAATTTTTTCCTTTCCCTTTTAAGGATTTTTTTTTTAATATTTTGAAATAATTTTCTTTACTAAAGCACCCTTTAATTAATTTCTGTGTTTGTTCTTTTATCAACCCATACTTCAACTGTGGCATAAAAAAAGAAAATCCTTCACCTTAAAAAGTTATGTTTTCAACTTATTACCAAGAAATAACTTTCTTATTCAGCTGTCTGAGGTCCTTTATGTTATAATTATGAGAAAGAGAGTTCAGTTAATGGAAACACTAATTGATCCTTAATGAGTACAAAGATTATTTCGTCACACTATCTTGGAGCTAGACTTATTTTAAAATAGATTAGCTTCTTGCTTCTCTTCTGTTCTCTTAAGGAGACAACCAACCAAACCATGTGTGGCACTTTTGTCCCTGAGATCTAATTTCAACTTCATTATAGTGCTATTAGGCAAAAGCAAGTATATTTTTAAATAAATGTCACTTACCATAAGAGGCTTTCTACCTACATAGTTCATTTACTGTTCAGACATAAAGAATTAAGCAGCTTTCTATAGTACTTATAAGCAGCAAAGAAAGAATACAATAGCCAAAAGAAAACACTTTGTTGCTTGTTTTTCATATGAATTTTAAAATAATTTCTTTAGAAGTAAGAAACACGACTGTAGCAAGGATACTTAGGAAATTTAAAGAGGAGTGTCAGTTTCTCTTCCTCTATGAAAAAAACATAATGAAGAGTATCTATAATAAAGTCCACTTTCTCCCCCAGGAGGGAATATTTGGCTACATTTATGCAGCCAAATATTTTAGAATGTCTTTAAAGTATAAAATAAACAAAACAATTTTCTTTCTCAGGAAAGGTTATTTGATATAGTTCTGTTTTCCTTCCTATGCATATCCCTTTTAATGAGGTAATACTGTCTGTTCAGTTCCTGTCTGCAGACTTTTTGCAGAGATAGATACAATGCAAACATGTTTATTTACCATCTAGTATTACTTTTCCTCAATTTCCAGTACAACTTTTCCACACAGATTATAATGAAGAGAAAAATTGCTGAAAACACAAGTGTCTCCTTTATAATCATAAGTGAATCACATTCTCATGTGCTTGTGTTGGCTGGCAAATTTTTATCAATTTATTTTCGAACGTTTATTCTCTCAGGTATGAGGAAAGCAAATGAAATCTCAGTTCCCTATCACCAATTCCAACTATATGACGATATTTTATGACCAAAGTCCACAGGAAGGAAAACAAAATTTAAAATTAAA
>NW_006921814.1:5697466-5700893 GCF_000298275.1 Orycteropus afer afer
TTTCTACACAATTCCAGAAAACCTTTTGTTCACTGTCAGGTCAACAAGAAGCCAAATTAAAAACTAACAACTTTAGAATTTCTGCAGCTAGACAAAGTGGATGTTGACTAAGAACTGAAAAAAGAAAAGTGGGGAAAAGACCCTAAGGGAAGAAAAGCCCAGCTGAGGGATTTGGAGGGCAGCAGCTCAGGAGGGTAGGCCTGCCTCGTTTGATGTGGGAGGTCTGAGCACAACCTACTGTGATGCTCTCTGGGACATCTCATTAACCGTGTCATCAAAGCCCCCTCAGGTCCAGCGAATCATAACATTATCTCTGACATTACCACACAGATACAAGGTTCCCGAGGCAGTCTATAAACATGCCTGTACTAACCAATTCATCGTGACTTGACACCCCGGCAAGGGCTCGATGCCCTTTAGTGAGCTCTGTGAATTGCCCCAGTCATTCATCAAAGTTTCTTGGAGTGCATTTCACACAGCATTAAATTTAATTAAAGCAACATTGACTGCATTGTAATCCTCTGGAGGCTCTTTGTCAGACAGATCTGGAACACTTTCAGCTTAAAATATCTATTGTTTTGTTGGAGTTTTTCTTGGTTGTTGGGTTTTGGTTTTGAACTTTTTTTTTTATGAAGGTTGGATATCTGGATCATATTGAAGTCATGGGACTTCCTTTTCATTACTCTTTCCTTTTCTTCCTTTCTTCTTTTCCTGCTTCTTCTTCTTTGCTATTTCCAAAATCAAAAGACCTAAAAATTGGTAACAGGAGTAGCTTCAAGAAAACGGATCACCCTAAGTTAAGTAGCTTTCTGATGCAAACAATGCTATCCATACACATATCAAGAAAAAGGGTGGACACAGGCACACAAAGACACATTCCTGCCCAGAGATGCACTCACATCTACACACAAACGTGCAAAGAAGCACATCACAGACTTTCAGCATTTCACTTTCAGTCAGAAATCGTCTCAAAGACAATAGCTTTAAATCTGAATGTTTTACAGCTAATGGTTAACTGTACATAATTGCTCCAGACACTTGGTAACCTTCACAACATTTTAAAATAAATGCCCTCAATAGATTGGGAAAAATAAATGTCTTTTCATCAGCAAAGAAAACTCCTTGGAAAGAGAGAGAGCATACCCAAGAAAGTCAATGAGCTGTTCTAATATCCTTTAGTGCTTGTATCGTGGCTGAGTTATTTATGGAGGAGGCGGATATGTGTGTGTGAGTGTATGTGGTGCAATAGAGTTTGTTAGACAGAAAGGGAAATGGAAGAGAAATGAAGAATAAAAAGAAACTATGGGGAATTCCAAGATATGCCTTTACCTATGGTATTTTCTAGATTTTTTTTTGAATAATATATGCATATCCAGCTTAATTCTCCCCTAATACCTAGCTTCATAAGAGCAGGCAGAATAATCCAAGAATTAAGGCTAAATGGCATAATTTAAATATGGCAATTTAGGGGCAGTATACTTTGGTTTTGGCTACTAACTGAAAGGTCTGTGGTTCAAACTCATCAGCTGCTCCTCAGGAGAAAAGATGTGGCAAAATGCTTCCATAAACATTTACAACTCTAGAAACTCTATGGGGGCAGTTCTACTCTATCCTATATGGGTCACTATGAGTCAAAATCTTCTTGACAACAAAGAGATATTTTTTTATTTTTGTTTTTTTTAAATTATCTGGTTTAACCACGCTCAGACTGGTTTTATTGGAGAGTTAACATTTTCTTTTTAGGGAATATTTAGACTAATTTTGTTTGTTCTGGCCTTTGTGTGAGTGTATTGAATCTCTTTAATATTTCCATTAAGCTTCCATGTACTCAGCTCTATATATTCAGTAAATTAGCTTGAGTAGGCATTACTATGTAATAAATCTAATATATTTTCCCTGAAAAGGATAAATTATATAATGATTCTGTTTCAGTGTCTTAGTTTGTAAAACAGGAACAATATTATCATTTTTTCTGAGGATTTTTATTAAGTATATAAAATGAATATAAAGTTTTTCTTAAAACAAAATAAATGTGATGTGTAATTATAAAGTGATTATTTTTAAGTAGAATGCCAATTGGGAAAGCTAAAGACGAAATCGTGATTTTTTTCCCCAAAAAATTAAAACATTTGACACTTCTGATGAATCATTTGAAACTCATTGCAACACATATTGTTTTAATTTGTACGATAGTGATTAAGAAATCTGCAGTAAAAGGAGGAGGATGAGAAATTAGAAAGAACTGTTACACGTTTGTGTTCAACAAAGAAAAACAATAGATTTAACATCATTTGACATCTAAATAGAAAAGAAAAAGGGAGTTAAGAAAGACATTGTTTAACATATTTCAAATGCATGGATATATCAAATTAGAAGGGACTCCAAGAGGAAACATGCCTTGAAGTTAAAAATAATTTACTGATTCCATGTTACCTCAGGGTAGCAGTAACTAGTTGTGAAAGGAAGAGAGAGAATGCAGTGTCATGGCAGAAACCATGAGGCGTGGGGTCAGACATTACTGAACACAAATGCCAGCTCCACATTTTACTAATTGTATGACCTTGGTGAACTTCCTCAAGTTCTGAGCTTCGATTTCCTATAGCATCAGTTAATAATATCTCCCTCTCAAAGTGCTTATTGTTTTTTATAATAATTATGGAAATTAATATGTACAAGCTTTTAGCAAAGAGACAAGAATATTGTAAACAGTCCCATTCTGAAGGGAAGCAACAAAAGAAGATGTATGGGTTGTATGATGCAATCTGGTTTCCAAAACAAGAACATGCCAGTCTTAGAGCCATGAATCTGTTCCACCACTTTCTGGACGATCTGAGTATCTTCCCGGAACTTTCCCTAACTCCATCGTCCAGGATGACAGTAATGACTTCACAAAAGCTTTTGGTGGCTGTTACACATTGAATTGTTTCAAGAAGATAGGTTGAAATCCTAAGTCTTGGTATATGTGAATGTGACCTTGTTTGGAAACAGGATCTTTGAACTTTAAACCTTAAACCAAAATTATTTCCTGAAGTCATCATTGGACAAAACAGTAGTTTAGCTTAATATAAACTATGTTTGCATTGCACATTGTGCTCTTTTAATGAATTATCTATGTGAGATAAAATTGATAACAGCAAAGTATTAGATGTGAAGTTTAGGGGGCAGTAAGTTTATGTTAATGGTTAGGGAATAATTTGGAAAAGGATAGTGCAAATGGTTGCAGACTTAAAAAATATAATCGATATCACTGAATTGTCCAAGTTGAAATTGTTAAAATGGTGTATCTTTTGCCGTGTATGTTGTTGTTGTTGTTATGTGCCATCAAGTGGGCCCCAACTCATAGCAACCCCTCCTTGGGTTTCCGAGGCAGTATCACTACAGAAGTAGGATTGCCCAACCTTCCTTCTGAGGAGTGGCTGGTGGGTTT
>NW_006921814.1:5701578-5708954 GCF_000298275.1 Orycteropus afer afer
CCACCAGCCACTCCTCGGAAGGAAGGTTGGGCAATCTACTTCCATGGTGATACCACCTCAGAAACCCAAGGAGGGGTCACTATGAGTCGGGTCCAACTCAATAGCACATAACAACAACAACAACAATAAATTAAAGCCGTAGTCTTCCAAGAAATAGGACAAAACCATTGTCTTTTGGGAGCCAGTTTGTAATATCAATACATAATGGGATCAGAGCAGAAGTATGCAAGGATCATGGACTGAGGCAGAAAGGCACTCAGCTCTGTAGGCTCTTGGCCAGCTAGACTGAACATAGTAGTATTAACACATGTAAAGAAAGAAGCATGTCTGAAAAAGGTAGGTTGTTGTTGGTAGGTGCAACTGTGTTGGTTCCATTTCATAGGAACCTTACATACTACAGAATGAAATATACAACAGACTGCCCAGTCCTGCACCTTCCTCACAATCAATGGTATGTTTTAGCCCCACATTGCAGCCACTGTGTGAATTCATCTTGTTGAGGATCTTCCTCTCTTTTGCGGACCCTCTACTTTACCAAGTACTATGTCCTTCTCCACGGTCCTTCTCCAGATAACATGCCTGAGGTACATGAGATGATGTCTTGCCATCCTCGCTTCTAAGGAGCATTCTGGCTGTACTTCTTACAAAACAGATTTCCTCATTCTTCTGGTAGTCTATGCTATATCCAATATTCTTTGCCAAAACCATAGTTAAAGGTATCAATTCTTTTGTTTTCCTTATTCATTGTCCATCTTTCACACGTATATGAAGTGATCGAAAACACTATGGTTTGGGTCAGGCACATCTTAGTCTTCAAAGTGATATCTTTGCTCTTTAACACTTTAAAGAAATCTCTTGCAGCATATTTGCCCAATGCAATATGCTATTTGATTTCTAGACTGCTGCTTCCATGGGTGTTAAGGAGCTCTGGTGGTGTAGTGGATAAGGTATTTGGCTGCTAACCAACAGGTCAGCGATTCAAACCTACCAGCTACTCTGCTGAAGGAAGACGGGACGATCTAGTTCCACAAAGTTTTATAGCCTGGAAAACCTGATGTGGATCACTATTTGTCAGAATTGACTTAATGGCAGTGAATGAGTGAGTGTGTATGTGTCCATGAGTGTTAGTTGTGGATCCAAGTAAAATGAAATCCTTGACAATGTCATTATTTTCTCCATTTATCATGATGTTGCTTTTTCGCTCCAGTTGTAAGTACTTTTGTTTTCTTTTCACTGAAATGTAATCCATACTAAAGGCTGCAGTCTTTGATCTTCATCAGTAAGTGTTTCAAGTCCTCTTCTCTTTCAGCAAGCAAAGTTCTGTCAGCTGCCTATCACAGGTTGTTAATGATATGCAAACCTGATGCTGCAGTCTTCTTCATATAGTCTCAGCTTCACGGATTGTTTGCTCAGTATACACATTGAATGAGTACAGTGAAAGGTAAGATGCAGACATAGATCTTTCCTTATTTTCAGCCATTCAGTATCCCTTTGCTCTGTTTGAATATCTGCCCCTTGGCCTATGTATGCACAATGCAACATACTGCCATCAAGTCGAATTCAACTCATAGTGACCCCTCCTTGAGTTTCCAAGGTGGCTTCACTACGGAAATAGATTGCCCATTCTTTCCGAGGAATGGCTGCTGGGTTTGAACCACCAGCCTTCTGGTTAGTAGTCAAATGCCTTAGGCACTATGCCACCAGAGCTCCTTGGTCTGTGTATGGGTTCTACATAAATGCAATTAAATATTCTGGAATTCTCATTCTTTACAATGTTATCCATAATTTGTCATGATCAACATAGTTGAAGGCCTTTGTATAGTCAATAAAACATAGGTGAACATCTTTCTGGTATTCCTTACTACCAAAATCCATCTGCCATAAGCAATGATATCACTCATTCCACATCTTCCTCTGAATCCTGATTGAATTTCTGACAGTTTGTTGATATACTACAACCATTTTTGAATTATCTTCAGTGAAATTTTACCTGCATGTGATATTAATGACATTGTTGGATAATTTCCACATTCCATTGAATCACCTTTCTTTGGAATAGGCACATATATGGATCTCTTGCAATCAGTGGCCAAGTAGCTATCTTCCAAATTTCTTGGCATAAGTCTGAGTGCTTTCACTGTTTTTTGAAACATTTCAATTGGTATTCTGTTAATTACTGGAGACTTGTTCCTTGACAATGCCTTCAGTGCAGCTTGGAATTGGAATGTTATTCAATTCTTTTTGGTACAGTAAGTCCATGTATTCCTTCTAACTTCTTAGATGCATCCTGTATCATTCAAATTTTGCCTATGGAATCCTTTATCAAATTCAAGCAACTTTAGGCTTGAATTTTTACTTCAGGTCTTTCATCCTGGGCGATACCAAGTGTGCTCTTCCTTTTTAGTTTTCTAACCCCAGGTCTTTGCACTTTTCATTATAATACTTTACTTTGTCTTCTTGAGCTCCCTTTGACATCTTCTGTTGAGGTCTTTTACTTTGTCATTTCTTTAGTTCAAGAAGAAGTTGCAGCAATACAGGTTTAGAAAAAAAGCAAGTCAGGGAGAGAAATACTGACCATTCTAACACTACCTCTGAGATAGAGATAACAAAGAAACTTCAATAGTTCAGGTTCTCCTAACAAAAGAAAGATGGATGCATATTCAGTGTTTATCCTCATGCAATGTTTATCTTTATGCAATTCAATGTTTAACTGTCCCTCTTCAGAGTTCTCACACCACAGATCTTATGATGATGTGAGTGTGGCTTTAGAGGAAGAATATTCCAACCACATATAATTTAATTACTTCTGGTTCTTGTTAAAGCATTAGGCTGTTAACAAAAAGCTCAGAGGTTGAAAACTCACCAGCCACTCTGTGAGAGAAAGATGTGGCAGTCTGCTGTAAAGATTTACAGCTTCAGAAAACTTGAGGAGCAGTTCAATCCTGTTCTATAGGGTTGCTATGAGAATCAACTCACTGACAGTATAGTCGTTTTCATTTTTGGTCTGGTGTTGGTAACCTAATTTTCTTACTGCAAATTATTAAATAGGCATTTCTGGTGTTTTGGTTAGCTATTTCAGCTTTCTGCCCGTAAGAGTCAGGTCCCTCTTGGGCTTTGTTAACAAATCATTATTATTATTATTTTTTAATACTAAAGGCTAAATATTAGACTGTGGTATGCCTACTGTATTACTCAAAGTTCGACCAAAGGAAAAAAAAAAAAAAACAAGTGAGAAATATACATTAAGAGACTTTTTACAAAAATTAGCTTGCACAGTTGTGAAGACTGGCTAGGCAATTTCAAAATGTATGGGGCAGGCCATCAGGAAGGGCATGCTGACTCATTAGAGCTAAAGCTCCTGTCCACAGAGGGAATTTCTTCTTTATCTGGGAAGATTCAGCTTTGCTCTTAAGCCATATCAAGTGGTTGAATCAGACCCACTCAGATTATTTAGCATAATATTCCTTGCCTTAAGTCACTGATGAGGTTCTTAAATCTTATCTACAAAATATCTTCACAGCAGCACCTAAATTAATATTTGATTGAATAACTGGGGACTGTAACCTAGCCATAAAACTGACCATCACATCCACCATCATAAAACTGAGATGACATTGAGGGCTCAGCCCCAGACTCTTTTATACCCCAAGGTCAAACTGAATACTATATCCATATCTGGTAGCATAGTGGCTAAGACACTTGCCTGTTAACCAGACGGCTGGCGGTTCAAACCCACCAGCCACTCCTCGGAAGGAAGGTTGGGCAATCTTACTTCCGTAGTGATACTGCCTCGGAAACCCAAGGAGGGGTCGCTATGAGTTGGGTTTGACTCAACGGCACATAACAACAACAACAAATCCAGCTGGCCTTGAGTTGATTCTAACTCATGGTGACCCTATGTGTATCAGAGTAAAACTGTGTCCCTTAGGGGTTTCAATGACTCAATTTTCAGAAATAGATTGCCAAACATTTCTTTCAAGGCACCTCTAGTAGACTTGAACTGCCAACCTTTTGATTAGCAGTGAGTATGTTAACTTTTTGTACTGCGCAGGGACTATCACCAAGAATATGATATACCCTCCAAGGCAAGATGGAGAGTTGGAGCCTATAATGTGGAATATACACCATGATAATAAAAGGCACCTTGTGGGTCTGCTTTTGTCCTACAAAATCCCCAAATCACTATGGGAGCCCTCCACTTTTCCATGGAGAGCCCTGTTTTAATATTATAAACTATATAGTCAGTACGTCAGAAACTAACAGTACCAACCTCCTGAAGACTTTGGTCAGATCTCATCATCTTGTCTGAATTTCATATTTTTGACACTTTAAGACCAATCCCTCTATCTATGCTATTGTCCTCAATACATATCCCCCTGCCCCCCACCTTCTTGGGAGTCTCATACTTTTAATATCTTTTTCTCTATTGTTCCTTTATCTGTTCTGGATAATCCTACACACATACATTTAACTTTCTTTCAACATCTATCATTTGAAAACAAACAAAAATCCTCTCCACTCAACTTCTCCTTGTATCTCTCTTCTTTTGTAACTTGCCTGAGTTTCATTTCTCGGCCTCTCCTTTCTATTTAACCCACCCTAATAACTCTACTGAGATGACTCTCACTTCAGTCACAGGGACTTTCACTTAATTTCTCAAAATCCATAGATATTTTATGCCTCAGTCAACAGTAATATATGACACTATTGACCATTCATTCTTTTTTATAACATCCTTTTTCATTATTAGCATCTTTTGTTTGTGCACTCTGCCAGTTGTCTACTTTTTGGACACTCTTTCTTTGTCTCCTTTTCTTGCTTTTTCTTCCTTTCTTTTCAGTACAGATATGTTAGATTTCTTCAAGATTCAGCACCAGCCTTATTCTATCCCTTGGCTCTAATTAGCATCCATATGCTGGTCATTGTCAAATATAAAACTCTATGTATATCCTGTAGAAATTAATTTTTGCTGCAACAAATAGAAAGCAGAGTAATTGAAATAAATGTTTTGTTGTTGTTGTTGTTCAGAGGTAGCTTTTGCTTATGTGTTTCAGTTGCTCAACAACATTAGGCCTAAAGGCTATGATTTCCTTGCCCTTTGTCACATGGAAACTATGATCATCCATACTCAAAAAGCTATTATACCCATATTCAAAAAGACAGAAGTGACACAGTATCAGTATCAGGGGAAAAAAAAAAAAAAAAAAAAAACTTCCCTAAATATGCCTTAGCAAACTTCAGATCATGTTGCATTGGCCAAATCTTAAAATCTTAGTCACTTGCTCATCTCTATGTGCAAAAGAGATAAGGAAACCAAGAGATGTTCTTATCCAGTTCTTATAGTAGAGGCTAACCACAGTGCAACAAGTTTGAAAAAGGTATGGGTCAGGCAAGTTGCAGTTCTTCTATGCCCTGCCAGGGCTTTCCTCTGAACTCCCACTGCCTTCTCAGCAGACCCATTTAGATTTTTCCAAGGTATCTCAGAATCAAAAACATGAAAGCTTACCTTATGATATTGCCTATAAATCTAACCCTTCATCAGTGCTATCTCAAGAAATGATGCTGCTATACATTCAGCTACAAAAGCAACCAAGAACCTGTGTTTAACAATTATTCCACATCCATTTAAAAGCTTAGCCCAGACTAAGCATTAAATAAATGGGAATTAGCACGAGGGACTAATCCCTGGGGAAGGATATCATGCCTGGTAAAGTAGAGTCAGTGAAAAAGAGGAAGACTTTCAATGAGATGGAGTGACACAGTGGCTGCAACAGTGGGCTCAAACGTAGCAACAATTGTGAGGATGGTGCAGGGCAGAGTATTGTTTTGTTCAGTTGTACATATAAGGTTGCTATGAGTTGGAATCGACTTGATGGCACCTGACAACAACAGTGGCAGTAGTTATTGTTCTTGTTGTTACTCTTATTATTGGTAGTTTTATTATTACCAAATAATAATATTTGGTAATAATAATAACAGTGGCCTGTTATTTAGTGGCCACTATGTACCAAGCCCTTTGCTCAATGCTCTACCTGCATTTGCAAGGACCTTTTAATGAGGGGATGTCACCAGAAACATAAACTGAGAAGGAAAGAGAATTTACAGAAAATCAGGGAACACAGAAAAGGAAAATTATCATCAAAAAACAGAAAGTAACAATAGAGATATTTGCAACAAGGGCAGAAAAAAAAATCTAGGAATGGAATAATTGGTTAAGTTTTTAAGAGGTCTATGAACCCTCAAAGGAGGGCAGAGGAGAACAGATTAAGCACAAAGTGTATGAGAGACTGTGTAACTGCAGGTAGCAAAATATCTGCTGTAATCTTCCTGACTTAAAGGATTTATTGTAATACTCAACACACATCTGAATAACATGCAATTTGTTATTTACATTTCACATAACTATTTTGTCCATCACTTTAAAATTGCTTTAAAAAATTCATTATTCTCAAATCATTCCTATTTGTTTAAAGTTCTGATCAATGAACATCAGTCAGGTTTGTAACTGGAAAAAAAAAATGAGAATCAGGTGCACTCCACTGGTTTCTGATACTTTAGGATAGGTAACAAAGGAAAGACTATTTGGGAATTGATGAGTCCATCTACACACAAATTTAAAGGGTCAGAGGAAAACTATTATTACGATATGAATGATATTCCAAAAGCAGGAAATGATTGAGATTTAAAGTTATTTTCAGTTCCTCTTCCCTTTTCCTTCAGCATCACCTCCACTTCCCATCTAATCAACCATCAATTCTTGTTACATTTCCATTATTCTATTCTTGACTGTCCTCTCTTCAGAATTCCATTGAAACCATCACAATACCAGTTATATCACCTTAAACCTGATTTTTTTTTTTTTTTTTTGCAATTCACATACTCTCCAACATAACAAATTCATTTTTCTAAAATTCCAATTTCATCATGTTACTTCCTGACTGAAGCACCCCATTTCTTATGAAGCTCTCCAAAGCATGGGCTCAACCTATCTTTCCAACCTTATATGCCACAGTTTCTGAATATGAAATGCCTATTTTGGTTTGTGGATTTTCATCATATTCTTACTATATACAATCATTCCTGTTTCCTTTATCAGATCAGTTTTTTTGAAGAAAGTCTTCTCACTAACATTATGTCATTACTTCAAAACTTCCAGGTCATGAAAATACATGTAAGATCACATATGCAATTTAAATCAAAATACTAAGTTTATTTGTAAGCATTTGTATATAACATATACTTGCAAACACACAATAATGTATATAGTTAAAGATACAAGGATTATCAAATTTTCTTTTTCATGTTGTTGTTGTTATGTGCCGTCGAGTCGGCCCTGACTCATAGCGACCCCTCCTTGGGTTTCCGAGGCAGTATCA
>NW_006921814.1:5709914-5718100 GCF_000298275.1 Orycteropus afer afer
CGACCTGCCCAGTGCTACACGTCGTCTAATGTCCTGACTGCTGCTTCCATTGGCATCGATTGTAGAACCAAGCAATGTGAATTCTTTGACAACCTCAATTTTCTCTCCATTTATTGTGATGCTACTCATTGGTTCAGTTGTGAGGATTTTTGTCTTCTTTATATTGAGATGTAATCCATACGGCAGCCTGTGTTCCTCAATCTTCATTGATAAGTACCTCAAATCATCCTCACTTTCAGCAAGCAAAATTGTATCGTCTGCATATCTCAGGTTCTTAATGATTCTTCCTCCAATTTTGATGCCACGTTTTTCTTCATATAGTCCAGCTTCTCAGATTATTTGCTCATCAAATAGATGGAATAAGTATGGAGAGAGGATACAACCCTGACACATTCCCTTCCTGATTTTAAACCACACAGTGTCCCCTTGTTCCATTCAAACGACAGCCTCCTGGTCAAGGTCCAGCTTCCTCATCAGTACAATCAAGTGTTCGGGAATTCCCATTCTTCTCAATGTTATCCATAATTTGTCATGATCCACATAATCAAATGCCTTTGCATAGTCAATAAAGCATAAGTAAACATTGCTAGTATTCTTTGCCAAGATCCATCTGACAGCAGCTATGATATCCCTTGTTCCATGTCCTCTTCTGAATCCAGCTTGCACCCTGGAAGTTCTCTATCAATATACTGAGGCAACTGTTTTTGAATTATTTTCAGTAAGATCTTGCTTGTGTGTGATATTAATGATATTGTTTGATAGTTTCCATTCTGTGGGATCACCTTTCTTTGGAATGGGTATCAAACCCACAGCCTTCTTTTAAAAAAAAAATTCTTAGAGATAACACCCAGCCACTCTATTCTAGTGTTCCTTAATCTTTCATTCTCTTCCAAAGTTAAGTTTGGATTTAATAAGCTTCTTCAGACAGCATCTTACCCTTACACATAATTTATCAATATTAAATATTAATTTCATCAGGCCATCCATTAGGTCTCTGAGACATGATTTTGAAAGAAGGAGCATCCACTTAGCTCACTCATCTTATTCTCTAATATCTGAGTCTCAGGTGCAACTGCTTGCTCTACAAACTGCCTACCTCCACCATGTAGATTGAGATAGAGGCCACTGCTGAGATTACTGCCTTTAAGTCTAGTGTCCTCTACTGTTTCCCTGTTACTTTATAATCTATTTAACTATAAGCAACTACTCCCAAAACTCAGTCTCATCTTTTTGTATAACAGAACATTTGATTTTTCTATAATAGCAGAACATGGCTATGCAAAATAAAGACTATATTTTTAACTGGGTAGTGATATGTATAACTTTGGAGAAGGGACATGCCTTTTTCATTTCCTTCATGCTACTTTTGGGACTTTGCTAAAAGAATTGCTTCTCAGATTGTGGATTTGATGGCAGATGCTCTGACTCAGACCAAGAGGACAGGGATACATCCTAGAGATAAGATAGTGGTTGAGTTCAGAGGATGCAGGCTTCTAAGCACTTAAGGACCAGAACCACTATGCTAAACCTATACTAATTATTTTTAGGTATTATTTACATGTGAGAGAAATACACCATGCTGTTTAAGACAGAATTAGTTTAGGATTTCTTGCGCTCTCAGCTGAACCTAATTCTAAGTGATTCTGAATTTGGTATCTGGAAGTGAGGTGTTGCAAGTAAGTACAACTTAAAATGAGTCATTGGTTTAATAGATTAGGTAGATTACTAGGTGGTTTAACCAAATGTTGCGAAGCATTAGGGTTAAATGTTTTCCACTAGCACTTCAGAAAGTAAACTATGTTCTGGTTGAGGCAGTAGGGAAAACTCAGAATGTTGATGTGTGTTGGCTATTTTATACCACTTTCAGCAAAGTCCCAAAGAAGAAAGATAAACTCAGGTCTGCAAACAGAAATTGAAAAGAATATTCTTGGCTCTTGGTTTGCAAATTAAAAAGAACCAGTAATTTGTAGACTTGTGGAACTGAAAGAATGAAGTGCACCTGTGTCCTAGTTAGGAAGCAATGACTGCTTTACAGCAGATAATACTCTGCCCCGACTCAGTTTTTAAGCACTTTCTAATAATTGTTTTCTGCAGACAGTGGGAGACTGCTCAGAGGCATAGATGATTCCATGGAGGTTATCTTAGGTGAGTGAGAAGGGAGTAAAAACTTAAGAGGAGATCAAAGTTAAGAGTTTTCATACTTAAAATTTTTATCAAGACTAGATCTTGGCTGTGATTACTCTCACAAGACGCAGATCAGACACAAAAAGACCAGAAGCCTACTAAGTTTCTGAAGGGATCATATGACCAAAAAAACCACAAGCTTAGTCTGCAAAAGTCTGTCCAACCCTTAAAGTAATCCCTGGGCTCCAAAGCATGTGCCAACAGGAAGCAGGATACAAAAACTGTGAAACCCCAAAGAAGGGCACAGCTCCAGTGCCCACATCAGATGTGGCCAGGGAGGGTAATGGAGAGACAAGAGCCTCAGAGTTCAGAACGAAGGACCACAGGGAACAAGAGTGAAAAAGAAAGCCTCCCAGGGACCAGAAAGAAAGACAGGTGGTGGGCCCATCAAAATATTTTCCTTCAGATTCTTGCCCAGAGGAACTTCACCTTTGCTATGGGCTAATGATGTTGTTTTTCATTCTCTCTTTCTAAATTATCATCTTTTTTTGCTGCAGTGATTCTGTTTTTATTTTACAGAAGTGATTAGATTTAAAACTCATCCTACTTGGGTATGATATAATTAGCATAACAAAGAAAATCCCATTTCCAAACAAGATTACATACACAAGTATAGTGGTTAAGATTCCAACACATACTTTGGAGGGACACAATTCAGTACATAACAGAAATTTTAAAAATTAAGGACTCAAACTACTCAGGCCTGTGCCAGTCTTTTTCTATCCTCCCCCCATATGCATGCTAACTGTAACCCCAAAACCAAAATCCACTGCTTTCAAGTCAGAGCTGACTCACAGTGACCTCGCCTTGGGTTTCCAAGGCAATATGGGGGGACTTAATTTTTAAAATTTGTGTTATGTACTGAATTGCATCCCTCCAAAGTATGTGTTGGACTCTTAACCACTATATTTGTTG
Source organism: Orycteropus afer afer (assembly GCF_000298275.1). NCBI lineage: Eukaryota > Metazoa > Chordata > Mammalia > Tubulidentata > Orycteropodidae > Orycteropus > Orycteropus afer. The sequence goes on from NW_006921814.1 coordinate 5,713,014, forward strand.
ATGTAATCTTGTTTGGGAATAGGATTTTCTTTTTTATGCTAATTATATCATACCCAAGTAGGATGAGTTTTAAATCTAATCACTTCTGAGTAGTACAGTCACATGCACAATGAGGGTGACAGATGCCATGTGTGGATCATCTTCTACCCAAAGAACCAAAGAACACCCAGGACCAATAAGGGAGGAACTGACATGGTCAAGACCTTGATTTGGACTTTTAGCTCCGAGAACTGTGAGACAATAAATGTCTTTCCTTAAAGTCACCTGCTTGTGGTACTTGTGTTGTAGCAGCACCAGAAAACTAAGACAGTTTCTGAAATCTAACTTTTTCTATAAGGAATTTATAATGCTAAACATGCCTATTATTCTATCATAAAGCACTGATACTATCTCTGGACTTTCTTTGCTCATTTTATAGATGGCAAGTTAATTATGTATGATAGAGTAACCTTGCTACTGTAAATACAAAACAAAAAGAGAAGACAAGCCAAAATGGTTCATAAAGTTAAAAGTTGTGCATTACATTGTACTTTAGATGACCTCCTGCTGGTTTTGAAGGAAAACATCTAACTTTATTCTATTCTCCCTTGGTATTAGCTTCAATTTCCTTTTCAAGCTTCTCAAACACACAATAAGCTTTTGATTATCAAGATTTCTAGTGATCTGCTAGACAGGCAATGTGTATTTATGAACGGAATTACTAAAGAAGCAACTTGACTCCACCTAGGGAACAGTTTCAGTGAGCCCTAAGTGATTCTCTTTGACTGTAAAGGAAACTGAAAAGAATTCTTTGGCCTTATTTTCACAATTGTTTTGGCCATCTCCAAGGAAATGCACAAAAGTGTTGCCGAGAAGCATGTATTATTCATTTCTTATTTGTTTATTTGTGTCCCACCTTATTCTAGAAATGATTTTAAGATAGTGTATATAGATGCATATGGTAACACAAACAAATTCATAATAGGTGAAAAAATGGAGGCAAAAGAAACATGTATGAAAGTAAGTTGTCACTAGTAATAAATTTATTATATAAAAAGCATGTCATGAAATTCTATCTGTTTTATAGATATTGGTCTTTAATTTGGCTGGTCAAAGTGTAAATTGTCATTAATTAAATTTTCATAATGATTGTAAGATAAAAACCAACTGGTAGCTCTAAAGATCCATGAATATTTTAGAGAGACATGTGTCCTATCTCATGAGTCTTCACAGAATGAATATGTCCTAATTTGCTTTATGGTAAATACTTGTTTCATAGAGTTATTTCTTATAATATCCTTCACATAATTTGTTCCAAGATACAATTAAATAAGAGTAATTATAAGATGAAATCCCTGGGTGGAGCAAATGGTTAACACACTTAGCTCCTAACTGGGAGGGTGGACTTTTAAGTGCACTCAGAATTGCCTCAGAAGAAAGGCCTGGTGATGTACTTTTTTAAAAAAAGCCATTGAAACCTTTATGATGGCAATTAATAATTATATTGTTGTTGTTATGTGCCGTCGAGTTGGGCCTGACCCACAGTGACCCCTCCTTGGGTTCCCAAGGCAGTATCACTATGGAAGTAGATCGCCCAACCTTCCTTCCAAGGAGTGCTGGTGGGTTTGAACTGCCAACCTTCTGGTTAGCAGTCAAGTGCCTTAGGCGCTATGCTACCAGAGCTCCTCCAAAGCATGCTACTAGGGAGCATTCTGGCTGTGCTTCTTCCAAGATATATTTGTTCATTCTTCTAGTCCTTGGTATATTTTGACATTTGACTGTGTGAGTCATAACAAATTAAGGATAACGCTGTGAATAATGGGAATTCAGAACACTTAATTGTGCTCATGAGGAATCTGTACATAGTCTAAGAGGTAGTCATTTAAACAGAACAAGGGGATACTGCATGGCTTAAAATTAGGAAAGGTATGTGTCAAGTTTGTGTCTTTCACCATACTTATTCAATCTGTATGCTGAACAAATAATCCAAATGGCTGAACTATATGAAGAAGAATGCAGCATCAGGATTGGATTCTTCCAGTCCTGGTGCTTTCTTCTTTATATTCACTAAAAACCTTGGATAAGCAGTTGACATAACCTTGCATGCTGAGAGTGAAGATGACTTGAAGCACTTACGGATGAAGATCAAAGCCTACAGTCTTCTATATGGATTATAATCCATATTATAATCCATACCTCAACATAAAGGAAAAAAAAAAAACCTCACAACTGGACCAATAAGCAACTTCACAATAAAAGCAGAAAAGATTGAGGTTGTCATGGATTTAATTTTACTTGGATCCACAATCAACACCCCTGGAAGCAGTGTCAAGAAATCAAATGTTATATTGCACTGAACAAAAGTGCTGCAAAAGATCTCTTTAAAGTGTGAAGGAGGAAAGATATCACTTTGAAAACTAAAGTTAGCCTGACTCAAGCCATGATATTTTTAATCACCTCATTTGCTTGTGAAAGCTAGACAATGAATATGGAAGACCAAGGAAGAACTGATGCCTTTGAATTGTGGTGTTGGCAAACAATACTGAAAATACCATGGATTTCTAGAGAACAGACAAATCTGTCCTGGATAAAGTGCAGCTGGTATACCCCTTAGAAGCAAGAATGGCCAGACTTTGTCTCAGATACTTTGGTCATGTTGTCAGAAGGCACCAGCCCCTGGAAAAGGATATCATACTTGGTAAAGTAGAGGGTCAGCAAAAAAGGGAAAGGCTCTCAATGAGATGGATTGACACAGTGGCTGCAACAATGGGTTCAAACATAGGAAGGATTGTGAGGATGGTTTAGGAGTGAGCAGTGTTTCCTTCTATTGTACATAGGGGTCACTGTAATTTGGAGTCAACAAGATGGCATGTAATAACAACAACAAAGTGAAGACCTTCTACTTTATGCTATTTAATTTTTTATTTTTATTTGTTTGTTCTTCTGGCAACTCAAGTTATTTTCAGTATTCTTAGCCAACACCACAATTCAAAGGCATGAATTCTTCTGCCTTCCTTAATCATTGTAAAGCTTTTACATGCATATGAGACAGTTGAAAATACCATGGCCTGGATCAGGCACACCTTTGTCTTCAACCTGACATCTTTGCTCATAACATTTTAAAAAGGTCTTTTGCAGCACATTTTCTCAGTGCAACATGATATCTGATTTCTTGACTGCTGCTTCCCTAGGTGTTGATTGTGGATCCATGTAAAATGAAATCTATGACAACCTTAATCTTTTCTGCATTTATCATGATGTTTATTGGTCCAGTTGTGAGGATTTTTATTTTCTTTATATTGAGGCATTATCCATACCAAAGACTGTAGTCTTTGATCTTCATCCGTAAATGCTTCAAGTTATCTTCACTTTCAGCAGCCAAGGTTGTGTCATCTGCATATCCCAGGTTTTTAATGACTCTTCCTCCAATTTTGAAGTCACATTCTTCTCCATGTAGTCCAGGCTCTTGGATTATTTGCTTAGCATGCAGATTGAATAAATGTGATAAGATACGAATTTGACATACATATTTCCTGATTTTAAACTATGTAGTATTCCCACGTTTTGTTCAAATGACAGCATCCTCGTGATGTACAGTTCCTCGTGATCACAATTAAGTATTCTGGAAATCTTATTCTTTGCAAAGTTATCCATAATTTATTATGATCCACCAGTCAAATGCCTTTACATAGTCAATAAAACACAGGTAAACATCTTGCTGGTATTCTTTGCTTCTAGCCAAGATCCACTTGACATCAGCAATGATATCCCCCCTACCATTCTCTCTTCTGAATCCAGCTTGCATTTCTGGAAGTTCCCTGTCACTGTACTGCTGCAACCAATTTTTAATTATCTTTAGCAAAATTTTACTTGCATGTGATATTAATGATATTGTTCAATCATTTCCTTATTTTGTTGGATTGCCTTTGGGTTTTTAAGGCTATTAATCTTTATAGAATGTGATTGTCTGATCTTCCTCCTGCAGAACAGCTGATGGATTCGAACTGCTGACCTTCTGGTTTGCAGCCAAATGCCTTACCCATTATGCCACCAGAGCTCCTTTTTCAATGGGCACAAATATCAATCTCTTCCAGTTGGTTGGTCAGGTAGCTCTCTTCCAAATCTCTTGGCATAAATGAGTAACCAACACCAGTGTTGCATCCATTTGTTGAAACATCTCAATGGATATTCCATCAATTCTTGGAGCCTTGCTTTTTGCATATTCCTTCACTTCAGCTTCAACTTCTTCCTTCAATATCATTCATTCTTGATCACATGCCACTTCCTGAAATAGATGAACAGTGACCAATGCTTTTTGGTACGGTGACTCTGTGTATTGCTTCCATCTTCTTTGGATGCTTCCTGTATCATTCAGTATTTTTCCCATAAAATCCTTCAATATTGCAACTTGAGGCTTGATTTTTTTTTCTTCAGTTCTTTCAGCTTGAGAAATGGCAATTGTGATCTTCCCTTTTGGGAAGACTCCTCCAGGACTGTGCACATTTCATTATAAAAATTGACTTTGCCTTCTTGAGCTGTTCTTGAAATCTTCTGAAAACTTTACTTCCTCCTTATCAGTAAGGTCAACTCTACTTTGAGCAGGCAACTCTTCCCCAGTTGTGTTTTGAGTGCTTTCCAACCTGAAGGGCTCATCTTTACTATATTACTCAATGTTCACTGCTACTCATAAGATTTTCTTGGGCCAATTTTTTTTACAAGAAGACTTTCCAGGTTATTTTTCCTAGTAAGCAGTGTAAAAGCACTGCTAAAACTTGTCTACTATTGCTGATCCTTCTGGTATTTGAAATACTAGTGGTAAATCTTCCAGCATCATAGCAACATGCAAGCCACCATAATATGAGAAACTGAAAATTGAGTGGTAGCAATCCTTACTATCTTTTTCTAAATTATTCCCCCACTATCAACATAAACTCAAAGGTACCTAGCCTGAAATCTCCTTTCTCCTCCCATCCACCACTGGTGTTGGTAACAGGGGTAGTTACCTGTTAAAACCACACCTGCCTTTTGATCTTAAAATTCTGTCATAAAGTCAATTTGATCAGAAATTAGTATTGCCACTCCTGCTCTCTTACAGGTGCCATTTGCTT
>NW_006921814.1:5723010-5733219 GCF_000298275.1 Orycteropus afer afer
AAAAAAAAAAAAAAAAAATTCTGTCATCCTCACATGAAAAATCCTTATCTTTCTAGCCTCTAGTAGTTTCCAGGGGTCTATTAAAATCTTCCAATAGTAGTTTTAAGAAGGGATACTGGATTTGACCTCCATTTGAGCCCAATGAGAAGGTGCCATTGATGGTGCAGAGGGTATTTATGAGAACCAATTGTCAACAGTCTTCACTGAGCTCATCAAGATTAGAATACAGTTGGCTCCTGTTTATAGAATCATAGGTTGTAGTACCAACAATATCTCTATCTCTACCTGTGCCATACATGAGAGTAATAGACCATACTATTTTTTTAACATTTATGCATAAGACACTATTCTCAGTCCTTCATCTAACTTCAAAACTAACTCATGAGGTCTTAAGCATAATAATTATACATATCCTACAAATGAAAAACTTGAGGCACAGGAAAATCTAGTAACCTGTCCAGGGTTGCATAGCTAAGAAGTCTGTGAACCAGGATTTGAATCAGTCAAATATTCTCCTGTATCCATGCTCTTCTATGTACTACTATGCTACTAAGTCTTGCAAACTCAAGAAACTGTCACACTGTAGACGGAAATGAATAGTAGCATTTCTTATTTGGTGTCTCTCCCTCCTCTCCTTGAGAAAATCAATGTTCACTACTTCTTGGCAAAAGGAAATACAGTGAAGTTTCCTGGACCTTATGGATCTTTGTACACACAGAATTTCTATACCACAACTCACTCACATTAAAGCTGAGGAAAATGGCAACTGTGACAGGACATGTTTTGTATTCTGACTTTTCTTCTGCCATTAAATTTGCTGAAATTTAATATGACAGCACACTAGAAGGGACCTTAATGATGTTTCTCATCTATCTCAAAGTATTTTATTTATATATTTATTTAAATGCCAAAGAAAACTACCCAGACACTATTACAGGGAATTGTTTCACCTTTTTTTTTTTTTTGTGCAGTTAAGCAATGACAAATCTTCCACCAGTTTGTGAAAACAAGGTATAATCCTTGTGCTAAATAAATGTGCATTCAAAGAGAGAAGTTGAACATGTTGTGAAGGTGCCCTCAGAAAGGTCATCTGTGTTTGGGATAAGTCTAAAGGGAGCTTTCTCCATAAAGAAGTTTGTTGAACATTCTTGACCTAGTTTTCTATTTCTGAGGAAAAATGGAGATTATCAGATAGGAATTGTGTTACCTTTATCTACCCATAAATATCTGTACCCACCTGTACTTAATGTTCTTTGAGTCTCAGGTATGGGTTGAGGAAGGAGGACCTGCTGATGCAAAAATAAATAGCCAAATGAGTCAGGAAGAAACTCCAGAAGTATACCTTAGAGTTTGAAAGAAATATTATGTCATAAAGCTGGTATTTCAAATTACTAGGAGAAATAGAAATGTTGAAATAAATGTTACAATGTCTGTCAGTTAGCAATTCTATATACATGAGTACATAAATAAATATACATATACATATATAACAAGATCACCAAGGTCTTGATTGTTAATAATGGAAACTGACTCTGGGTAGTTTAAATTGATAATCAATGTATCAGAGAGATTTTAGGTAGATCACACAACTAATGATAAACCTGTTGTTATGGATTGAACTGTGTCCCCAAAAAAAGTTATGGGAAAGTCCTAGACCATGTATCTGCAAAGATCACCCTGTTTGGAAATAGAAGTTTTCTTTTATTATTTTAATTAGGTTGCATTGGTATAGGGTAAGTCTTAAAACTTATCCTCCTTTTTAGTGGTGTCTTATAAAAAAAAAAGGAAAATTAGACATGGAGACACACACAAAGGGAAGAGACCATGTAAGGAATCTTCTACATGAAACCTGTAGGAGCTGGAACTCGATGAGACTGACCTGTTTTTCCAGGTCTTGCAAGTTTTCCTCCTTTGTCAAGGTGCAGTCTTAGCACTTTTCTATAAATTATTTTAGTGGAAAGTATTTGAGTTTGTCACTGAACAGATTTCTGCCTTACATAGGCCCTGCCTGGCTTACTCAGGTTTTATTGTACAAGCCAAGGAACACCAGGGGTTACAGACAAGAAGAGACACCCCCTCCCCACAGAGCCTGTGCCCTGATTTGGACTACTAGCCTCCAAAATTGTGAGACAATAAACTCTTGTTCCTCAAAGTCTCCAATTTGTGATGAAAATGATTAACATAGTTGGCTGTTAACCAAAAGGCTGGAGTCTACCCAGAGGCACCTAGAAAGAAAGGGCTAGCAATGTACTTAAAAAAAAAAAAAAAAAAAATCTAAGATCCTATTGGCCACAGTTCTAATCTGACATACATAGGCTCTCGGTGAATCAAAATTGACTCACCTGTATCTGGTTATTATGGTTATGCAGGTTGAGCATTGGGTTTAGAGTGATTGGGTGATGAAATCCAATCCATATTCTGCTCATCAACCTATGTGTCCTGGTGAGCACCACATAAGCCCAGACAGGGGGAGGGAAAAAAAAAAAAAAAAAGCTTTGTGTCTTCACACAAAAGCTCTATTTACCAAGATGTGCATCCACCATTCTGTGACCACAGTAAGGAGGTCTTTTATTTCTAATTAAGAAGCTCTGGTGGCATAGTGCCTAAGGCATTTGGCTGCAAATCGTAAGGTCAGTGGTTAAACCCAGCAGCCACTCCCTGGAAGGAAGACAGGGCAATCTACTTCCCTAAAGATTTACAGCCTTGAAAACCCAATGGGGGTTGCCATGAGTAGGACTGGACTGGAAGGCAGTGGGTTTTTGTTTTTTTCTAAATTGCACAAGGGCTAACCTGACTGACACTAAATACTGAATGCCACAGATGATACCTCTGGACCTAATATGGAACCACCACTACAGAAGTGAGTTCAAAATTGTCCCTGTTTGTTTGTTTTGCTTTTAACTTCACTAAGCTCTGGGGGGGGAGCTCTGGTAGCATAGTGGCTAAGACACTTGCCTGCTAACCAGATGGCTGGCGGTTCAAACCCACCAGCCACTCCTCGGAAGGAAGGTTGGGCAATCCTACTTCCGTAGTGATACTGCCTCGGAAACCCAAGGAGGGGTCGCTATGAGTCGGGGCTGACTTGACGGCACATAACAACAACAACAACAACAAGCTCTGGGGGCGTAGTGCCTGAGGCATTTGACTGCTAACCAGATGGCTGGCGGTTCAAACCCACCAGCCACTCCTCAGAAGGAAGGTTGGGCAATCTACTTCTGTAGTGATACAGCCTGGGAAACCCAAGGAGGGGTCGCTATGAGTCAGTCAGACTTGACAGCACATAACAACAACAACAACAACTCCACAAGTAGCCAGTTGGCCAAGGTGAATTCTCATATCCACAATCTATTATTTGAGGTACAGGAAAGCTTTTTGATGTCCTACAACACCCAGTAGCATATTCTCACACCCCTTCCCCCAAAAAAACACCCTAACTCACTGCTGTCCAGTTGGTGCTGACTCTTAGCAACCCCTCCTTGGGTTTCTGAGGTGGTATCTCTAGGGAAACTGATTGCCCAATCATCCTTCTGAGGAGTAGCTGGTGGGTTTGAACCATTAGCCTTCTAGAGGTTAGCAGTTAGTTAACCAGAGCTCCCATCAGACCATATTCCCTGCATATCAAAAATAATTCTGATGCTAAATGGACAAAATTCAATACTGGTTGTTTAAACGTTGTATGTTAAAAAAAGGAAACGAAGAAATTAAAGTAAATGATTATCAAATCTTATGACAATATTCTTTTTTATTATATGTTTATTTTGTAAGTGTAAAATTGAAGAAAAATTTATAAGGTAAAAATTGATACATGCAGAACAGAATAAAAGAAAAAATAAATTATTAGGTAAATGAGAAAAAAAGTAGAGGGATAAATACATAACATAATTAAAACTCAATAAGCTTATCTTATTAAAAATCAGTAAGAAAAGTACTCTGTTAAAAAATGGGCAAAGGGCAAAAACAGACAATTCATAGGAGAGATAAAGAAGAAATGTGAGTGGTGTTCAGCCTTTCTAGCTGTCTGTCCTACCCTCATGGATAAACTGACCCTCGATTCTTGCCCTGGCTGGAACTCAGATCAACCCTGAAGTGACCATCTATAAGCCTAGTCTACCATAGATGATGAGGATAGAACTGTGTGTGTGTGTTGGGGTGTGGACTGGGGACTACACCACAATGTTATTTGGAAAAGTCAACCACAAGAGAAATGACTGAATAAGAATGAACTATAAAATGAAAAGTTAATGAACAAGACCCTTCAAGACAAAGTCAAAAGTTTAGGAGGCCCTTTCTCATATTGTTGTTGTTGTTGTTATGTGCCGTGGAGTCAGCCCTGACTCATAGCGACCCCTCCTTGGGTTTCCGAGGCAGTATCTCATTTAAACTCAAACATCTGTAAGGTGGATATTTTTTATAATTCCCATTTTACAGCTTGTTGTTGTTGTGTGCCTTCGAGTCAGCCCTGACATAGCGACCCCTCTTTGGGTTTCTGAGGCAGTATCACTACAGAAGTAGATTGCCCAACCTTCCTTCCGAGGAGTGGCTGATGGGTTTGAACAGCCAGCCTTCTGGTTAGCAGTCAAGTGCCTTAGGCACTACGCTACCAGAGGTCAGAGGAACTAAAAGTTTAGAAAGCTGAAGAGACTTGTCCAAGGTACATGAAGCATATGAAGAGTCAGAACTGAACATACTGGTGATGTTCATAGCTTATTCTCTTTTAGTTTCCAACTTGCCAAAAGTATTTATGATATTTACATTGCCATAGAACAAATAGAACTGTGACTTATGTCTCACAAGCACCATAGATGATTTCATGTGCTATCACATTTCAACAACTACATTAAATGTTTCCCTGGAACTTTGGAGAGTTGCATTGTCACATGGGTGGGGACTTTAGAACCCTGGGGTGGGGGTGTGGATGGGTACTATAATTTACTGCACCTTATTATGTCTTCTGCTTCTGTCCTGCCACCCTCACACTTGTGTAACTCTTTTTTTTCCTGAGGAACAATGGTATAAACAAAAAAACTCTTCCCTGGGTAGTTATGCTTTCATAGAGATGCTAAGCTAATTCTTTGAGCCTCCCTTTCCTGCAAGCCCTCTGCTTCAGGCCACCCTCCCCTCTTCCTCACTCTTTGCAGCTGCAGAATCACCACTACATCTCTGTGCATTGTAAGTGACCAGACTAGGCAAATAGGAAGACGAATGGTTAGTCAGGGAAATTTGGGCCACCATGATGGGAAAGGTGCAGAGGAAACATTATGGTCAGAGTCTCTTTGAAACACGCTGACAGTTGACAGATGAGTATCCATAAAATGACAAAGGCCTCCCTGTGTAAAGCTCTTTGCCACCAGTGCTTCTCCCTGGGAAACTAACTGCCCTCAACTGTCAGTGAAAATATTATTTTTTTTCCTAGTGATTATTCTCATCTCTGTTTCTCTAACCACAGATTAGCCTGCATTTTGCATATGTGGGTTTTCTCCATCATGATGACTACAGCCCACCCCTCCAATCTTCTAAATAAGGTGATGATTTACCCGGTTAATCAAAATAATATAACTGGGGTAGTCAACATGATTGCGTAATTACATGAAACTTATTTGTGGTTACTAGGCACAGGTTGGGAGAACACTAAAGTTTTTTAAAGTGATCCCTAAGGAACTATGAAACACATACATATATATTCACAAAGACTTGAGTCTGCAAAAAATAATGTGTATTAAAAATGATGCTGTATACTTCCTCAAAGAAGCCTTGCTGATTTGGGTATGGAGTGTCTTATCCTGTTTATTGTATCTTTCCCACTGCTTTCTGTAACAGAAAATATTAAAGAAAGGGAGGAGAGGAAAGAAGACAGGAAACCTGAGGGGGTTGGGACGTTGTGACAAAATGTAGCAATGTTAAAATAGACGGATCCTCTTTCCTCTAGCATTCTTTTATCTTGAGAATCTTCCCAAGACTCAGTGGTAGGCATTTTCACCTCTAAAATTATAATCTCACTGGATTCAGAGCCTCACTTGAGCTTTTGTTCTGTCAAGAAGTACTAGTCAATAGAAGTTTCTGTGGTGATAGGAATGTTCTATATGTACATTGACCAATAGGTAGTCTCATGTGGCTACTGAACACATGATATGTGGTTAGTGTGACCAAGGAATTGGACTTTAAACTGCATATACTTTAAATTTGAATTAACTCCTACATGTGACTAGTAGCCAAAGCATTGGACAGTGCAGCACTAGAGGGATCCTTATGCCTACCTCAGCATGGTATCTGAAGTGGGTGTAAACTTCAGAGGAGCAACTAAAAGTTAGGCACAAATCTCAAGTGCAGAACCTTATGAGATTAAGGTCATTTAATACAGGGTTAAATGCAAAATGCAACCACTGCGTGGAGTGGGATCTGACTCATAACAACCCCTCCTTGAATTTCCCAGGCAGTATCACTACAGAAGTATATTTATTGCTCAACCTTCCTTCTGAGGAATTGCTGCTGAGTGTGAACCCTCAGCCTTCTGGTTAGCAGTCAAATGCCTTAGGCACTATGCCACTAGAGTAAGCAGCAATTAAACCCTCTAGGAATCCCTGTAACCACTCCCTCTTTCTGTCCACAGATTTTTTACTGAAGAAACTAACTTTGGGATCTTTCTATTTCTGCCCTAAGCTTGGCTGGACTCTATTTCATATCTTTGTCTTTGAAAAAGAGCGTGAATACTTTGCTTTTTTGGACTTAAAGTCCATTTCCATTGGCTTCAAATCAGAATTTCCTTCTTGTCAGCTATCTGATTCACCAACTTTGTCAGTATCTCTTGGACTCTGAGCCTACGAAACGCTTGACCAGTTTTTCCCTAGCTTTTCAGCCCAGTTTCCATCTTAACGGGTGACATCTCCTGGGTTCTGGTCCCTTCAGCTCTGACCTTCCTGTATTTCCCCACCCCCACTTCCTGTCCTTGATCCTCAGGTTTTGAGCTTCCTCCTGCATTATCTCCTCCTCATTCTATAATCTATAGCTTGGCTCTTTACATGCCCTGGAATTTCAGTTTATACATTCAATATGATCTCTTTCTTGGGTAGCTTTGAAGTTCAGATACACACTAGGCTTGTTAAAAAAAATTTCCTCACCACTCTCCAAATTTTTACTTGACAACTTTTAAGCTCACTCTACTTTTTACCACATTTGCATTCTCTCTTCTTTAAGCTTGTTTTTCAATCTACTGTCTCATTTTTGAGAAGGTATGAGAGGGGTTTTTCTCCGTTTTTATTATTGTTGTTTCATCCTCTTTCACATTCACATACACATGTGCACACACAGAGGTATTTATTAGAATAAATTATTAATCCATAATACAAATTCAATAGGAGGAGACTTCTAACTATGTATATCAGAACATAAATTTGAGATATTTGTAAACATATATTATACTTACCACCAAAAAAACCACAATGCTTTCTTTGCTACAAAAAAGCAGTAACTAAGATAGCATGACAACGTACACAAAAGGACTTTGTAATTTTTACAACACCAATGTAAATTTTGTCATCATTATTTCAACAGCAATCCTGGGGAACCAACCTTTGGGTTATAGTTTCAGAGTGTAAGGGCACATGTTTTGGGCTATCTCTGTATCCCATCTTCCCAGGACATTGTTCTGCTAATAGTGAAATGCTCTCAGATATCATTATCTGTATATAACTCTGTCCTCACTCTTGGTGAACCAAAGGTGGGAACCTGACTCACACTAGAAAAATGGCATTGAACCTCCTAAGAATTTGATTTGGGATTGAAATAAAGGTGTTCAGTTTGAGCCAGTTTCTTGATTGGACGATGTGTGTGTGTGTGTGTGTGTGTGTCTATGTGTCTAACTATCATCTATGGAAGGAAAATTTTCTACCTTCTAATTGTGCTGAGAATGTGATAAAGTTGGGTGTCAGGGAGATAGGAAGAAAGGGAAGGAAAGTAGACCCATGGAGAGAAGTTAAATGAAGACTGAGTTTTAATGGCCTCACAGTTCCTAGTTCTAGATCTTTTGCAATATTTGGTTGTATTCCTGCTCTTTGTATCTCAGTATATGTGTGTGAATGCTCATTTCTGTTACTTACAATCAAAGAGTTCAAACCAGTACAAACTATATGCTGAGAAGTTGAAGATAACAGTTTAATCTAATTAACTCCTTGTTCTTCTACAGTCACAGGCTATATCCTTTTTGTCTATTAGCCATTTTATAAAAACACACTTGTCATTATCAAGGTGGAGAATGTTGCTGGAGTAGTACAAATCCATCACTACCTCTAGAACTGCAAAACACTGCATAGTCCATTGATACTTAAAGTCTGGTGTATAGCAGGAAGAACACAAGTTAAACTTGTCAGTAACCATGGCAATGATCCCATGATGCACCTGTGTAGATTACTTGCATTTATAGTGTCAGGGCCTAAGGGGCCTAGACAAGTCACATTCATAAAATTCCTATTGTCAGAGACTATGGTTTTCATACATGAAATTCATATCAAGCCATCTCCAGTAAAAGTTAATATGGGATATAGGGACACAGCTCCTGCTGTAATTATAAGCAGCCCCTCAGCCAAAACACAGTAAAAGCGTACATAGGATTGTATGTGTTATGGGTCCTTGTGAAGGGAGAAGAGGAAGGAGTGAGCTCCGGTGACAGAGAATACAAAATGCTTGTGATAACAGAGTTCCAGTTTTCTCCACCAGTATGACCATGTTTTTGATGTGTGTAGCTTGCAGTGACAGTAAAAGTGGTTGTTTTTATGTTTAAGCTGGAAAACAATACATTATATATTTTCCCAAAGTACACAGAGATCCCCCAGATTCCAGGATAGAATTGCACTCCATTGGGTTTTAAATATTATAATCTTATGGAAGTATAACATCAGGAGTGTCTTTTGCAGTGCCACAGGGTTGATTCAAATCACCACACTTCTTGGTTAGTTGTTTTTGCTGCTGTTAGGTGCTGTCGAGACATCTCCGACTCATAGTGACCTCATGTAGCAAAATGAAACACTGTCTGGTCCTGTGCCAGCCCCATGATCCTTACTATACCTGAGCCCATCATTGCAGCCATTGTGTCAATCTAACTCGTTGAGGGCCTTCCCCTTTTTTATTGTCTCTCCACTTGTCAAGCATGATATCCTTCTCCAGGGAATGATGCCTTCTGACAACAAGACCAAAGTAGGTGAGACAAAGTCTAGTCATTCTTGCTTTCAAGGAGCATTCCAGCTGCACTTCTTCCAGGAGAGATTTGTTAGTTCTTTTAGTAGTTCATGGTACTTTCAGTACTCTTTGCCAACACCACCACTCAAAATCATCAACTCTTCTTCAGTCTTCCTTTTTCACTGTCCAGCTCTCACATGCATATGTTGTTGTTGTTAGGTACTTGAGTCATTTCTGACCGATAGTGAACCCACGCACAGCAGAATGAAACACTGCCTGATCCTACGCCAGCTCCATGATCCCTGCTATGCTTGAGGCCATCACTGCAGCCACCGTGTCAATCCATCTCATTGAAGGCCTCCCCCTCTTTCGTTGACCCTCCACCCTACCAAGCATGACATCCTTCTCCAGGGAATGGTCCCCTCTGACAACATGACAATAGTAGGTGAGATGAAGTCTGGCCATTCTTGCTTCCAAGGAGCATTTCGGGTGCACTTCCTCCAGGACAGATCTGTTAATTCTTTTAGCAGTCCACGGTACTTTCAGCATTCTTTGCCAGCACCACAACTCAAAAGCATCAACACTTCTTCGGTCTTCCTTATTCATTGTCCAGTTCTCACATGCATATGAGGCTATTGGAAATATCATGGCTTTTGTTAGGTGCACCTTAATCCTGAAGGAGACATCCTTGTTCCTCAGCACTTGAAATATTTCCTTCGTGGTTGACTTTCCCAATGCTACACATCGTCTAACGTCCTGACTGCTACTTCCATTGGCATCAATTGTAGAAACAAGCAACATGAATTTTTTGACAACCTCAATCTTCTCTCCATTTATTGTGATGCTGCTCATTGGTCCAGTTCTGATGATTTTTGTTTTCTTTATAATGAGACATAATCTATACTGCAGACTGTATTCTTCAACTTTCATCAGCAAGTGCCTCAAGTCATCCTCACTTTCAACAAACAAAGTTGTATGGTCTGCATATCTCTGGTTGTTAATGATTCTTCCTCCAATCCTGATGCCACATTTTTCTTCATA
>NW_006921814.1:5735399-5743623 GCF_000298275.1 Orycteropus afer afer
CTCCTTCTTCCTAGTCTGTCTCAGTCTGTAAGCTGGGCTGTTATCTGTGCACCATGTGCATCCTGCTGGGTTTGAAACACCAGTGGCTCAGCCTCAAAACTCACATCAACACATCACCATGGTAGGACAAACTGACAGACAAGTTTGTCTCCCTGTTGGAAACCGCACATGCATAACAGGCAATTGAAAATACCATGGTTTGTGTCAAGCACACCTCAGTCTTCAAGGAAATATCTTTGCTCTTCATCATTTGAAAGAGCTACTTTGCAGCAGATGTGCCCAATGCTGTATGATGTCTGATATCTTGACCGCTGCTTCCATTGGTGTTGATTGTAGAACCAATCAATATGAAATCTTTTACAACTTCAATCTTTTCTCCATTCATCATGATGTTGCTTATTGGTCCTGTTGTGAAGATTTTTCTTTTCTTTATATTGAGATGTAATCCATACTGCAGACTGTAGTCTTCAATCTTCATCAGTAAGTGTTTCAGGTCATCCTCCCTTTCAGTGAATAAAGTTGTGTTGTCTGTATAATGCATATCCTGATGTCACATTCTTTTTCATATAGTCCAGCTTCTCAGATTATTTGTTCATCATAGATATTGGTGAAAGGAACAATCTGCATTTCACCAATACACATTGATGAAAGGAAATATGTACATTTTTACTGTGTGTTGGCTGAGCGTCTGCTTATAGTTACAGAAGGAGCTGTGTACCTATATCCCATATTAACTTTTACTGGAAATAACTTGATACAAATTTCATGTATGAAAACCATAGTCTCTGACAATAGGAATTTTATGAATGTGATTTCCCTAGGTCCCTTAGGCCCTGACACTATAAATGCAAGTAATCTATACAAGTGCATCATAGGATCATTGCCATGGTTACTGGCATCAATCCTGATGCACTCCCTTCTTGATTTTAAACCATGCAGTGTCCTCTAGTTCTGTTTGAACAACAGCCTCCTGGTCTGTGTACAAGTTCCTCATGAGTACAAATAAGTGTTCTGGAATTCCCATTCTTCTAAATGTTATCCATAATTTGTTATGATTCTCACAATTCTATGCTTTTGCATAGTCAATAAAACACAAGTAAATATCTTTCTGGTATTCTTTGCTTTGAGCCAAGATCCATCTGACATCAGCAATGATATCCCTTGTTCCACATCCTTTTCTGAATCCAGCTTGCATTTCTGGAAGTTCTCTGTCAATATCCTGCTATAATCATTTTTTAATTATCTTCAGTAATATTTTATTTGCATGCTATATTAATGATATTTTTTGATAATTTCCACAGTCTCTAGGATCACTTTTCTTTGGAATGGGTACAAATATGGATCTTTTCCAGTCAGTTGTCACGGTAGCTGTCTTCCAAATCTCTTGAAAGCCTCCAGTGCAGCATTCGTTTGCTGAAACATCTCAATGGGTATTCTGTCAATTCCTGGATCCCTGCTTTTTGCCACTTCCCTTAGTGCAGCTTCAACTTCTTCTTTCAATACCATTAGTTCTTGATCACATGGCACCTCTTGAAATGGATGAACATCAACCAATTCTTTTTGGCACGGTAAGACTCTGGGTATTCCTCACATCTTCTTTTGATGTTGCCTGCATCATTCAATATTTTGCCCATGGAATCCTTCAATAATGCAACTCAAGGCTTAAATTTCCTCTTCAGTTCATTCAGCTTGAGAAATGCTGAGCATGTTCTCGTTTTTGGATTTTCAACTCCATGTGTTTGCACATTTCATTATAATTATTGACGTTGTCTTCTCAAGCTGCTCTTTGAAATGTTCTGTTTAGTCCTTTTATCTTGTCATTTCTTCCATTTGCTTTAGCTACTCTCTGTTCAAGGGCAAGATTCAGAGTCTCTTCTGATATTCATTTTGGTGTTTTCTTCCTTTCCTCTCTTTTAGTGACCTCTTGCTTTCTTCATGGATGATGTTCTTGATGTCAACCCACAACTCCTCTGGTTTTTGGTCATTGGTGTTCAATACATCAAATCTATTCTTTAGATGGTCTCCAAATTCAGGAGGATAAAATCAAGGTCATATTTTGGCTGTCATGAACTTGTTTTAATTGTCTTCAACTTCAAGTTGAACTTGCATATGAGTAGTTGATGCTCTGTTCTGCAATCAACTCCTGGCTTAGTTTTGGCTGAAGATATTGAGCTTCTCAATTGCCTCTTGCCACAGATGTCATTCTGATTCCTGTGTATTCCATCTGGTGAAGTCCATGTGTGTAGCCACCGTTTGTGTTGTTGAAAATAAGTATTTGCAATGAATAAGTTACTGGTCTTGCAAAATTCTACCATGCGAGTTCCAGCATTATTTCTATCTCCAAGGACAAATTTTCCAACTACCAGTGATTCTTCTTTTTCCAACTTTTGCATTCCAGTCACCAGTGATAATCAACACATCTTGATTGAATGTTAGGTCAATTTCAGACTGCAGAAGTTGGTAAAAATCTACAATTTCCTCATCTTTGGCTTTGGTGGTTGGTGCATAAATTCAAATAATAATACTATTAACTGGCTTTTCTTGTAGGCATGTGGATATTTTTCTATCACTGACAGCATTGTACTTTAGGATAGATCTTGAAACATTGTTTGTGATGATGGATGCTGCACCATTCCTCTTCAATTTGTCATTCCTGGCGTAGTAGATCATATGGTTGTCTGATTTGAAATGGCACAAACCTGTCCATTTCAGCTCACTATTTATCTTTATCCATTCCTTTTCATTTTTGACAACTTCCAATTTTCCTAGATTCATACTTTGTACATTCCATGTTCCATTTATCAATGAATGTTTGCAGCTTTTTTTCTTCTCATGTTGAGTTGTGCCACTTCAGGGTATAGGAGCTCTGGTGGTGTAGTGCCTAAGGCATTTGACTGCTAACCAGAAGGCTGGCATTTCAAACCTACCAGCCACTCATCAGAAGGAAGGTTGGGCAATCTACTTCCATAGTGAAACTGCCTCAGAAACCAAGGAGGGGTTGCTATGAGTTGGATCTGACTTGATGGGAGTGCATTGGATTCATTGTTACTTCAGGAAATGGAAGCCCCAAAAGCTCTACTTTATCTATATTATTAAGGTAGGCTCTACTCTAATGAGGCAGCTCTTTTCCAGTCATATTTTGAGTGTCTTCTGAACTGAGGGGCTCATCTTCTGGCACTGTATCAGACAACATTTCAGGGCTATTCATAAAACTTTCCAGTAATACATCAGACAGTGTTTAACTACTATTCACAAGGTTTTCACTGGCCAATTTTTTGAGAAGTGGATGGCCTCTTCCTTCTTCTGAGTTTCTCAGTCTGGAAGCTCCACCGAAACCAGTCCATGATGGGCACCCCCACTGGCACAGCCCCCAGGCTCACAGCAACATGTAAGCCACCACAGTATTACAAATTGACAGATAAGTTCATCTCCCTTAGCTATTCCAACCACTCAGCTTACTTCCTGGGCTACCCCTACCTGTTCCTGCTGGCCCTGTCTGCTGCTGCTCCCTGCTGCCTGGGGCTGTCCCCACCTGCCTTACCTGTTTTGGCTGTCAGAACAGTAGTTAGTAACCAAGAGCAAATCCTTTGTGCCACAGAGAGACTTTATCTATATATATTACAGACCTTAGTATAGAAATGTATACTGAGGTGATTTTTCAATGTTACTGTTCATGAAAAAGTTTTTATTTCCTAATTCAATGAGGAGAGATGAAAGAGAAGGAAAAGATATCTGTCCATTCCTAATGTGAGTCAGGCTACAAAGTCCAGTTCACCTTATGTGAGGGATATCTGGAGTTCCTATGTGGTACAGATAGTTATTGCTCTTAGCTGCTAATCACAAGTTTGAGGATTCAAGTCCACCCAGCAGTGCTTCAGAAGAAAGCCTTGAAATTCTACTTCTAAAAAATCAGTCATTGAAAATTCTATGGAGCATAGTTCTACTCTGGCACATGTGAGATCACCATAACTCATAACAGCCTCGATAAAAACAGCAAGGGACATCCACTCATGCTTTAAAGAAAGGAGCCAAGAAAGGACTATGTATCTTTGAAAAGATAATCATCACTCAGACACCACAGAGCAATTCTCTCAAATAGCCACATGAAGCCTCTTTCCCCTTCTAGTAAAAAATGGAGGAAGATAATATCCAGCCTACATTTCTTCAAAGAGTTGGTGTAAAAATCAAGATAAAGTGTAAGAATGCCTGAAAACAATAAAGTATAATAAGAATATAAGACTTTTTTCTACTTTGACAAAGATTATTACAAATATATATTCCCTTTAGTGTGTGTATATATACACACACACACACACACACATGCACACATATAAACATACACACACGCACACTATACAGGGTTTGGAGCAGCTTTCAGGGAGACCAGGAAGTGAGTGGAGTGGTTTGGAACAGCTAAGGGAGATGAACTTATCTGTCAGTTTGTCGTCCTGTGGTGGCTTGCATGTTGCTATGGGGCTGGGGGCTATACCACTGGTGTTGCAAATGCCAGCAGTGTTACCCATGGTGGATAGGTTTCAGTGGAGCTTCCAGACTAAGACAGACTCAGAAGAAGGAAAAGGTCATCCATTTCTCAAAGAATTGGCCAATGAAAACTTTATGAATAGCAGTGAAATATCATCTGATATATTACTGGAAAACATTGTGAATAGCCCTGAAACATCATCCAACATAATGCCAAAAGATGAGCCTCTCTGGTTGAAAGGCAATCAAAATACAACTGGAGAAGAACTACGCCCTCAGAGTAGAGCCAACCTTAATCATATCTATGGAGTAAAGCTTTCAAGACCTCCAATTGCTGATGTGGCACAACTCAGAATGAGAAGAAATGACTGCAAGCATCAATTAATAATCAAACATGGTATGTACAAAGTATGAATCTAAGAAAACTGGAAGTTGTCAAAAATGAAATGGAAAACATAAAGATCAATATCCTAGGTATTATTATTATTATTATATTATTATTATGTGCCATCAAGTCATCTCTGACTCATAGCAACCCCTCTTTCAGTTTCCAAGACAGTATCCCTATGGAAGTAGATTGTCAAACCTTCCTTCCAAGGAGTGGCTGGTGGGTTTGAACTGCCAGCATTCTGGTTAGCAGTCAAGTGTCTTAGGCACTATGCCACAAGAGCTCCCATCCTAGGCATTAATGAGCTGAAATGGACTAGTTTTGGCCATTTTGAATCAGACAACCATATGCTCTATTATGCTCAGAATGACAAATTGAAGAGGAAAGGAGTGGCACTTATCATCACAAAGAATGTTTCAAAATCTATCCTGAAGTACAATGCTGTCAGTGATAAGATGATATTTATATAAGGAAGACCAGTTAATACTACTATTATTCAAATTTACACAACCATCAAAAATAAGGAAATTGAAGATTTATATCAACATCTGCATTCTGAAATTGACTGAACATGCAATCAAGATGTGTTGGTTATCACTGGTGATTGGAATGCAGAAGTTAGAAACCAAGGAGAATCACTGGTATTAGGAAAATATGGCCTTGGTGACAAAAATAACAGTAGAGAATGCATGATAGAATTTTGTAAGACCAATGACTTATTCGGGAGCTCAGGTAGCATAGAGGCTAAGACACTTGCCTGCTAACCAGACGGCTGGTGATTCAAACCCACCAGCCACTCCTCGGGAGGAAGGTTGGGCAATCCTACTTCCGTAGTGATACTGCCTCGGAAACCCAAGGAGGGGTCGCTATGAGTCGGGTCTGACTCGACGGCACATAACAACAACAACAACAACAACAACAATGACTTATTCATTGCAAATATCTTTTTTCAACAACACAAACAATGGCTATACAAGTGGACTTAGCCAGATGGAGTACACAGAAATCAGATTGACTACATCTGTGGCAAGAGGCAATGGAGAGGCTCAATATCTTCAGCCAAAACAAGGCCAGGAGCTGATTGTGGAACAGACCATCAACTGCTTATATTTCAGTTCAACTTGAAGTTGAAGACAATTAAAAGAAGTCTACAGGAGCCAAAATATGACCTTGATCTTATCCCTCCTGAATTTAGAAACTATCTAAAGAATAGATTTGATTCATTGAACACCAGTGACCAAAAACCAGAGGAGTTGTGGGTTGACATCAAGAACATCATCCATGAAGAAAGCAAGAGGTCACTAAAAGAGAGGAAAGGAAGAAAACACCAAAATGAATATCAGAAGAGACTCTGAATCTTGCCCTTGAACAGAGAGTAGCTAAAGCAAATGGAAGAAATAACAAGATAAAAGAGAAAACAAGATTTCAAAGAGTAGCTTAAGGAGACAAAGCCAATTACTGTAATAAAATGTGCAAAGACCTGGAGTTGGAAAACCAAAGGGGAAAAACATGCTCAGCATTTCTCAAGCTAAAAGAACTGAAGAAAAATTTAAACCTTGAGTTGCAGTATTGAAAGATTCTATGGGCAAAATATTGAATGATGCAGGAAACATCATATAAAGATGGAAGGAATACCCAGAGTCACTGTGTCAAAAAGAATTGGTCAATGTTCATCCATTTCAGGAAGTGGCATATGATCAAGAACCAATGGTATTGAAGGAAGAAATCGAGGCTGCACTGAAGGAACTGGTGAAAAACAAGGCTCCAGGAATTGACAGAAAATCCATTGAGATGTTTCAACAAGTGGATGGCTTGCTGGAGGCACTCACTCGGCTATTCCAAGAGATTTGGAAGATAGCTAGCTACCTAGCCAACTGACTAGAAGTGATCAACATTTGTCCCCATTCCAAAGAAAGGTGATCTCACAGAATGTGGAAATTATCAAACAATATTGTTAATATCACACAAAAGTAAAATCTTACTGAAGATAATTAAAAAATGATTACAGCAGTATATTGACAGAGAACTTCCAGAAATGCAAGCTGGATTCAAAAGAGTTCATAGAAGGAGGGATATCATTGCTGATGTCAGATGAATCTTGGCTGAAAGCAAAGAATACCAGAAAGATGTTTTTTTTTTTTTTTTGGTTTTATTGACTATGCAAAAGCATTTGATTGTCTGGATCATCACAAATTATAGATAATATTGAGAAGAATAGGCATTCCAGAACACTTAATTGCACTCATGAGGAACCTGTACATAGATCAGGAGGCTGTCATTCAAAGAGAACAAGGGGATACTGCAAGGCTTAAAACCCAAAAGGGTTGTATCCTTTCACAATACTTACTCAATTTGTCTGTTGAGCAAATAATTCATGAAGTTGGATTATATGAGGAAGAAAGTGGCATCAGGATTGGAGGAAGACTAATTAACAACCTGCAATACGCAGACGACATAACTTTGTTTGCTGAAAGTGAAAAAGACTTGAAGTGTTTCTGATGAAGATTGAAGACTATAGTCTGCAGTATGGATTACTATTCAGTATAAGAATAAATAAAAAGAAATCTTCACAGCTGGACCAATAAACAGCATCATGATAAAAGGAGAAAAGATTGAAGTTGTCAAGGACTTCATATTACTTGGTTCTACAATCAACACCAATGGAAGCAGCAGTCACGACATCAGATGAATTATAGCACTGGGCAAATCTGCTGCAAAAGACCTCTTTCAAGCGCTGAAGGGTAAAGATGTCTCCTTGAAGACTAAGGTTTGCCTAACGCAAGCCATGGTATTTTCAGTCACCTTTTATGCATGTGAAAGCTAGACAATGAATAAGGAAGACTGAAGAAGAGTTGATGCTTTTGAGTTGTCGTGTTGGCAAAGAATACTGAGAGTACCATGGACTGCTAAAAGAACTAACAAATCTGTCCTAGAAGAAGTGTAGCTGGAATGCTCCTTAGAAATGAGAATGGCCGGACTTTGTCTTACCTACTTTGATCATGTTGTCAGAAGGAACCATTTCCTGGAGAAGGATATCACATTTGGTTAAATGGAGGGTCAATGAAGAAGGGGAAGGGCCTCAATGAGATGGATTGACACAGTGGCTGGAATGATGGGTTCAGATATAGCAAGGATTGTGTGGCTCGCACAGGACTGGGTAGTGCTTTGTTCTGTTGTACATAGGGTCACTATGAGTCAGAGATGACTGCATCTAACAACAACTATATATACATATACATATATATATATATATATACACATATATATTTGCATATATGTATGTATATATGAAGAATATATCTTTTAGTAAAAGAAAATACATCCAAAATTAGAATATAATATTTGAAGGTATGG
>NW_006921814.1:5743803-5747503 GCF_000298275.1 Orycteropus afer afer
ACACACACACATACATACAAGCATATCATATATGTGTGTGTATTCTTTAAATCATTTCAATGGCTTAAACTTTGACCTCACATCTTCCTTCATAAAATGCGCTTTCAGACATTTTATCTTTACATAAAAAGAATATTTTACCACAAATTCAATTTTAAAAAGAAATTTGTAGCTACAGGTCTGTAGGGGGAAAAATTTAAATGTGTCCATTAACGATAACTAAAAAGTCAGTCCATTACAAATGACAAGGCAAGTAAACAGTCACATTTAATGAAATCTAGTTAAGGAAATAAATCATTCTCTATTCCTCTTTTCCCCAATGCCTCTGTTTCATGATTAGGTTTTTGAAACCGAGTGTTTGGAGACAAAGTTAATTCTAAATGCATTTTCTCAACTATTTAAATAGCAAGTCTTTCTCGCATGTTTACTTAAATACACACACAGAGTTGCATGAAATCCAAACATTGAACACTTTATATACTGAGACTATGTAGTATGAGTGCAAATGAGAATCTACGTGATAAGAAACATCATGCTTAGACCCTAATTTTTACTGTTACAAAACAAATTTTTAGATACAAAATCCTTGAAATTCATTATTGTAAAACTTGAATTTTTGCTATTCTAATAAATACTAAACATTACAATAAGATTCACATAAAAGGTTTTTATTTAGGCCACCAAGTTGTCACTTTTAAAAAGTGGAAAAATATTCCACAAACCTTTATGAAAAGTTTATTATATATACTAGGTTCTACTTGAAGAACTTGTAATATTTCTTAAACAAAAGGAAGTAATTTTAAAATTAGAAGATAATATTAGAACTCTAAACCCATTGCTGTTGAGTTAATTCCTACTCATGGTGACTCCACGTATTAGAGAGTTTACCTGATCCATTTTTTTTTTTTTTTTGGTCTGCAATCTCTGTGGAAGCAGATCATTGGGCCTTTCTTCCACGGAGCTTCTGGGTGAGTTCAAGCCGCTAACTTTATGGTTAGTAAAAAAATAAATAAATAAAGCTCCCTTGCCATTGAGTCAATCCTGACTCATAGCAACTCTATATAGGTCAGGGTAGAAATGCCTCATAGGGTTTCCAAGGAGATAATCATCTTTTTTTTTTTTTTTAATTGTGATTTGGGTGAAGATTTACAGAGCAAATTCACTTTCCATACAGCGGTTCACATACACTTTGTTTCATGACATTGACTACAATTTACCACAATGCAACAGCTCCCCTCCCACTTCCTCCCCATAGCCACCTTTTCCCTGTGTCCATCCCTCCATGCACTCATGCCCCCTGAGCTGTCTCCCTGTGCATAAACAGCCCTTCTTTCTCTCATGCTTGTTCTCTCCAAGAGTGTATCTACCTCAGGTAAATGTTCAACTCATATGCCTGTCTTTTGTTTGGCTGGAAGCCACAGGTATGGGTTCAATACCAGACCTGAAAGGCAGCTAGGGGCCATAGTCTCAGTGATTCCACCAGGCTCCATCAGACCAGCAAACCTGGTCCCCAAGGCTATAATCTTCACAAAAGCCAACTGCAACATCTTTCTTACTGAACGCTGGCTTATAAATTCGTACCAGCCACCTTTTGATTACCAATCAAGTGGTTTCACCACTGTACAACTTTGTTGTTGTTGTTGTTATGTGCTGTGGAGTCAGACTCAACTCATAGCGACCCCTCCTTGGGTTTCTGAGGCAGTATCCGACTGGAGGGCAAACAACAACAACAACAACAACGTCACTACGGAAGTAGATTGCCCCATCTTCCTTCCGAGGAGTGGCTGGTGGGTTTGAATTGCCAGCCTTCTGGTTAGCAGTCAAGTGTCTTAGTCACTATGCTACCACTAGGGATCCTTTTATAGGTTAGTATTCTAGCACAAACTGCATCACCCAGGAAAGCTTGAACGTAATACTCAAAACAAAAACTCACGGCCATCGAGTTGAATCTGACTCATAGTGACCCCTCGTTGGGTTTCTGAGGCTGTATCTCTATTAGAGTAGATTGCTCACTTTTACTTCCAAGGAGTGGCTGGTGGATTTGAACTGCCAGCCTTCTGGTTAGCAGTCAGATGCCTTAGGCCCTGTGCCATAATTTTAAAGAAATAAAATTAAATGTAACATTTTTTTTTTCTAAATAGCATTGCCATAAAAATACGTCAAATATATAATTTCTCTGTTCCTTAATCTGTAAAAGTAATAATTCTTTCATAAACCAATATTATATTTTAACATATCAACAAGAAGGTATCTTTTTCTTTCTGAATTCATTTGACCTTGAAAAGCACACAGTGATGTTGTATTAGTAAGAGTTTTAGTCCAAGAACATTCCATCTTCTCTCTTTCCTTCCTCCTTCCTTCCGCCTTCACACCCTCCCTCCTTCCTTCCATCCTTTCCTCCTTCCTTCTACATTATTTGGCCTAGTGTCAGTTGGAAATGAATGGGAAAAATTGTATGAAGTCCTAGAATGGGCTAGACTTGTAAAAGGTGTAGTGAGCCTTGGAATGAAATTGACTTATTGCAGGACTATGGAGAGCTACACATACTCAAAGCAGGTGACATGCAGCTATCTTTGAGTGGGGCACCTGCCGTTTTCAACTCTGCTGACAATCCAACGGGCAAGAGATTTGATTGCTTTGCAGCACGTACACTTTCCTTGTTTTCTAAGAGGGAGATTAAGATTCTAGTAGGGCTTCAATTTGTAGTTTTTCCTGATTCAGTTATCATTCACTCAAATTTTAAAAATTCAGGTCTGTTCTAGTTTCACTTCCACTGCCATGACAGAACTGGAAAGAACTAGTTTGAAACCCTGACTCAAATCACAGTTCTACCATTCTCTGACTGTGTGGTTTTAGGTATGTTATTTAACCTCTTAAATCTTCAGTTTCTTCATCTGTAAAATGGGAAAATCTATAACATTATTGTAAGGATTAATCGATAATTTCATGTATGCCTTATTCATAATAAATAAAAAATCCTTTAGGTTAGTAAAACAAAACAAAACCTTTTGCCATTGAATCAATTCTGACTCATAAAGATCCTATAGGACAGAGTAGAACTGCCCCCATAGGATTTCCAATGTTGCAAATATTTATGGGAAGCAGATTGCCATACCTTTCTGCTGCAAAATGGCTGGTGAGTTTGAATCATCACCTTTAAAAAAAAAAAAATACATTTTATTCAAATATGATTTATGCACAGTGAAATAAAACTAAAGTGACATGGGTCAATGCATTTTTTTTTTTTCAGTGTTCCCTCTCCTGCCCTCCTACCCCTGGTAACCAACAAAGAAAGTTTCCTTTCATATATAAACCTTTCCTTGAATTTTTACAATAATGAATTAATACATTTGTCCTTCTGTGACTGACTTATTTCATTCAGCATAATGTCCTCCAATTTCGTCCACATTATGCAGATTCTACATTATTCTTTAGTGTTGCATAGTATTTCATTGTGTATATGTACCATAGTTTGGTTATCTGGTCTGTTGATGGGCACCTAGGTTGTTTCCATCTTTTTGCTATTGTAAATAGTGCTGTGATGAACATGGTTGTGCATGTCCTGGCTCTCACTTCTTTAGGACATATACCTAGTAATGGAAATTATTTCTAATTCCAGCTTTTTAAGTAATCACCATACTGCTTTCCACAGTGGTTGTATCATTTTACAGTCCCACCAGCAGTGTATGAGAGTCCCAAT
>NW_006921814.1:5748413-5749383 GCF_000298275.1 Orycteropus afer afer
TTTCTGAGGCAGTATCACTATGGAAGTAGATTGCCCCATCTTCCTCCCGAGGAGCGGCTGGTGGATTTGAACCACCAGCCTTCTAGTTATCAGTCAAGTGCCTTAGGCATTATGCTACCAGAGCTCCCATTCCATTATGTATATGTACCATAGTTTGGTCATCCACTCTTCCACTGATGGGCACGTAGGTTCTTTCCAACTTTTTGCTATTGTAAATAGTGCTGTGATGAACATGAGTGTGAATATATCTGTTCCTGTCTGTGCTCTCACTTCTCTAGGATATATACCTAGTAATGGAATTGCTGGGTCAAATGGTATCTCCAATTCCAGCTTTCTAAGGAATCACCATATTGTTCTCCACAATGGTTGTATCACTTCACAGTCCCACCCTCTCCACATCCCTGCCAGGATTTGTTATTTTCTGTCCCAATGAACCTTGACATCAGTGCTGGGTTGAGACGGTATCTCGTTGTTGTTTTGATTTGCATCTCTCTAATGGCCAATGATTGTGAGCATCTCTTTGTGTATTAGTTGGCTACCTAAATATCCTCTTTGGTGAAGTGTCTATTCACATCTTCTGCCCATTTTTCAATTGGATTGTTAATTCCTTTTGTGTTGAGGCACAGGAGTCTTCAATAAATCTTAGCAATAAGTCCCTTGCCATATATGTAATTATTGGTAAATATGAATTTGTTGCTGTCATTTTTGTTATGTGCTTTTCCGTAATGTCGATTTCTTTGTTCCATATAATTTTCCATGCTGAGCTCATTTTATTTCTTAATCATGTTATCACTTCCTTCGTTGCTATTGTTTTAGTATTTGCTAAATATTTGTGCTGGTCCTCTTTTTTATCTTGATGTGAAGGTTTATCATTATTCTTTGAGGTTACCCTGTGATTTATAGTTTTCTTCCCAAGTTTAGAACAGTCTGTTCTATCTTGTAGTTGTCTTGACTTCCCTACCATTTAGAA
>NW_006921814.1:5749613-5761591 GCF_000298275.1 Orycteropus afer afer
TTAACAAATTCCCTTAATTTCTGCTTATCTGGAAATGTCCTAATTTCACCATCATATTTGAGGGACAGTTTTGCTGGGTATGTAATTCTTGGTTGGAAATGTTTCTCTTTCAGGGTTTATATATACCATCCCATTGTCTTCTCACCTTCATGGTTTCTGCCAATATAGCCAAGCTTAGTCTTATTGGTTGCCCCTTGTAGGTAACTTTTAATTTTTCCTGTGCTGCTCTCATGATTCTTTCTTTGTCTTTGGTTTTGGTGAGGTTAATGATGATATGTCTTAATGATTTTCTTTTGAGGTCTATAGTGTCTGGGGTTCATTGGACTTCTTGAATGGATATAGTCTCATCTTTCATCATACCAGGAAAATTCTTTTCCACCAAATCTTCAACAATTTTCTCTGGTTTTATTTGTCCCTTCCTGTTCTGTAATGCCAATTACACATAGGTTATCCCTTTTGATGGTATCCCACATGAACCTTAGGCTTTCTTCATTTTGTTTTGATCTTTTCTCTGACTGATCCCTTTCCAAAGAAGTATTGAGGTGTTTGCCTTCAATCTGTCTTCCATTGATTCAAAAATTCTGCTCCTTTGCCCATTCAATGTGTTGTCTATTTCTGAAAATTTAGTGTTAATCATCTGGATTTCTGTCTGCAGATTTTGTATAATTTCTGATTTTTCATTTATTTTGTCATTTTGCACTGACTTTCAAAATTATTGTAGAGTTTTCTGTGGGTTTTCCTCAATTTTGTCAGTGTTTTCTTTGATCTGTCTCTTGATTCTTTGAAGATCTCTGAATATAATTCTTTTGAATTCCTTATCATGGAATTCCAATGCTACATCTTCCTCAGGGATGTGTGTTGGGTCTGTATCCTGGTCCCTTGTTTCTCCTGCTTTATCTTGCTTCTTTGTGCGGACTGTGATGCTCTGTTGTCTCCAAGGCATATTGACATTTTTGTGTTTATATTTAATTTGTGATTGTAGGTTGGAGTGACTTGCCCATGATTTTCATTTTCTTTGTTTTGTTTGTATGTTATCTACACAAGCAGGGTACTGTGCCGTGCTCCTCTATACACTAGTTGACAGCACTTATATACTCACCACCTGTCTCCTTTCCTATTGTCAGCCCCTTGTGTGTCCCAGCTGACTTTGGCAAATGGAGCCTATTCTTAGGTCCCTGGAATCCGAATGAGAATGCTATCATTTTAAAATCCAAAATGGTTGCCACCTATAAATGTTCAAAATGCCTGCACCCTCGGTCACTTTAAATATCCAAAATGGCCACTGCTTATAAACATTCAAAATGGCTGCTTCCTCAGTCACGTTAAATATCCAAAATGGCTGCATGTGTAAACAATCAAAATGATTGCACCCTCTGGACAGTGAAAGTCAACAGCTCAGGTTGTCTCCCTCTTTGCTGTTTCCCTTTCTAGTCATAGGCCACTAGCACAGTTGTCCCTGTAGACTTTGGTGACCAGGACTGATCTTTAGGTCAATTCTCAGGTCCCAACACCACTTAGAAATATTCAGGCTGTTGGTCCTGTCAGAGTAACTGACAGTCCGCAGCTTCAACCATCTCTGTACTAATTGTTTTTGTTCAGGTTTTTCCACTAGTTGATGCCTAATCCATTTCTGTATAGTTCCTTTCAAAGATCAGGGCTCCAGGATTATCTTCTGTATCTGTGTCAATTGGTTTTTCTTTTCTTTGTTGAAGAAGGTCTGTGCTGCTTGTCTGCCTATTCCTCCATCTTACCAGAAGTCCTCTAAGGTTTATCATTTTCCTTTGAAGTTACCCTGTGATTTATAATTTTCTTCCCAAGTTTAGAACAGTACATTCTATCTTGCAGTTGTCTTGACTTTACTACCTTTAAGAAGTTCTGTAACTATACAATTTTTTCCCTCTTTTTGGTTTGCAGTTGTTCTCATTTGTCAATTGATGTCTTGGTTTCCTGTTTAAAATCTTATAGGCTTATTTACTGTGTATACTTTTATAACTGGGTTGGTTTCTGGGTTATGTCTTCATGTGTATTAATGGTCTTGTTGTTTATTGTTATTGGTTCTTTGTCCAAAGGACTCTCTTTAGCATGTCTTGTAAAGTTGGTCTGGTTTTAACAAATTTCTGCTTCTCTGGAAATATCCTAATTTCACCATATTTGAGGGACAATTTTACTGAGTATGTAATTCTTTGCTGAATTTTTTTTTTTCTTTCAGGGTTTTACATATACCATCTCATTGTCTTCTCACCTGCATGATTTCTGCCAAGAATTCTGAGCTTAGTCTTATTGGTTGCCCCTTATAGGTAACTTTTCATTTTTTCCTTGCTGCTTTCACGGTTCTTTCTTTGTCTTTGGTTTTAGTGAGTTTGATGATGATATGTCTTGGTGATTTTCTATTGAGATCTATCCTGTTTGAGGTTTGTTGAACTTCTTGAATGGATATATTCTCATTTTTCATCATGCCAGGGAAATTCTCTTCCAATAAATCTTTGCAATTTTTCTGAGGTTTATTTGTCTCTTCCTGTTCTGGAATGCCAATTACATGTAGGTTATTCCTTTTGATGGTATCCCACATAAACCTTAGGATTTCTTCATTTTGTTTTGATCTTTTCTCTGATTGATCCTTCCCAAAGATGTATTAAGGTATTTGTCTTCAATCTCACTAATTCTGTCTTCCATTGACTCAGTTCTACTCCTTTGCCCATTCAATGTGTTATCTATTTCTGAAAATTTAGAATTAATCTTCTGGATTTCTGTCTGTAGATTTTGGATTATTTCTAATTTTTCATTTATTTTGTCATTTTGTTCTTGTACTGCCTTCTGAAATTGTTCTGGGGTTTTCTCTGTGTTGACCTCAATTTTGTCAGTGTTTTCCATGATCTGTCTCTCAATCTGTTGAAGGTACCTAAATGCAATTCTTTTGAATTATTTATCAGGGAGTTCTAATGCTGCTTCTTCCTCAAGATGTGTTCTGGGTCTGTATCCTGGTCCCTTGTTTCTCTTGCTTCTTTGTGTGGATGTTGATGCTCTGTTGTCTCTGAGACATTAGACATTTTTGTGTTTATATTTAATTGGTGATTGTATGTTGGAGTGACTTGCCCATGATTTTCATTTTCTTATTTTTTTTTTTTATGTTATTTCCTCTATTTGCTAGTGTTGGCAGCACTCAGACACTGACCACCTGTCCCCTTTCCCATTGTCAGCCTCCTGTATGTCACAGTCATCCTTGGAAAAAGGCCTATTCTTAGGTCCCTGGAATCCTAATGAGAATGTCACTTTAAATATGCAAAATGGTCACTGCTTGTAAACATTCAAAATGGCTGCACCCTTGATCACTTTAAATATCCAATATGGCTGCTGCTTTTAAACATCAAAATGAGTGTGCCCTCCGGACAGCTGAAAGTCCACAGCTCAGATTGCCTTCTTCCTTGATGTTTCCCTTCCTAGTCATAGGTCACCAGTGCCATCATCCCTGCAGCCCGTGGTGACCAGGGCTGATCTTTAGGTCAATTCTCAGATCCCAACACCATTTGGAATTATTCAGGCTGTTGGTGCTGTCAGAGCAGGGGACAGTCCATGGCTTCATCTGTCTCTGTACTCACTGTTTTCACCCAGGTTTTTCCACAAGTTGGTGCCTAATCCACTTCTGTATACTTCCTTTCAAAACTCAGGGCTTCAGGATTGTCTTCTGTATCTCTATCAATTGTTTTCTCTTTTCTTTGTTGAAGAGGGTCTGTGTAGTTTGTCTGCTTATTCCACCATTTTACTGGAAGTACAACATCAATTCTTCTTCAGTCTTCCTTACTCATTGTCCAGTTTTTGCATGCATATGAGGTGACTGAAAATACCAAGGCTTGTAGAGATTAGGATTTCATCAAATATTTTGTGGGGACACATTCAATCCATAACAATCTCTTACAAATCTGAGTCAAACCATTATGCTAAATATGTAATGGCATCCAAAAGTTTATGTAATCATAAGTTATCACAATAATGTAATATTAAGTCATGAGTAGCTAGATTTCCCTGAAGTTTTTTTTTTAGACATATAAAAAGATTTTATGTAAGAATGAGCAAAGGTATTTTATACTAGTTCCAACCTAATTTCTTTAATAATAAAAATAGACTTTGGAATGTTACTAGGAGAAACTGGTCCATGGAGAAGGACATTATAATTGGTAAAGTAGAGGGTCAGCAAAAAAGAAGACCCTTAATGAGACTAATTGACACAGTGACTGCAACAATGGGCTGAGACATAGCAATGATTGGGAGGGTGGCACAGTACAAGGCAGTGTTTCTTTCTGTTGTATAAAATAAAGGAAAATCATGTAATGAAAATAATATGGCATAAAGTAGAATTCTCAAAGAAAAGAGATATATTGATTCTACAATCAAGAATGACAAATAGAAGAATGCTAAATGTGTGGGCTAGAAGGAAACTCAAAGATCATTTAGTCAAACACTTTTATTTAATAATTGGGTAAATTAATTTTTGAGAAGGCAAAGTGTCTTCTGTGACAGAATTTAGACAGAATCTAGACCAATCCATTTCTTTTAATTCAGTGCTATGGTGAGTATATATGAAATGCAATGTAAATGTCTTGGCCTGCTCAAAGACCTTCCTCTTTCTTCGTGGAAAGAATTACACATTGTGTTATTAGGAATATGTTCCACTAGGAAAAGTAGGGGATCAGAGAGCTTAATGGAAACAGAGTAGAGTACAGATTCAAAATACATAGGAACACTATCTATTGTCTGTGTGACCTTGGGCAAGACACTTCACTTCATTAAAAGTAATTGTGTCTTCTGCACACTGGGAATGACAATTATTTTCCTATAGGCTTCACTGGACTACTGATGAACAAAAAATGTAAAGGAACTGCAAATTATTTGTAAATATTAAAGAGGTATTCAAACTCCGTATGTGATGATCATTGCTATATGCCAAGAATCACTGTTTCAATGAGATATATTTTGTAGGCAAAGAACGGATTTTGAGATGTTATCTGGGCTAGATATACTAAGGATGAAAATGTCAGTTTTATTTATTTTCCTTTTTAAAAAAAAAAGTGCCGCTACATGAACCACTTCAGAGTTCAAGTTTAAAGAACACTATCTCCACTTTAATTAAAGTACATAAACTATGGCTTATGATGACAGCTACAACTATGAAGAAATGGTATTAAAACTAGTAATTTCCTCACATCATTCCATTAGAACTAGTCAGTTTAAAAATAGAGTATTGGGACAGAGTTTCAGAACTGAACACACTTCTTAGAAAAGAACTCACTCCTGGAAGGTCTCTGAAAATTCAATTAGCAACAACCATCTAGAATTAGTTACTGAAGATCACATCTAAATAAAACTCAAGTGCTCCTGTCCTCACCAGTCTCTGAATACAAGATACATTCATTTGGGCTATGCAGAGTCTGGTCCAGTTTGCACTGTTTTAGGGACATTTCATTTTGTTTGGCTTTATTTCTTCAAACATGAGGTAAAGAACCCAGGCCTATATGACTTCCCTGTTAGATTGGTCTTGCTTTCCAGGATCCTGTAAACTATTAAGAAAACACTCCAAAGAGGGAACTGATTGGTTCATATAACTATAAAATCCAGGAATGAAATTCCTGTAGGATGCCACATACTCAATCGCATCACATCATCATTGCTTCTTTCTCTACCCCTAGGTTGTGCTTCTCTCTTACTTGAGAGAGGAATCCTCCATGTGGCAGGCAGAAAAGTTGATAATGTAATGGCTATAGATAACTCTAGGCCACGTTGTCAACCCATTTCAGTTTACCAACATCAAAGACCAGAGAAGAAAGGGCTCTGATCCACCATGGGTCACTTGTCTGTCCCTGGTCAGTCATTACAGTCAATGAGACAAAATGCTGTGGTTGGTGGTTCTACTCCAACCAAGTGAGTGACAGAGAGACCAAAGGAACAGAAGTGCTAAAAAAGGAAAAGGTTGGTTGATGGACAAAGAGAAACAGAGATGAGGGCTATCTAAAGACAATTTTGGGGAAGTGAGAAGAAATTTTCTACAACTTCAGAAGTGGTTTACTAAAACCTCCAATTTACAATACTAAACAGAGTCCTTAATACCTTAGGCAGATAAACTGCATTTAGGTGCTTTAAATGAAGTAAAGACCATTTTGGTAGATATTTGCCTCTTATGTTAAGGACTGAAGCCCCCACCAGAATGTTCCATCTTGGGGGGAAAAAAAAAAGATGCTCCAAGTCAAGTCAAGTGGCAAACTTCTTCCTAGAAAGCAGAAATTGCTTGTGGCTCTAAATTAGAGTGCTTCTATGTTTGAAATGATGTCTCACTGGATACTCTGCTGCATATATAGTATTACTTGGTGATTAAAGCACAGATTTTAAATTATTCCTGTTTCACCACTCACTAAATACATGACTGTGAACAAATTCTCACAGCCTCAGTTTCCTCATGAATAAAATGGAAATAATAATTTCTACTTCACTGGGTTCTTGTGAAGATCAAATGAAATAACTTTTGAAAGTGAGATGATGTTCTTAGGCTTAGCACATAGTAAATACTCCACAAGATAGTAGAACAGTTGTATTAAAATCAATTCAATTTCACTTTTATTAAAACTTATTCTACATACTTTACTAGGAAATGAGAGCTCTTTTCAGGTATGTCATCATGTGAATCACCTATACTAAGTATTGAACTGGCTTAAAAAATAAATCTGAGAGTTACATCAGCTTCAAGACACATTGCATCATTTATTGAAGACATTGTGTTCACAGTGGGACATTGGAATGTATATACTAAGGAGTAACAGAAATAGAGAAAGAACAAAGAGTTAGGAGGAGTAAATAGATGGTCAGGGGCAATGAAGTATCTGCTGTGAAGTCCTAATTCTGAAGGCAGAGAATTTTCACATTGATTCCTAAATTAGGAACTTGACTAAGTACCTCACAGTATGAAAATTCTCAGTTCTACAGTCTAGGAGATTTGGAACTCAGATATCATTCATTATTCAGTTGACCTTAAAGATATGCATGGATTTGGGTCAAACCCAGGACAAGTAAAACACTGCCACAAGAGAACTCCACTGAGACAGATTGATCCTAATGAAAACAAAGCCACTGAAAATGTATGACTATTAAGGGAGTTTAACATCCCTGAGAAGAAGCAACTTGAATCCAGTATTTTAAGGAATAGCTTCATGGGTCACAGTTCTAGAAGTATCATGTTTCAAAGAATTATAGTTTGGAGAATTGAGAGTCTAGTACATTAGGGACATTGAGAGGATATTACAACCTAAAAGCTGGGATGAAGTCTGAAGAACTCTAAAGGATGTTATCCTATTCATAAGTAAAGAAATGTTCCATACAGAGATAAGAGGAGAGGTATTCAGAAGAAAAGCAGAGAGAGGTAAACAAAGAGAGAGAGAGAGAGAATGAACAGATGGGAATACATTATTATGGCTATAAGAAAGAAGAGAATAGCGTTCTCCCCTGCCACATACATATACACCCAACACTGCCAGAAGAAGATTTACAATAAATTTGATAAAGTTTAAGTTTTAGGGCCTTTTGCTTGCTCAAGTACCTTCCGAGACCCAGGGGAAGAGTCAGAGCCATCTATTCTAAAGGTCATATGGTTTTTAAGCTTGTAATAGTAAAATCTTTTAACCACAATCAGTCAAGACCATTGGATGGTTCCATTTCTCTTTCTTCCCCTGTCAGTTGACAGTAGAGGGACCATGGTGATTTTGGGATCAGACTAAGGGGAAGTTAAGTTAGGTATATTTTGAACTTGAATTAAGGGAGATATATTTACAAAGTTCAGAGTCACAAAGTCACTTGGCCTATGGCACTGAGGTGCAGAGTCAGAGTTTACATGGCCTTTGACCTGACCTATGAGGCCAGCACGAGAGAAGTACGGCTGGTTAGTAGAGAATCACTGTTTAAAATGTACAGAGACAGAAGCTAGCTTTGGAAAATACTTCTAAATCTTACAGCTCAGGTATGAAAGAAGCTTAACAGAGGTTTTCTCAATTTGGTAATCGTAAAATTTTTGCATAACGTTAGTAGTAACATGTGAAGCTGCAGACTGGGCAGTTTACTTCCATAGTGATACTGCCTCGGCAACCCAAGGAGCGGTTGCTATGAGTTGGGGATGACTCAATGACACATAACAACAACAACAACAAACAGTAAATTAAAAATTCTTTGATTAAGTGTTTAGAGGAGACTAAATTGTTTTTCTATTCTTTTTCTAGAAAATGGTATTACTAGTGCTGCAAGATTAAATATTTGATAGCCTGTTAAATCTGAATTTCAGATAAATTATTTATTTATTTAGGATAAGTATATACCAAATTTTGTGCTGGACATATTTAAACTAAAAATTATTTGTTTATCTGAAATTCAAATTTAACTGGACATTCTGTATTTTTATTTGATAAATTTGGTAGTTGGGAGCTCTGGTGACTTAGTGCCTAAGGCATTTGAGTGCTAACCAGAAGGTTGGTGGTTCAAACCCACCAGCCACTCCTCAGAAGGAAGGTTGGGCCATTTACTTCCGTAGTGATACCAAGGAGGGTTGCTATGAGTCAGATCTGACTCAGTAGCAGTGAGTTTAGTTTTTGGTTTGGTTTATTGTGGTAGTTAATGTTGTGTGTCAACTTAGCTGGACGTGGTTGAATGGCTGGGCAGCTGGTGGTAGTTATTCTCCATGATGAGACTGGCAATCAATTCCATGGTGGGATCTACCACAAGAAGCTGAGTAGCTGCTTTAGGGATGTGGTCTGCTTCCCATATGTAAGAAGCCACTTTAGGAATGGTATGCTTGAACCTTGCACGTAGCCATGTCATGGTTCAGCAGCCTGCCATGCTCTGCCTATCTTGGGACTTTCAATGGACTTGAATTAATAGCCTGCTGTGTTGTTTGGTAATATCAGGCCTGTGTCTTGTTATTTGTCGACCTTGGATTTGTCAGCCTCAGCAGCCAGCCCCTGTCTGAGCAAAGAAAAGCCTCTAGCTTCAAGGTCCAGGAGCAGGAGGCGGAGCTGAAGCACAAGGTTGAGGGGCTTTCACCCAGCCCTTAGAGCCTGGCACTTTGAACTCGGACTTCTAGCCTACAGAAATTGTAAGAATAAACTCCTGTTTGTTAAAGCCATTCCATTTGTGGTTTCTTCTGTTAGAGTGGCACTTGGTAACACAAACACCTATATATTCCAACCCATTAGGCACCCCTCGGAGGGAAGATAGAGCAATCTACTTTTGCAGTGATACAGCCTCAGAAACCCAAGGAGGGGTCACTATGCAATGGATCTGACTCCACGGCAGTGAGTAGTAGTAGTATATATACCAAAATCAACAGCATATGAAGAGATAAGAAAAATTATACAGCCAAAAAACAGGAAAGAAAGCATTATATATGTGTGTCAGGTAATTTATTAAGAAAACAATTGTTATTTTTCTGGATTTATTGTAGTATTTGTCAACTTTGTACTATAATAAACAGTCATATTTATACTTAAATTTATCTTCATTCTTGGTAAGGAGGACTCAGAAACCTAGACTGGCCTGTCATGCTGTCCCTAAAGGATGTACATTTCTATCAGGTCTCCCAGGAACAGAATGGAAATGGACAGCCAAAAAGGAATAATGAGCTGATGCTAGCCAAATACATTAAAAGGAGTAAGAAAGAATTTTACAACTGTACCAGGGAAAAGAATATTTAAGCTTATGTAGAGCCATTAACAAATA
Organism: Orycteropus afer afer; assembly: GCF_000298275.1. Classification (NCBI taxonomy): domain Eukaryota; kingdom Metazoa; phylum Chordata; class Mammalia; order Tubulidentata; family Orycteropodidae; genus Orycteropus; species Orycteropus afer. Next base: position 5,759,358 of record NW_006921814.1, read on the forward strand.
AAGAAATAAATGAAATTAATAATGACTCTCAAACAGCTGAGATAATGAACTTCTTTATTTTAACTCTGTCTCTGGCAAGATGAATAAGGAAATGGAATTTACAGAATTAGGAAGTAATGAAGACCTTTTTAAAATGGCTATTAATACACAGTAGGTAAAAAATGCTTAGAAAACCTGAATAAATCAAGCTGACTGGGAAATATGCATCTTGGAGTCCAGAGGTGAGAAGATAATGAAGTTACTAAACTATAGACCATTGTTTTCCAGAATGGTGAGTGGTAGGAGAGGAAATTGGGAACAGAGAGGGGGAAACGGGGAAGCAAATGTAAATGATTTCAAGGAAAGAATTTGAAAAGTATAAAAAATCCTTTATAATCTACATTTGAATTATTTCATAACCCAAAGAAAACAGAGTACTTTTGAAAGAAATCCTATAAAAAAATAAAATTAAATTAATGAACCTCACAAGATTGTAAGATCAGAGAATAGCCGCATGTCTGTATGTATGATAAGAAGGCTGTAAGATAAAGAACATGTAGTAATAGACTGTGCATTTATAATAGTCTACATCATGAACATTATTCAGAAAACCATTTTTAATTGGCTGGATAAAGAGTATAAACATTTAATTAAAATAAACTAAAGTGTCATAAATTACAATGCTAAAATGTAAAGCTGGGTAAAACAGTGGGATATGAGTGGAGTTGGAACTACTCTAATTGGTAGCCAGATTCTTAAACTTCCTTAGAGAGATTCTTAAAAATGAGATGAGCAAGGTCTATAAATGATAATAATTTCACATTAGAACAATACTTTAACATATAACTCTTAAAATCATAAAGCGATAGAACTGCAAGGTTCCTAATATACAGCAGGCAAAATACTCTTTTTACAAGGGATGTGACAAAATCAACAGAACTAAAATCAACAAAAAACTGTTATTAGTCCACTTTATCCATTTTACAAATGAGACCGTTGAACCCAGACACTAAATAACTTGCCTAAGGAACTTAGAAACAAAACCAGGATTGGAAAACATTTTTTTTTTTCCCCCTGAATTTCTGTATAATGATAATTCCTCTATAGTCTGTTAAGGGCAGAGACCAAATTTATTTTAAACCACTATACCCCCAGCATTTTGATCAATTTCAGACTTTAGAAGTTGGTAAAAATCTTCAGTTTCTTCATTTTTGGCTTTAGTGATTGGTGCATAAATTCAAGTAATCTTTGCATTAACTGGTCTTCCTTGTAAGTATATGGATATTATCCTACCATTGACAGCATTGTACTTTAGGATAGAGCTTGAAATGTTCTTTTTGATGATGAATGTGATACCATTGCTTTTCAATATTTCATTCCATATATATATACATAGCATAGTGGCTAAGACGCTTGCCTGCTAACCAGACGGCTGGCGGTTCAAACCCACCAGCCACTCCTCGGAAGGAAGGTTGGGCAATCCTACTTCCGTAGTGATACTGCCTCGGAAACCCAAGGAGGGGTCGCTATGAGTCGGGTTTGACTCGACGGCACATAACAACAACAACAATCATATGATTATCTCTTTCAAAACGACCAATAGCTGTCTATTTCAGTTCACTAATGCCTAGGATATTGATCTTTAAGCATTCCATTTCTTTTTTGACAAATTTCAATTTTCCTAGATTCATGCTTTGTACATGCCATGTTCCAATTACTAATGGATGTTTTCAGCTATTTCTTCTCATTTTGAATGGTATCACATCAGCAAATGGAAGTCCTGAAAGCTTTACTTCATCCATGTCAACTCTACTTTGAGAAAGCAGCTCTTCCCCAGTCATATTTTGAGTGTCTTCCAATCTGAGGGGCTCATCTTCTGGCACTATATCAGACAACGTTCTACTGCTATTCATAAGGTTTCACTGTCCAATTTTTCTCAGAAATAGGTTGCCAAGTCTTTCTTCCCAACCTGTGTTAGTCTGGAAGCTCTGCTGAAATCTATCCACCATGGGTGACTCTGCTGGCATTTGAAATACAATAGCATAACTTCCAGTATCACAGCAACACACAAGCTACCACAGCGCAACAAACTAAAAGATGAGATGCATTGATAATTACTGGTGATTGGAATGCAAAAGCTGGAAACAAGAAGAAGGATTATGCAGTGTAGTAAATTACTTAGTATGGCTTTTCTACCCATAAGTCATTGTAAACTCAGTGGTGGAATGAGCAACTGAGGCGCTCCTGATTGTAAA
>NW_006921814.1:5761956-5771317 GCF_000298275.1 Orycteropus afer afer
GTAGCCTGTGGTGCTTCCCTAATAAACCCCATAATCTGTGAGCTCTGTGTGGCCACTGCAGTGAATTATCGAACCCAGGAGAGAGGCAGTGGGTGCTTTGGGAGGAACGGTTGGAGAAAGTGCTAGAGGGAGGCAGCATGTCTGACCTCGCAGGAATAGGCCTTGGGCTATTGATGGTAATTCTGTCTTCCTCTTGTGGGATTAGAGGAGGTCAGAACATGTGGCCTCCTTGCTATGTTTGCAGATTACTAACTGAAAAGAAGCCCTTGGTAATAGAAATGACACCAGAGATTGCATGATAGAATTCTGCAAGAACAACAACCTATCATTGGAAGTAAATTTTTTCAATAACATAAATAGTGACTATACATGTGGACCTCACCAGATGTAATAAACAGCAATCAAAACAAATATATCTTTGGAAAGAGATCATGGAGAAGCTTAATATCATCAGTCAGAATAAGGCCAGGGGCCGACTTATATATCAGTTGCTCATATATAAGTTCAAACTGAAGCTAAAGAAAATTATAACAATTCAATGAGGGCCAAAATACAACTTTGGGTATAATCCACCAGAATCTAGAGACCTTCTCAAGAATAGATTTAACACATTGAACACTAATGACTGAAGACCAGTCGAGTTGTGGGATTACGTCAAGGACATAAGACATGATGAAAGTAAAATGTTGTTGAAAAGACAGAAACGAACTTCCCTTCTATTCCTTTTGTTGAGAGTTTTTATCAAGAATCAGTGTTGGATTTTATCAAATGCCTTCTCTGCGTTGATCGATAAGATCATGTGGTTCTTTTCCTTTGCTGTATTTATGAAGTGGATTATATTGATTGTTTTTCTAATGCTGAACCTCCTTGCAAAACTTGTATAAATCTCACTTGATTGTAATGTAGTTTTTTTTTTTTTTCAATATAGTGTTGGATTCTACTGGCTAGGACTTTGTTGAAAATTTTTGCCTTTATATTCATAGGAATATTGGTCTATAATTTTCTTTTTTAGTAGTGTTTTTGCCTGACTTTGGAATCAGGGTTATGCTTGTGTTATAAAATGAATTTGGGAGTATTCCAGCCTTTCCTATGTTCTGGAATAGTTTGAGCACTCTCACTACTAGTTACATATCATAAAAATGTAAGTGCCAGGGCATGACTAAACATATACACACTCATGTTTATTGCAGTACTATTCACAATAGCAAAGAAATGGAAACAACTTAAGAGCCCATCAGCAGATGAATGGATAAACAAGCTATGGTACATATACATAATGAAATATTTTGCAACATTAAAGAATAAAGAAGAATCCATGAAACACTTTGCAATGTGGATGAGCCTGGAAGACATTTTACTAAATGAAATAAATCAATCAAAAAAGGACAAATACTATATGAATCCACTATTATAAAAAGTCAGGGAACAGTTTACATATGGAAGGAAACTTTATTTGTTGGTTATCAGGGATAAGAGGGGGAGGGAGGGGAAATTGTTAGCTAGGTAAGAGACACGAATTGATTTGGGTGAAGGGAAAGGCAATATACAAAAAATTGTGTTTGGTGGCCAACACAATAACACTAAAGAAAAGGAACACACGAAAGATTCACAAGAGTTACAGACAATAAAGGCAAACACTATTACTTACATAATACTGCATTATCAATAATAACAACTATTCATCTGTGGGTAGATACATAGGTAAATGAGCTAAATGATCAGGTATGGATAGGCAAAGGGAATATACTTATGACTATATGTAAGTTTGACAGACAATATCTCTAAAAATGTATTTGTATGTAGTATTAAAAATGTCCATATATATAGTAGAGCTAAAGGGGGCAAAATTTTGATAACTTCTTAGGTACAGCCAAGCACCTTGAGGAAAGAACAGAGTCACTAGGTCTGCAGGCTCAGGATCGTAGTTGCAGGGGACAACAAGGTCAATTGGCATAACACAGCATACAAAGATATTATTCTATAGCCTATGTTGGTGAGTAGTGACAGGGGTATTAAAACTTACAAGCAGCCATCTAAGCCTACTTAATTAGTCTCTATGTGACTGGAGCAAAAAAGAGTAGAGAAAATCAAAGACATGTGGAAACAATTAGTCCAAGGAAATAGTGGACAATGGGAACTTCAGCCTCCAACTCTGAGATAAGAACAATGAGATGGTGTCCAGTTACCACTGCTAACCACTCTGAAATGGATCAAAATTGAAGATACTGGATAGAGTGGGAGAAAAACATGTGTAACAAAACTCAAATTCATAAAAAAAAAAACAGGCTAACTGGTCTAATGGAGACTGGAGGAACCCCCAAGGTGATGGCCCTTTGTCACCCTTCAGGCCTGAAACTGAACCCACTCTTGAGGCTCAGTTTTCAGCCAAACAATAGACAGACTTATGAGGTGAACAATAACAGCAGGAAGTGATTGCTCTAAGGAGATCATAAGAGATCAAAAGGGCAAAATTTTCCCAGGGATCAAGCTCAGAAGGCAGGAATGGATAGAAAAGGACAAAGGGAAATGACAGGCACCTAACGAGCCACAGGCAGCAGGTGGGAGGAGAGCTGTTACACTGTGGGGACTGCAGTCACTGTCACAAAATGGAATGTGCATGAATTGTTGAATGGAAAGCAAGTCTCTCCGTAAAGTTTCACCCAAATCAAAACAAAAAGTTAAAAAGTAAATAAACAAAAAATAAAATCTTTCCAGAGCTTAAAAAAAAAAAAAAAAGACAGGAAAGAAAGAAAAAAACAAAATGGATGTCAGAAGAGAGTCTCAATGTCTCAAAATAAAGAAAATAAAAATCCTCACAATTGGACCAATAAGCAATATCATAATAAATGGAAAAAAATGATTGACGTTTTCAAAAATTTAATTTTACTTCAATCCATAACTAAGGCCTATGGAAGCAGAAGTCAAGAAATCAAACAATGTATTGCATTGGGCAAATCAATTGTAAAAGTGTACAATAGCAAAGATGTCCCTCTGAGAACTAAGGTATGCCTGAACCAACATAATTCAAAGGCATCAACTCATGTATTTTCAATTGCCTCACATGCTTGTGAATGTTGGACAATGAATAATGAAGACCAAAGAAGAATTGATGCCTTTGAATTATGTTGGAGAATAATATGGAATATATCATGGACTGAGGAGCTCTGGTAGCACAGTGCCTGAGGCACTTGAATGCTAATCAGAAGGCTGGCAGTTCAAACTTACCACTCACTCTTCGGAAGGAAGTTTGGGCAATCTACTTCCATAGTGATACTGCCTCAGAAACCCAAGGAGGGGTAGCTATGAGTCGGGTCCGACTCGACGGCACATAACAACAACAACAACATACCATGGACTGCCAGAAAGTTTAACAAACCTGTCTTGGAAAAAGTACAGGCAGAATGCTCCTTGGAAGTGAGGATGGCAGTCTTTGTGCGTTGTATCTGGGACATGTTATCAGCAGGGAACTGGAGAAGGACATCATGCTTAGCAAAAGAGAGGGTCAGCAAAAAATGAGGAAGACTCAACAAGAAGCATTGACACAATGGCTGCAACAGTGGATTCAAATATAGCAATGATTTTGAGAGTGGCTCAGGACCCAAGCAGTGTTTGTTCTGTTTTACACAGGGTTGTGAGTTGGAACTTACTCACTGGCATCTAACAACAAAAATACTTCTAGCACCTTGCCCAGTGCCTGAGATAAGTATAATGTTGGCTAGACATACTTAGTACAAAGAGCCTTGGTGGAACACTGTTAAGTGCTCAATTGCTAGCCAAAAGGTCAGTGGTTTGAATCCACCAGCCACTCTGTGTGATAAAAATGGGACAGTCTACTTCCATAAAGATTATAGCCTTGCAATTCTGTAGGGCAGTTCTACTCTCTCCTATAAGATCATTATTGTTAAAAATCAACTAGAAAGCAATGGTACATGATGCTACTAATATTTATCCTTACTTTTGCTGAATAATGAACTTCTTTCCATCCTCACCTTTGGCTTTTAATATCCTATAAGCAATGGGTCTTCGTACTTTTACTACTAACGTGCTATAAGCCAATAAATGCTTAATTCATTCTTGAATATGGTGTTAAGACCATGAAGAGCTATAATGGCATTAAACATTATACAAAGACATTGTAAATTTTTTTTTTAAGCACAAAATTTTTGCACTTGAAACAGATTTGTGGATTCAACTTTGTAGTAACCTTTTCAGGAATGCATAGGTTTACATTCATTGAGAGGGAAAGTGATTTCTAAAGCATTGAGATTATCTGGGTAAAGAATTTAGCCAAGTGCAGCTTTATATACAGTGGAATGTTGGCTGTTCAATAAATGTTTCATTTTCTCCCTCACATTTGAAACAACTTGGACATTCACAACAAATTCAGTATGGTTACTTTTATGCATCATGGAAACAACCTGGAGTACAAGTAGATGATAATGTTAATGGAGGATATTTTAGAAAAGATGACGGGGAAGGGCAATGCAGTTTCAGTGAAGTAATTGGTCTCAACTTAGTTTTAAGCAAGCCCTCCATTTACATAAATACTTGATTCCAATGTCAACTAGTCTTGCAACATTAATGGAAGTGCCATGTGTACTTGTAAAGAAAACTACCCTATGTTCAGTGTGGACTCCAGAATTTCTACATAGGAATATTTATGCTTGGCAATCTGTTTAGAGGTGTTAAGAAATTACAAACCAATAGCACCATTTTAATTTAGATTGTGCATTTACTTGTGGAGGCTGGAGAGAGTTGCCTTGCCCTTGTAGATTAGATCCATTTCTCTCCTCAGGCCACATCTGGAACTCTCTTGGCCTTTGCCCTTACAAATGATAAAGAGGTTAATCTTGGGCACGGGATGTGAAGTAGGGACACCCTAAGCAGACTAACCTGGAAAAAGATCTATCTTTTCTGTGAACAAATAATATGTCTCTGGGAAAGACTGCACAGAGAGTCAAGAGTGTCAGCAGAAGATATGAGGTGGTTCACTTGGACTGTACCACCAGGCTGCAATGAACAGTCAGAGATAATCCTAAAGCCAGAATGGCTAATGGGAACCTCACCTCTAGAAGTACAAGAGACCAAAAGCCACATTCATCTAATGCTACAATCTTACACACTGCAAATTCTCAGAGGTTAGCTCACTACAATTAATGATGTTTAGAAGGGAGTCCTTTGTAAGAATGTTGGGTTAGAAGACCTATTGTGATCTTTTGAATGTGAAGATTCTAGGTTTCTTGACTACAGATGGATACAAGGTCATATTCCTCATTTGTCATTTGAATAAAAGAATAGCTAAATTTACTTTTAAATACTCTTAAATTACTCAGCTACTTTTTTTCACTTGGCTATTTACCCCCAGTATCATTATGGCATCTATATCCCTCCTGAATACTCAGCTTCCTACTCTTGGAAAATCAGAATTGGATTATTTTGCATTAATTCTCTGGATGTATTAAGAAAAAACCCTGTTAGCAAGACAGATGAAAAGAGCATACTCTCATATGAATTGGAAAACTAATTATAGAAAAATGCAGAGACAATGCTCTTATAGAATAAGAGAGATCAAAGCAGAATTCAGACATGATTCTGAAAAATAAGATAAGTAAAATCCGTTCTGTCATGGAGAAATATCAACCCTTCTTTTCACTCAGAGTTTTTAACTCAAATTTAAAATTCATCTTTTCTTTATGGAACATTGTTTCAGTAAATCACTTTTAGATAATAATTATAATCAGATAAAAATTTTCATTACTCAATAAAAGAGACAAAATAGTGTTATTGTTTTGGCTATGGCTTTTTAAGGAAACACGCTTTAAAAAATCACCCCAAGCAATCCCTGCTAGAAGGCTAAGCATTTATGAAGCTCCACCTACATGCAAGGCACTGCCCTAAACCGTGTGATTACGGAGATGAATAGCATATACCTTAAGATAAATTTAAGAATTATAATCAGGAGTAGGGAGAGGAACATTCACAAATAACCATGACTCAAAGCCACTATAATAAGTGTGGAGCATGAATTCAAACAAGTTGATAGATAAAGGCCTTGAGAATATCTATCAAATATAGGCTATCATTACAGTAGTAAAAATGCTCAGAACAGTAAAGATCATCGTGCTGTTCTTCACAGCATTTGATGATGGTTAGATCATAACTACAATGTTTCTGAGTCTGCTCCAGCTCATAGCATTCCCATGTACAACAGAATGAAACACTACCTGGTCCTGCACCATCCTCACAATTCTTGCTATGCTTGAACTCATTGCTGTAGCGACTGTGTCAATCCATCTTCCTCAGTGTCTTCACCTTTTTAGCTGACCCTCTGCTTTACAAAGCATGATATTTTTTTTCTCCATGGAATGGTCCTATCTGACAACATGACTAAAGCAGAAGAGACAATGTCTAGCCATTTTTGCTTCTAAAGAGAATTCTAGCTCCACAGCTTCCAGGACAGATTTGTTCATTTTTCTAGCAGTCCAGGCTATTTTCGGTATTCTCCACCAACACCACAATTCAAAGGTCTCAACTCTTCTTCAATCTTCTTATTCATTGTCTGGCTTTCAAATGCACATGAAGTGATTGAAAATACCATGGCTTGGGTTTGGAACATCTAGTGTTCAAAGTGATATCTTCGCTACTTAACACTTTAAAACAGGTCTTTTGCAGCAGATTTGCCCAGTGCAATAGGACATCTGCTTTCTTGACTGCTGCTTCCATGGGGGAGGAGTCAGCCGCAGGCATCCAGGTGAGGAGAGGGAACCCAGGCCATGCACCACAAGCAGCACAAGCAGCGAGGCGGGAAGGCAGGGAGAGGACAGAAAAGGCAAAGGGGACCAGAACAGATTGAGGAGTCAGCTGCAGGGACCCAGGTAAGGGTGATTGGAAAGGTTTCCAACAGCTAAGGGAGACAAACTTGTCTGTCGGTTTGTCCTACTGTGGTGAAGTGTTGCTGTGAGTCTTGAGGCAGTGCCACTGGTGTTTCAAATCCAGTTGGGTGCACTTGGTGCACAGGTGTCATCCCAGCTTGCAGACTGAGGAAGGCTAGGAAGAAGGAGGAGGCCATCCACTTCTCAAATAATTGGCCAGAGAAAACCTTATGAATAGCAGAGAAACACTGTCTGATACAGTACTGTGCAACTTTATGAATAGTCCAGAAACATTGTCCAATACAGAGGAGGAAGATGAGTCATTTTGCTTAGAAAGCTCTTAAAGTAGGACTGGGCAAGAGCTGCATTATCAGATCTCTTCCAGTCAGTTGGCCAGGTAGCTGTCTTCTAAATATCTTGGTATAGCCAAGTGAGTGCCTCCAGCAGGGAATCTGTTTTCTGAAACATCTCAATGGGTATTCCTTCAATTCCTGGAGCCTTGTTTTTGCCATTTCCAAACACCTGTGGCTTAGCCTTCACCCTCACAGCAACACTTAAGCCACCACAGTAGAACAAACTGACACACAAGTTTGTCTCCTCTAGCTGTTCTAAACTGCTCTGCTCATTTCCTGGTCTCTCTTGCTCTACTAGCTTACCCAGCCTGCCCCCAGGACAAACACCTGCCATCCACTGGTCCCAGGCTGGCTTACTGTGGCCTGCATCCAAGGGCGGCTCCACACACACAAACACCTGCATTCTGCTGTTCCCAGGGCTGGAGTAGAAAAGATTAATGTTGATTCTAACAGTTTGGGAAGCCCTATACATGAGGTGGCACTTGAGCTGAGATATAAAATGTGTATAGGATCTCAGAACATAGTGAGGAAGGCAAAGTGCCTTCCAAGTGGAAAAGACAGCATGAAAAGGGTAATTAGATGTTATACTTCAGAAATGAACATTTGGAAACATAGAAAAAGTATGGGCTTTGGAGTTAGATCAACCAGCATTCAAGTCCTGGCTGATAAACTTTCTAACAGTGACTTCATTTTCACCCACTGTTTAAGCTAAGAGTACTCTTTCTCTAGTTCTATAGCATTTTCCTGTTTCCAAACCAGTTCAATAGACATCCCAAGTATATAACACATTTCTTAAACTCAATGTGTTTCCAACTAAGCTGCCTTTCTTTCATTAGAAATCTGCTCCTCTTTCTGTGTTCCTGATTTCAGTGACAGGATCTCCGAGTATCTCAGGTGACTGATCAAAACGTGAGAATTAACTTCATTTCATCCTTTTCCACCACTGTCCATACCCAATGCTTATCCCACATCCTGACCCCTTTCACTGCTTAATAGATTTAGGTGTTTCTTCCTTTCTAGGCCTCTTACATCTGCTTTAGTTCAGGAGTCTGTTGTTTCTCACCTCAACTCTTAAGTAGTATTGTTCTTAGGAATTTGGCCCCATGTACAATCAAACAAAATTCAGCCAAGTCCTGTGTCATCTCCATGATCAGTGCAGATATTACCATCGTGATCCATAGGGTTTTCATTGGTTTATTTTCCCAGGTTGCCAGGTCTTTTTTCCTAGTCTGTCTTAGTCTAGAAATTCCATTGAAAGCTGTCCAGCAACATGGCAACACTCAAACCTCCACTGATAGACAGGTGGTGGCTGCATATGAGGTACATTGGCAAGGAGTCAAAGCTGGGATTTCCACATGGAAGGCAAGAATTCTACCACTGAACTACCACTGCCTCTTCCTAAGTGGTTTAACTAACTCTAATCTCACTACTTTTTCACTTTTAATACATGGTAATATGGTGAAAATGTCACATGAATTGCCAATCTGGGTCCATCTCTCTACTTCTTAAAATATTTGACAAATTCTCAACATAAAATTCAAGATAGCGTGGCACACAAGACACTTCGTAGTAAAATTTGTTATTACTCAATATAAGCTATTCATCTCTCAACTCTAGCCTTAGAGAATTTCTTGTAGTTTTCCACTATACCACATTTGCTCAGGCCTCCAGTCCTTGATTTGTGGAATTTTGGGGGCTTGAAATCCCCTCGCCAGTATCTACTCAGTTAACTCCTTCATGAGGGGTCAGATCTGGTATCATATGTGCAAAAACCTTCACTGACCACATTTCCTACTCCTCTCCTCCATTGTTCATTGCTGCCATACCACCTTGAACATACCTTTATCACAGCATTAACCATGCTCTACTATGAGTATCTGCTTACTATTCCATCTTTCAACCTAGTAGGTAAGATCCTTGAGAGCAAGAATTTAGTCTTTCATTATAGAATCACTGGCATTTGGTATGTACACAGTAGGTACCTGTGGAATGGATGAAAGTTCTCCTCACTAGTTGTACCACCTTGAGCATCTTACTTGTTCTTGTTGTTGTTGTTAAGTGCCGTCGAGTCGTTTCCGACTCATAGCGACCCCATGCACAGCAGAACGAAACACTGCCCGATCCCGCGCCAGCCCC
>NW_006921814.1:5774267-5775366 GCF_000298275.1 Orycteropus afer afer
AAAAAAAAAAAAAAAACACCTCACTGCCATCAAGTCAAATCTTACTTAACTCCCTTTAATCATCTGTTGAGTAAAAATTATATTACTGAGTTCACTGGATTTTTGTGGGAATAAGTAAGAAAATTATTATTAGTAGTATTATTAAGACTGTTTAATGTCTGCAGCACAGTGTTTGAAAAGATGTAGCATGTAATAAAGTTGAAGATGTAGAGTCAAGGGAATGATTGAAGGGTGTTAAAGGACAGGCTGAGGATATTGGGTTTAAAGATGGAGAGATAGAGACAGTCCTCCTTATTGTTATCCTTAAAGGTCAACATCTACATCAGAAACACAATTGCTTCATTGAGAACTGGAGATAGGATCTAATGACATTACATCATAGGGGTTCAAATCCCAACTCTGCCAGTTACTGGCTGTGAAAATCATAAGCCAATCACTGAGCTTTAACTTCCTCATCTGTAAAAATGTTCCAATAACAAAGGGTATGTTATTGTAAGTGCTTTACAAATGCTAACCCATTTTATTGTCACAAAAATCCTATAAAGTAAGTACTTCCATTATCATTAATTAACATATGAGGGTAGTGAGAAACAAAGAATTTAAGCATCATGGCAGAGGTCACTTGCAGCTAGTAAATGTTCAACAGTAAATGCTTAGCAATAAATGTTCTTTAGGAAATGCTGAGTGGATGATAACTATGGATATTGTTAGTTATCACTCTATATAGACTGACAGTGCTGTTGCTAAGTGAATACCTTGACAAATGCCATGCTTCCTCCCCCCAAAAAACCAAAATCACTGTCCTGAGGTTGGATCTGATTCATAGCAACCCCTCCTTGGGTTTCCTAGGCAGTATCACATATGGAAGCAGATTGCCCAATCTTCCTTCTGAAGGCTTGAACTGCCAGCAGATACTTTTTTTTTTTTTCAGTGGGAGCTATGGTAGTGTAATGCCTAAGGCTTTTTACTGCTGATCAGAAGGCTGGCAGTTCAAATTCACCAGCCGCTCCTCAGAAGTAAGACTGGGCAATCTTCTTCTGTAAAGATATGCTCCGATCCATTTGCAGAAAAATGAAACAAGATATGTACCTCACACCAC
>NW_006921814.1:5777326-5779384 GCF_000298275.1 Orycteropus afer afer
ATATATAAAGTTTAATTTATGATAACAACAGATCCAAACACAATTTATAAAATGGACTTTTGACTAGAGCCCCTAACTGGAATGAATATGTGGTATTTCTATTTCCGACTCAATTGTGATAGTGCTTTCCTTGTTGTTGTTGTTAGCTACTATCAAGTACAGTCCAACTCATGGCAATCCCACATACAACAGAACGATATGCTGCCCAGTCCTGTGTTATCCTCACAATTACAGGTATGTTCGAGTCTGTTGTTGTGGCTACCATGCCAATTCATCTCACCCAAGGTCTCCCATGCTTTGCTGGCCCTATACTTTACAAAACATGATATCTTCCTGAAGTCGGACCGAATGTGGGTCCCTGCCTGGTGTGCCATCAGGCCAAAACAGTTTACACACCAAGTGATTAAGAGGAGAGAAAATTATTTATTGCAAAGAGGCAATGCAAGGAGATGGGAGTCTTTGCCCAAATGTGACTTCCCCAATCTAAATTGAATTACAGTTTTTGTAAGTTTCAGGAGAGAGGGTTATGCATATTCATAAAAATTTCAGGAATTTGGATGTGAAATAGTTGACAATTGGCTGAAATTTCCTTCGCCTCGGTTTAAAGCGACAGGTGTTTTTTAATGCAGTGCTCTTTCTCACCAGATGAGTCACACCAGCTTCCTGTCATCAGCTGTTCAGGGCTTAGGCAGAGAGGAGATTGTCAGTTCCCAGCAACTTTGTTCCTGTCTATTTCAATGTGCACGCGTGTGGGCCAAAGTTAATTTTCAAGTTGTCTTCTGAGACACATTAACTGTGCTTATCACATGTTTCTAGGGGAATAGCAGGAAAGAATGTGCAAATTGGCTTTTTGTTCCATTCAGTTCTTAAAGAACTTATTGTGTTTACTCTATTCTGTCTCCAACCGGGGTCCTATGTGTCTTAACCAAGGTGGGGAAATAGTTGAGCTTTGACTTCGGTTGGTTTCAATCCTCTTGTAGTCAATCCCTTCTGAAGACATGACAAAGGCAAGCAAGTTGGTCCATATTCTATTGCTATCCATAAAATTTTCACTAGCTAATCTACTTCCGTAGTGATACTGCCTCAGAAACGCAAGGAGGGGTTGCTATGAGTTGGATCCAACTTGAAGGCAGTGAGTTTGGTTTGGTGTTTGGAATTTTCAGAAATAGATAGCCAGGCCTTTCTTCCCAGTCTGTCTTAGTCTGGAATCTCCATGGAAACTGTTCAACCAGAGGTAACCCTGCTAATACTTGAAATATCAGTGGCATAGCTTTCAAAATCACAACATCCAATCCCAACAGTGCTTTCTTTAGTCTGACTTAAAATGCAATAGTAGACCTAGCTTAGCAAGTAAGTCAAGTTGTGACATAACCTGAAACTCAGGGCCTAGAGATTATTCACAATGTGCCAAGCTATTTCATTACTGTCACTCAGTAAAATTCAGTATACTCCAATGATAATTCTGGGGTCATAATAGGGAGGAAAAAAAATAAAGAAATAAAGAAAATTCTATGATTCATTTATTTAGTTTCTAAATATTCCCACTTTCTTTTGTAAATTATTTGCCAAAGTCAACTGAGACAAACTCTATTGGCTTCTTCATTCAACTACCATTTTCTTGAGCACTCACTAAGTGCTGAGCACTGTTAGGAGCTGGAAAGGCAAATGAAGGAAGCACATCTCCTGAACACTCATAACTTAAAGTGGAGAAGAAAAGCTCTATGAAAAAAACACACTTGTAAACTAATATGGAATGTGCTCATATTGTGACATAGGATCTGAGCATGTAAAGGATAAAAGATGACCTCAGAAGTCTGGACTTCTTGTGATGACTGGCAAGAACAGGGATAAAAAAGAGGATGAAAGATGACCTTTGATTATAGTTGTTATATGCCGTCGAGTTGGCCCCGACTCATAGTGACCCCTCCTTGGGTTTCCGAGGCAGTATCACTATGGAAGTAAGATTGCTCAACCTTCCTTCCAAGGAGTGGCTGGTGGGTTTGAACCGCCAGCCTTCTGGTTAGCAGTCAAGTGCCTTAGGCACTATGCTACCATAGT
>NW_006921814.1:5779484-5789633 GCF_000298275.1 Orycteropus afer afer
TAGGTTTAAACCACTGAACTTTTTGTTCAACAGTCAAATACCTTAAACACTACACCACAAGAGCTCCTACTGCAGAGACACTCGTTGTTGTTATGTGCCGTTGAGTTGGACCCGACTCATAGCAACCCCTCCTTGGTTTTCCTAGGTGGTATCACTATGGAAGGTAGATTGCTAAACCTTCCTTCCTAGAAGTGGTTGGTGGGTTTGAACCACCAGCCTTCTGGTTAGCAGTCAAGTGCCTTAGGCACTATGCTACCATAGTAGGTGCTCAATAAATATTTGTTGAATGAAGCAGTTAAAAGTTACAAGCCAAGGACTGTGAATTAGAGATGATATATATTAATCACTTGAATATCTCCAAGCTTTGTGCATGGAGGGAAAACAGTAGATGCTGAGGACAACCCATGCAATTATGGATAATTCACAGGGAGGGACATATGCCTTTTATTCTTATCTTCTAAGTACAAGGACTGGCTTAAAAATTTCCTTATTATCTCCTTCTGACTATTGGGATGAGTGAAGATTCTAATCTAACTACAGTTTCACACAGCCAGCTTCTCCCCACTATCTACACAAGGGTCCTGCCCTTGTCTATTCTCTTTGCTTCATTTTCTTTTAAACATCAACTGCACTCTTTAGGACCCTATCTCTATTCCATTAGGAATTTATCAAGTTGACTTCTGACTCCTCTTGTCTCATAAATATAAATTAGAAAAAGGATTAACAGGGAATACACTAGGCTTAAAGCCAGGAATATCATTCAATTCCCTTTTAGATGCCCCTTCATTCCATTCATTCTGTCATCCTTTCAAGGAATCAAAAGAAGATGCTTACAAATAACTTGAGAAAGTTGCTGGTGGCTGCCAGCATGGAAAGATGAGATGGAGATAGCCCAAGAATTGGCCAGTGTACCCAGATGCATAGAATACAAGTGATACATAAAATCATTCCATGTGAACAGCTGGGCCTACACTAGTGGGGACATTGAAAGAAGAATAGCCAAAGAGAAGAAGAAAGGTGGCTGAGAACTCTAAAGTTATGTGTCTGATCTTTTTTTTAAATGAAATTCACCCTCATACAGTTTGGGGAATTTACTTGTTACATTCAAATGGCAATATCTTTATTTCATTTACAGAGGGTAGAGTGTCAAATGGAAGTTCTGATGGCATAATGCCTAAGGCATTTGACTGCTAATCAGAAGGCTGGTGGTTCAAACCCACCAGCCAATCCTTAGAAGGAAGATTGGGCAATCTCTTTCCACAGTGATTCTTCCTCAGAAACCCAAGGAAGGGCCACTATGAGTCTAATCAGAGGTTGGGAGAAATTCTAAACCAAGTCTGCTATGCTAGAGATATGAAAGGTTGCTATCTTGTAGCCAAAATGCTAGAAAGGAATATACTGACCAAGAAACATAAATATGAATTGATAGGGCATGTTTCTTGGGAGAGAACATAAAATTAATCAAATGTTCTTAAGGATCGTTACTGACATTAGTTACAATTATAATCACAAACAAAGACTAGCATATTGTGCTGGGAAGTCTTTTAAACACTTTGCATGTAATAAATAGTGCCTGTAATCCTTTCAAATAGGAGGCTGTTACCATTTTACAGATGAGGAAACTGAGGTGCAGAAAGGTAAAATGATTTTGCAAAGATGTTCAGATGTTATGAAATGGAACAAAATGTTTACATTTAGGCAGGCTAGCCCCAGGGTATGGTCTTTTAAAGACTTTAACTGTTCTATTCAGCAAATAAAACATCAGCTATCTGGAAAGACTCTGTGTTTACATAAGCAGTCTGTTGTTAGTAGAATCCATGCTCCAAGATTAGCTCAGAAAGGAAGATACTGTATTTTTACGCAAATATCATGCGGCTTCTATGTTTGTTTGCCAATCATTCCCTTCCCCAGGGAGTATTTTTGTAAGCACTGTTATACAAACTTTTTTTTAATATGTTGCTATTAAAAAATTAGCATAGTGTGTTTACCAAAATACCTCCCAGAGGGAGGGAGCAGTTGGCAAACAGATGTAGAAAACACATGTTATTTGCGTAAAAATACTGTAACAGAAAAGGTTAATGTGGGGTTTATGGGTATAGTGAAGGAAACACTGGAGTAAGAATATATGATAAGTGAGTACATTTATACAGGTGATTTTTCACTCTGATTCTACTACTTACAAAGTTTGAGTACCTTGGTTACTTTGATTTCCTCACCTAAAAAATAGAGACATCTGCCACACAGGATTATGCATTTTTTTAAAAAAAAATCATAGGTAAAAGCTCAGTGCATAGTAAGTGTAAACACATAGAATTACTGAAGTTCAGCATGCATGTTAGTAATTAGCTCTAGTGGCATAGTGCTTAAGGCATTTGACTGCTGACCAGAGGGCCGGCAGTTCAAACACATCAGCCACTCCTTGGAAGGAAGTATCCATAGAGATATTGCCTCGAAAACGCAAGGAGGGGTCTCTGTGAGTTGGAATCGACTCAATGGCAGTGAGTTTGGTTTTGAGTGTGGTTTCATTCTACACTTAACCTCCTATTTGCTGCCTTGATATGGTGTATGCAGTCCATATTTCCTATCTTCTTGCTTTGGCTTCCTTAGGAGCTCTGGTGGTGCAGTGGTTAAAGAATTTGGCTGCTAAACAGAAGGTTAGAGGTTCAAACTGACCAGACTCTTCTGCAGGAAAAAGATGAGGTAGTCTGCGTTCATAAAGATTTAAACCAAACCAAACCAAATTCACTGCTGTCGAGTTAGATCTGACTCATAGCAACTCCTTGGGTTTCTGAGGCAGTATTACTACAGAAGTGCATTGCCCAATTTTCCTTCCGAGGAGTGGCTGGTGGGTTTGAATTCCCAGCCTTCTGGTTAGCAGTTAAATGCCTCAGGCACTACACCGCCAGAGCTCCTTCATAAAGATTTACAGCCTTGGAGATCCTATGCAGCAGTTCTACTTTGTCCTACAGGGTCACTATAAGTAGGAATCAACTAGATGGCAGTAGGTTTGGGATTTTTTTAGAGAGGGCGCAGAGTGCAGAAGAAGGGGGAAAGTGATTGACTTCTGGTCTCTGGTAAGCATTAGCCTCATTCCAACAGATCAGAACAGTAGCAACACCCCATCCTTGGGAATACGAGCACCAGTGGTGTGGATGCCCCTTCCTCAAATCTTCCAAAAGTTCTGATAACTTGTTTTGGCCAAGTGTGGTCAAGATTTTTCTGACTCATAGTGATGCTCTGTGCAACAGAAAGAAACACGGCCTGGTCTTGCCCCATCCTCACTATTGTTGCTGTGTTTGAGCCCATTGTTGCAGCCAGTGTCAATCCATCTCATTGACCTTCTACTTTACCAAGCATGATGTCCTTCTCCAAGGACTGGTCCCTCCTGATAACATGTTCAAAGTACTTGAGACAAGTCTGATCATTCTTGCTACTAAGGAGAATTCTTCCTATACTTTTTCCAAGACATATTTGTGGGTTCTTGTGACAGTCCATGGTAAATTTAATATTCTTTGCCAGTACCAAATCTCAAAAGTATCAATTCTTCAGTCTTCCTTAATCATTTTCCAGCTTTCACATGCATATGAGGTGATTGAAATTACCATGGCTTGGGTCAGGCACACCTTAGTCCTCAAAGTGACATCTTTGGTTTTTAATAATTTAAAGAGGTCTTTTGCATTAGGTTTGCCTAATGCAATATATCATTTGATTTCTTAACTGCTGCTTCTATGGGCATAAGTATAGATTCAAGTTAAATAAAATCCTTGACAACTTCAATCTTTTCTCCATTTACCATGATTTATTTATTGGTCTAGGTGTCAGAATTATTGTTTTCTTTATGTTGATGTATAATCCTTACTGGAGCTGTAGTCCTTGATCTTCATCAGTAAGTGATTCAAGTCTTCTTGCTTTCAGCACAGAAGTTGTGTCATCTGTCTACTGCAGTTTCTTTCTTTCTTTTTTTTTTTTTTTAACAAATCTTCTTCCAATCTTGATGCCACACTCTTCTTCACATAATCCAGCTTCTTAGATTATTTGCTGAGTAAAGATCGAACAAGTCAGGTGAAAAAATGCAACCCCAATACATACCTTTTCTGATTTTAAACCATGCAATATCCCCTTGTTTATTTGAACAACTGCCTCTTGGCATATGTACAGGCATAAGCCCAATTGAATGTTTTAAATTCTCATTCTTTATAATGTTACTCATATTTTTTTTATGATCCATTCAGTCAAA
Source organism: Orycteropus afer afer (assembly GCF_000298275.1). NCBI lineage: Eukaryota > Metazoa > Chordata > Mammalia > Tubulidentata > Orycteropodidae > Orycteropus > Orycteropus afer. Next base: position 5,783,722 of record NW_006921814.1, read on the forward strand.
TAGCTTTGCATAATCAATAAACACAGGTAAACATCTTTCTGATATTCTCTGCTTTCAGCCAAGATCCATCTGCCATCAGCAATGATATTCTTCATTCCATGTCCTCTTCTGAATCTGGCTTGAATTTCTGGAAGTTGTCTGCCAGTGTACTGCTACAAGCTTTTAAAATTATTTTCAGCAAAATTTTACTTGTGTGTGACATTAATGATATTGTTTGATAACTTCCACATTCTGTTGGATCATCTTTATTTGGAATGCACACAAATATGAATCTCTTTCAGTTAGTTAGCCAAGTAACTGTCTTCCAAATTTCTTAGCATACATGAATGTGCACTTCCAGTATTCTGTTTGTTTAAACATTTCTGGGGAGGGTAACAAGGGAAAGTGTTCAGTGCAGATCAGTGTTTTTTTATGCAAAGGCATTTGATTGTGTGGATCATGACAAATTATGGACAACATTGAGAAGAATGGGAATCCCCGAGCACTTGATTGTACTCATGAGGAATCTGTACCTTGACCAGGAGGCTGTCATCCGAACAGAACAAGGGGACACTACATGGTTTAAAATCAAGAAGGGAGTATGTCAGGGTTGTATTCTGTCTCCACACTTATTCAATCTATATGCTGAGCAAATAATCCGAGAAGCTGGACTATATGAAGAAAAACGTGGTATCAGGATTGGAGGAAGAATCATTAACAACCTGAGATATGCAGACGATACAACTTTGCTTGCTGAAAGTGAGGATGACTTAAGGCACCTACTGATGAAGGTTGAAGAATACAGTCTGCAGTATGGATTACATCTCAACATAAAGAAAACAAAAATCCTCACAACTGGACCAATGAGCAGCATCACAAGAAATGGAGAGAAGATTGAGGTTGTCAAGGAATTCACGTTGCTTGGTTCTACAATCGATGCCAATGGAAGCAGCAGTCAGGACATTAGACGACGTGCAGCATTGGGAAAGTCAACTGCGAAGGAACTGTTTCAAGTGCTGAGGAGCAAGGATATCTTCTTGAGGACTAAGGTGTGCCTGACACAAGCCATGATATTTCCAATCGCCTGGTATGCATGTGAGAGCTGGACAATGAATAAGGAAGACCAAAGAAGAGTTGATGCTTTTGAGTTGTGGTGCTGGCGGAGAATGCTGAAAGTACCATGGACTGCTAAAAGAACTAACAGATCTGTCCTGGAGGAAGTGCAGCCAGAATGCTCCTTGGAAGCAAGAATGGCCAGGCTTCATCTCACCTATTTTGGTCATGTTGTCAGAAGGGACCATTCCCTGGAGAAGGATGTCATGCTTGGTAGGGTGGAGGGTCAACGAAAGAGGGGGAGGCCTTCAAGGAGATGATTGATACGGTGGCTGCGATGATGGGCTCAAGTATAGCAGGGATTGTGGGGCTGGCGCGGGATCGGGCAGTGTTTCGTTCTGCTGTGCATGGGGTCGCTATGAGTCGGAAACCACTCGACGGCACTTAACAACAACAACAAACATCTCAATTGGTATTCCATCAAGTCCTGGGACCCTTGTTTCTCACCAATGCTTTTAGTGCAGCTTGGAATTCTTCCTTCAATACCATTAGTTCATATGCTACCTCCTGAAATGGTTGAACATTCACCAGTTCTTTTTGGTACAGTGACTGTGTGTATACCTTCCATCTTCTTTTGATGCTTCATGCATTTTTCAATATTTTGTCCATAGAACCCTTCAATATTGCAACTTGTGGCTTGAATTTTTTCTTCAGTTCTTTCCTTTTGAGAAGGGCCAAGTGTGTTCTTCCCTTTTGGTTTTCTAACTCTAGGTCTTTGCACATTTCATTATAATACTTTACTTTGTCTTCTCAAATCCCCCTTTGAAATCTTTTGTTAAGTTCTTTTACTTCATCATTTCTTCATTCACTTTACTCTATGTCCAAGAGCATGTTTTAGAGTCTCTTCTGATGTTCATTTTGGTCTTTTCTTTCTTTCCTGTCTTTTCAATGACCTTTTGCTTTATTCATGTAGGATGTCCTTGATATCATCATACAACTCATCTGGTCATTAGTGTTCAATGCCCCAAAACTATTCTTGAGGTGGTCTCTTAATTTAAGTAGGATATATTCAAGGTCATATTTACCTAAGGCTCTTATGGACTTGAACTTCAGCTTCAACTTGAACTTGCATATGAGCAATTGATAGTCTGTTCTGCAGTCAGCTCCTGGGCTTGTTCTGACTGATACAATTGAGCTTCTCTATTGTCTCTTTCCATAGATGCAGTCAACTGGATTCCTGCATATTCCATCTGGCAAGGTCCAAGTGTATAGTTGCTACTTATTTTGTTGAAAAAAGATATTTTCCATTAATTGGTAATTAATGGAAATTACTCTGGTGTTATTTCTATCACCAAGGCCATATTTTCCAACTAATAATTCTTTGTTTCCAAATTTTGCATTCCAATTACCAGTAATTATCAGTACATCTTGATGACATATCAGATCAATTTCAGACTACAAATATTGGTAAAAATCTTCAATTTCTTCATCTTTGGCTTTAGTGGTTGGTGTGTAAATTAGAACCATAGTCGTATTAACTGATCTTCCTTGTATTCATATGGATATTATCCCATCACTGACATCACTGTACTTCAGAATAGATCTTGAAAAGTTTTTCTTGACGATTAATGTAATACTTCAATTTGTCATTTCCAGCATAGTAACCATGTGATTGTCAGACTCTATTCCCCAGTACCAGTCCATTTCAGCTCACAAATGCCTAGAATATCACTCTTTGTGTGTTGCATTTCATTTTTAATGACTCCTATTTTTCCTCGATTCATATGTCATATATTCCATGTTCTGATCATCAATGGATATTTGCAGCTATTTCTTCTCATTTTACGTGTAGTCTGGTAGCTCCACCAACTCATTTTCTGTGAATTATTTGCTAGCCTTAGAAATGATTGATAGCTGTTTCCTGCAGTACCTCAAATCTAGTTTACCTCAGATCTCCTTTTTTTGCTCTTGGTATCTTCCAAGATCTGTACAACCTATCCCCTATGTTAAATGTCCTCTGTTTGAAAGATTTTGTTGTTGTTGTTTTTAGGTGACATCGAGTCATCTCCAACTCATAGTGACCCCATGAACAGCAGAATGAAACACCGCACGATCCCGTGCCAGCTCCATGATCCTTGCTGTACTCAAGCCCATCATCACGGCATCAATCCATCAATGACGGTGTCAATCCATCTCATTGAAGGCCTTTCCCTCTTTCATTGACCCTCCACCTTACCAAGCATGACATCCTTCTCCAGGGAATGGTCTCTTCTGAAAACATGACCAAAGTAGGTGAGATGAAGTCTGTCCATTCTCGATTCCAAGGAGCATTGAAAAATCTAGCATGTTTTATGTTTCTCTGAAAGGATCTGACTGCAGTTGCATCTTTTAAAGTATATTAGTCTTTCTTCTTGAGAGACATTTATTTTCAAAATCAAATGATTTCCCAGAAATCTTTTCATCTCATAAAATGTCCATGATTTCTCAACTCAATTTCACTACCGTTGAGTCAGATCCGACTCGTAGTGATCCCTCCTTGGGTTTCTGAGGCAGTATCACTATGGAAACAGATCACCCAACTTTCCTTCCAAGGAGTGGCTGGTGGGTTTGAACCGCCAGCCTTCTGATTAGCAGTCAAATGCCTTAGGCACTGCACCACCAGAGCTCTTACCATGATATCAGCAATATTTATTAAAAACTCTCAACCGGTCACAGGCAAAATTATGTAGCAGTCTACCATGTAGTGTGGCTTTGCATTAGACATGTCTGAGTATAATTCTTGGCTCTGTCTTTTATCAGTTCTGTGCTTTTGAGAAGTCACCTAGTATGATATGCAGTTTCTACACCTATAAAATTAGGTTAAAGATTCTAACTCTCCTTTTGTGAAATTCTCATGAAATCATGCAATGCAATGCTTGGTAAGCTATTAGTTTTTGTACAAATATTTATTCAAGGAAAATAACAGTAGGATTCTATGAACTTTCTTATAAATTAGAAAGGATCATTTTCCCTGAGATCCCCATATTTTTCCATACCAAACTGTCTTCCAGCCATTATCATGCATGTTAGCATAAGAGAACCAAAACCTCCCAAAGAGAGAAACACAAAGAGAGTCTAAGTTTATTGATAGTCTCATTAGGCCCACTGCCTTGAAATTCTTATGTCTAGCCCTCTGGGCCTATGCTTGTTTTCCTATCAATGCCAGCAAAAATCAGTTTCTGAACTGTGTGGAGTATTTCAGGGAGACGTGTGATCCTGACCTTTAAATGCAAGGCTGACTTTCACAATTCATAGGCTAGCTTTGGAAAAGCAGTCTTTGATCTTCCCAGCTAGGGGGAACTTTATTAGGAGTGCTTATTGAAGACTGCATACACTACCATTTTTACACACCCACTGTCTAGCTAAGACAAGGTAGTAGCACATGATCTGTTCTGACTCTTGGGAGTGGTGCTTAAGGTTTATTTTATTTCTTTTTAAAGTCCAGCTTCCTTTATAGTGACTTGTCAGGGGGCAGTTCCCATCCCTTAATTGTCAAAGGAGCACCACATCAAGATCAAAACAACTGACAAGACAGAGGAGATGGAAGGGAAATATTAGGATAACAAAAGGAGGGAGAGAGAGAGAGAGAAGTGAAAGGAAAAGAAGGGAAGGAAGGGAAGAAAGAACAAAGGAAAGAAAAGTGTAAAACGTAATTCCATAATCAACTGGGGAATAAGTAACTAAGTGACATTGCCTTCTGTTGGTTTATGTCCATGAACCCTTAAAAGCCATGCACATTATACACCTGAAATTCATGGGCTATGTGTGAGTCCATGGCAAGTTATACTGCATAATACCCAAAAGGAGGCCAGTAAACATTCAGAGGTTCTGCCGTGATCCCTGCCTCTGGACTCTGAAAACACATTTCACACTGGGTTCTGTTTGGCTACTGCCTGGCTTCACAGCTGTGCTGATGGCTCAGTGGGGGGGAACACGCCATGTCTGTTCTCCAAAGGAATCTAACAAATTAACTATGAACAAAGTCTCTTGGACATGACACAGATTCACACATGCTGTGTCATGCCAAGGAGAAGTTTGTCAGCTTACTGTTTTCACAGATATGAAAAAGAAAATTCCCAGGACCCACCAAATGGATGGAAGTACAACTGTTTAGAAAAGAAGGCAGGAGACAAGGTGAGAGAAAAGGACAAGCACGGGCCAAGATGAAACATCCTTAGAAACAGCCACATTAACAGGGTCATAAGTATGTTTTATTGGACATAGAAAGATAATCTTAGGTAACATCTCACAGATTAGTATAGTATCTATACACATATAAAATATATGTAATGATTTAAAACCAAACAAAAAGAAACTATTTGAGAACCTTACACTACTCCAGAGTTTGTGTTTGTTATTTTATGCACTTATTTTCATTTCAATTCATACAATGATCCAATAAGTCACATGTTACAGTTGGGAATATAGTTGAGGTAACTTAAATTCAAAAAGAAGTTAAGTAGATATAAAAAATCATATATATACTGTATGATTCTCTGTATATGAAATATCCAGAAAGGTGAATCCATTGAGACAGAAAGCAAATTAGCTATTGCCTGGACTAGCATGGGTGGGGAATGGAGAATGACTACGTATTCAGTATTGGGTTTCCTTTTGGGGTGATGAAAATATTTTTCAACTAGGTAGAGGTGATGATTGAACAACATTATGAATGTAACTTACGTAAAATAATTTTTACCCAATTAAAAAAAAATAAATGGAGTTGAGAAGGAGGCGGGGCAAGATGGTGGACTAGGCAGAAGGATTGCACAGACCCTCTTCAACAAAGAAAAGGGAAACCAATTAACACAGACACAGAAGATAATCTTGGACCCCTGAGC
>NW_006921814.1:5823258-5829480 GCF_000298275.1 Orycteropus afer afer
AAAAAAAAAAAAGCAGGGAAGGAGAATAATAAATGAAGAAAAAAATGGGAAAAATACAAAAAGAAAAATAAGCAATGGGGTTAATCATGAGAAAAAAGGGGAAAAAAAAAGTTTCAACCAGGCACAAGGAAAAGAAAAAATGCTGAAAACTAGGACCTGGTAGGAGAAGATTAAGAATAATAATAAAAAGGACAAAAGTAATAATAATAATAGTTATTTAAAACAGACAAATAGCAGTAAACTAATCACCAGAAAAAAGAAAGTGAAAAAGAAAAAAATAAAAATAAAAAAAGAGAGAAAAAAAAAATTGGTGGAGGACAGGACAGGGCACCCAGGCTCTGTCTGAGCACACACACTCCGATGGAATTCTTGTAGGCCCAGAAGGTACCTGGGAGTGGGGGATGGCCACACCTCCCTTCACCAAGCAGGTGTGGGGTATAAAAGTAACAAGAGGAATCTTGTACCTTTTCAGTCTTGCAGGTCCCGAGTGTCCTTGGGGTTGCTGGAAAGCAGAAAGTGTTCTTAAGCCACAGGAATCTGCGAGAGCACTGTTTCTTAATATCCAAAATAGTGAAGCCACTTTTTAAACCTTCAAAATGGCAGCAGCCTCCGGACCAGCAATATTCCACAGTTCAACCCACCTTTCTCTTCACCTTCTCCGTTTGTTCCCCAGCCACCGTGCACAGTCCTGCGTGCAGTCCCTGGCTCACAGGATGATTTTTAGGTTAATTCTTAGGTGCTACCACCACTTGGGAATCTCCAAGCTGTCTGTGCCGTCAGGATCGCTCAGGATCGCTGCCAGACCTCAGCTCCGTATGTCTCCTTTTTTGGTATTTCCATGCAAATTCTTCTGCTAGTTGGTGTTTAGTCCACTTCTATATCCTTCCCTTCAGGGCTCAGGGCTCCAAAATTATCTTCTGTGTCTGTGTTAATTGATTTCCCTTTTCTTTGTTGAAGAGGGTCTGTGCAGTCTTTCTGCCTAGTCCATCATCTTCCACAGTGATGTTTTGGGTCTCCTGGAATTAGAATCAGTTCAAACCTAGTGCCCAGTAATCCCCCAAAAAGTGTGATTATTTTCTTTTCCCCAATGAACAGTCACTCTTGTAAAGGGACATAGATCCCTTTGGAGAAAGCTGAGATAAATTTTAAGGGCATAAACTTTTGGCAGTGTAGTGAGATTCTTCATCAAGTGGAACCAACCTCCCCATCATTCAAGGAGTTGTGGGTCTATAAACAGGCTCAAGTTTGGGAATTGACTGACTGGCCGCGATTCTGTATTCTGGTGACTCAAGTCAGATTGTTGTTTACTTGAGCTAGAATTCTTCTGCTTGTACAGATAAAGTAAATGTTAGTAGATTCCCCATCTATTTCACTGTTAGTGACACCATGCCTAAGTAGCCAATACCATAAGTCCATATAATTCAGACTCTTCTGATTACTGCTTTGACTGTGTTGTCCATTACAGTAACCATGCCCACCTTGTTTTTGTCAATTAAGTGCTGCCACTTGGCTCATGTCCCACAGACTCCAATCAGCCCCATTGTAGTTAGAAGTCTTAATTCAATTAGGGTAGTTCCCACTGTGAAATCTGTGTTACATAAAATAGCAATTACAGTAGTCTTCAAGGATGCTGGGGCTCCTTTCACAAATTTGTTCCTCACCATTGTGGTAAAAGGTGTGTTCTCCAGATGTGTGTCTATGGATCTAATCTGATCAATCCACTCTAACTTTCCAATTTCCATAAGCCTTTGGATATCTTCTCCTATAGTATACCAAGGAAGGTCTGGTACTTCAACTTGTCTTAGTGATAATCCATGCTTCAGAAAACCAAGCAAATAAACCTAATAAAAGGTTAGATCCTTTCCCCGCCTCTTGAATTGAAACATTGAAGTCACATTGAATGAAGAATCTGTGCTTAGTGGGCCCAAATCAATAAACTCAAGCTGATTCAATGTTATGTTCCTTGCATCATTATCACACATCTTTTTCCACAAATATTCTCCAGGATTCTGTTAGTACATATTAGAATAATCAAGCAGTTCTTTTGATGTGTAGTGCACATGTTCCTGGGTTATACTTTGTACTTCATATTTTTGGGCTTGCTGGGACTTAAGTCTAGTTGTATGCCTAGATGCATGGTGTCACTAACAGTGAAATAGATGGGGAATCTACTAACATTTACTTTATCTGTACAAGCAGAAGAATTCTAGCTCAAGTAAACAACAATCTGACTTGAGTCACCAGAATACAGAATCACAGCCACTCAGTCAATTCCCAAACTTGAGCCTGTTTATAGACCCACAACTCCTTGAATGATGGTTCCTGGGAACATTCAGCAATGTTTTGTAAGGCATCTGGCTCAGGCAATGCCTCAGGTGATATCTCAGGCAGTGACTCAGTATGCAAAGCTAGGTTCATCTCATCAGATGGGGGTAAGAAGGATGGTTCAACAGAATTTAGGGGTTCAATGTCCCCAGCTCCCTGATTATCTGCTTATATGTTCCCATCCCAATTCTTCAGATCCCATTTCTTCCCAATCAATGTTCTCACTTTAACTGCAGACACCATTTGAGGTTGGCAATTCAGGTGGTATTGTAATTTAGCTATTCTTTTGATAAGACTCTTGCTTTGGTTTTTGGCAATATCAGCTTTGTTACTACAAAAAATAAGGCTTTATTTTAGGGTACAAGAGGAAACAGTAAGGTCTTTTTTGTGGCACTTGAGTTGTAACTCTGAAGGACTGAGTTCATCTAATTCTTTCACCACTTTGTCTAGCATAAGTAGGACCAATCAACCTTATACTCCTTATACTCCTGATTCTGACAAAATTTCAGAATTGTATCAATCACTCAGAGCATTACTTCTCACCAATACTTGATCTATTAGAGGTGCTGTTTTGTGTATCAATATTGCCACATCATGCCATGGATTAACAGTGCCCTCTTTACTAATGGAGGCAGAGTTATCAGTGTCTTTAAACTAATCAGACTTGAGAACCAAATTAGAAAACTCATCCTTATGATTTTGTTTCTCTAGAACCACTCTCTGTACCAAATGTCTTAGACTGAGTTCTCTAGAGAAGCAAGACTAGTGAAGCTTATAGATAGATAGAAAGAAATTTATCTTAAGGAAATGGCTCATACAATTGTAGAGGCTGGCAAGTCCCAAGTCCATGAATCAATGTCAAGCTGGAGGCTTCTCACATAGCTGCAGGGGCTAAAAGATCTAAGATTGGCAGGAAATACAACAGGCTTTTGACTTCAGAGGCTGACAAATCCAAGATCAGCAGGTAAAATGGCAAACTATTGACTCACAGTTCCAAGATCAACAAGGTCAGTTGTTCAAGTCTAGGAACCAGAAGTCAGATGATGATAAACCAGATGCAGGATCCTGATTCAGCAAGTCAGATGGCCTCAGGCCTAAGGCAGTCACCTGCCACACCCTTGGCTGGTGGTTCAAACCCACCAGCCGCTCCCTGCCAGGTAGGTGGGCCATTTCTTTAGGAGCTCTGGTAGCATAGCGCCTAAGGCACTTGACTGCTAAACAGAAGGCTGGCAGTTCAAACCCACCAGCCACTCCTTGGAAGGAAGGTTGGGCAATCTACTTCCACGGTGATACTGTCTCGGAAACCCAAGGAGTGGTCATTGTGAGTCGGGTCCAACTCAACAGCATGTAACAACAACAACCATATATATTAGAAGTAGTCCACACCCCTGAGGAAATTCTGTCAACTGACTGGCAGCTCATAGCTGATTTCATCATAGAGGTGATTACATTATATCAGATTTCATCATGGGGAATGACTATATCATAACTGCTAAATCACTGGGAATCATGACTCAGCCAGGTTGACACACAACCTTAACTATTACAACATTCTACTCTGGTTGAGTTTTACCCTTATTTCTTCATTCCTAATATCAATAAGAAAGGTCAAGGTAATAGAACCTGATGAAGTTGATGAGCTGTGTCTTCATAAACAATGTACATTCTTTGTTCCAAGCTTCAAATTAAACTTTGGTTAAGAGTTGTTTTAGTGATATTAAAGAGGAGCATAACGTTCTTGAAAAATATCCTGCTCAGCTGACTGAGGGAGAAGAATTCCACTGCCAAGGATTCTCATAATTTAATGGTATTATAACACCATTATCACCACCCTTCTAGGCATCAGTTTTGAATGCTTATTCTTATAATTATTCTTCTTCTTATTCCCAGGCATAATCATGCTAATGTTAGTCTATTCCTGGTTTCACTGAGATTTTATGAAGAATAAGTGTTAAATTGTATCAAAATTCTTTCTGAGAATTCATATGGATGAAATATATTATACTAATATATTATACTAATAAAATTTTAATTTCATAAATTAATTTTTACCAAGATATAACAAATAATGTATAAAATAAATATGGTGCTATCAGATTTATAACAGAAAACAACCTACTGCTTCCTCCCACTTCGCCCTGCTCCCCTGATGTAACTATTTTCTACTCTGGTGGCTGTTTCATAATTTAAAATTAATGGATTTACTGACATTTCTTGACTCATCTTAAATCTCTAAAAGTTTTTATAGACACCTATCCTATGTTTGAGAAACTCTGGTGGTGTAGTACCTAAGGTATTTGACTGCTAACCAGAAGTCTGGTGGTTCAAACCCACCAGCTCCTCCTCAGAAGAAAAATTGGGCAATCTACTTCCATAGTGATATAGCCTTGGAAATCCAAGGAGGAGTTGTTATGAGTCAGATCCAACTCAACAGCAGTGAGTTTGAGTTTGAGTATCCTATGTTTGAGCACTTGGCTGCTACTGAAATGTCAGTGGTTCAAACCCACCAGCTGCTCTGTGGAAGAAAGATGTAGCAGTGTGCTTCCACAAAGATTTGCAGTACAGCCTTGGAAACATTATGAGGCAGTTCAACTCTGTCTAATAAGGTAGCCATGAGTTAGAATCAACTCACCAGTAGTGAGTTTGGTTATCTTTATGTAATGAATACAATTAAAATCTTTTATATCTTTGAGGATATAATTTATATGCATTTAACTTTTTTCTCTATACATAGTTTCTTTTCTACTGAAATTTTATTTTCTATGTTCATTTGTTAGTTTTGATGTAGGCATTTTGGACATTTTATTTAATTACTTGTTAGCTTGGCTCAATTTGTTTTTAAGAACAAGTCACCAATAAGCTAATTGGAAGTTTATATATATGAGTTGACCTCATAGACCAATACAGGGTTTCAATAGGAAGATTAGGTAGTTACTTAGCATCTCAAAGTATCAGTCACTATAGGTCCTCTAGGAGTGCTGGTGGCACAGTGGTCAAAGCATTTGACTGCTGAACAAGAATGGTGGTTCAAACCCACCAGCTGCTCCTCAGGAGAAAGATGGGTCTGCTTCCATAAAGATTGACAGCTTTGAAAATCCTATGGGGGTAGTTATACTCTGTCCTATAGAGTCACTATGGGTCAGAATCAACTTGATGGCAGCAGGTTATAGGTCCTCCATCTGGAAAATGTTCTTCTAGTCTTCTGTCTGGAATGAGTTCTGGAGCAGGTTAAGAGAAAATAACTAGGGGTCTCACCCCAGTCCTATTTTTAACCCTACTACCTGTTATGTCTGGTGTTCTTTAATCCAGAGACTCTGTGATTCAATTTCTACAGAGGATAATCTTCTAATTTCCAGTGGGATGAAGAGGAAGTACTTGTCAAATTACAAAGTGTGGACATGAGGACTTGGGCTGCTTTTTAGATTTCAGTCAATCCCCTTGATTTTATCCCCTTGCTTTGTATCCTTAAATAGGATCTGTTGTTATGTGCCATCTAGTCACACCTGACTCATAGCGACCCTTCCTTGGGTTTCTGAGGCAGTATCACTACAGAAGTAGATTGTTCAACCTTCCTTCTAAGGAGTGGCTCGTGGGTTTGAACCACCAGCCTTCTGGTTAGCACTCAAGTGCCTTAGCCACTATGCTACCAGAGCTCCTAAATAGGATATAGAGTCTTTAATTTTGAGTTTTTAGGGTTCTATAGAGCAAACTGATTTGCCTCTCATCAAACTGATTTGCTTCTCATTTTATTTTCTATGTTCATTTGTTAGTTTTGGTGTAGGCATTTTGGACATTTTCTTTAATTACCTGTTATCTACTCTCACAGATAATAGTTCAATTTCCTCTACTCCATTGACAATTTTCCATTTATTCTCTCACTCTCTCTCTCTCTCTCTC
>NW_006921814.1:5832725-5835132 GCF_000298275.1 Orycteropus afer afer
GAAGGATGTGATGCTTGGTAGGGTGGAGGGTCAACGAAAGATGGGGAGGCCTTCAGGGAGATGGATTGATACAGTGGCTGCGATGATGGGTTCGAGTATAGCATGTATTGTGGGGCTGGCACGGGATCGGGCAGTGTTTCGTTCTGCTGTGCATGGGGTCGCTATGAGTCGGAAACGACTCGACGGCACTTAACAACAACATAGGAATTTGAATGATCAGAAATTATGTCCTACAGATTAAATTGTGGAAATGATCAACATTATGATAGTGGGTTAAAATACAAAAGTAGATGAGATCAAATCCTATACTTCTCTTGACTTGACAGTCCCTAGCATTTATTATGTTAGTTGACATTTTAGGAAATTTTGTAAGCCCTGCAAAATTTCAAAAACATTCTCTTTCTCCTCCCTTTGATAAGGATGTTTTGGTGTAGTGTTTTTCAAGTTGTGCATGATGATCTGTTAGTAAATTATGAAATTAATTAAATTGATTATGAAAAATACTTATTTTTAACCAAATAGAAAGAATAAACTGGGTTGAAGAGGAAACACTAGGAAATATCAGAGTGTATCTCATCTAATAAGGGTAAGCAATCTTGTGTGTTTGTGTAAAATTAACTAAAAGATTACTTACCCTCACTAGTTGAGATGTACTCTGATGTCTTCAATCCCATTCTATTTGTATATACAAATGTATATTTATGTGTGTATGTGTGTGTGTTTGTGTGTGTGTGTGTGCTGGGTTGTAATATAAAATGAACTTCTCATTTGAGTTTCCGTGAAAAACATTTGAAGGACTTGACAAAGAAAGAGTGGCTAGACCATGATTTCCAGTGTGGTTGTCCTCCATTTTTTTGAAATGTCTCCATTTTGTGATGTGTTATAAATACTAATCTGTATATATTAATGAAGGGACCCTGGTGATGCAGTAGTTAAAGCAGTTGGCTGCTAATGAAAAGATTGATGGTTCTAACCCACCAGCTGCTCTGTGAGGGAAAGATGTGGCAATTTGTTTATATAAAGATTTATAGCATTGAAAATCATGTAGGGTCACTTTGAATTGGAATTGACTTGATGGCAGTGCATTTGATTTTTTGGTTTTAAATGCTAATGAGCCAGGATCAGTGTGATGTGTGTATTGAGTCACAGCCTTATATTAGTATGTGACTCAAGTTATATCTTACTTAAGTCATACCTTTACTCAGCTCACACCCTTGCTTAAGTGATAGCTTTTATCTTACAAGAGTTAAAAGGAGAGATAAGCAAGCAGAGAAGGGCAGATCCCTCATTACTTTCTCACTACTACCAAGAAAGGAGAGCCAGGAAAAAAAGTGCACCTTTCAGACCTGGGGTCTCTGCACTGAGACCTCCTAGCCCTAGAGGAAGATTGATGCCAAGATACACGGAGATTTCCAAGGAACATAGGGCCCACAGATGTTGAAAGGAGACAAGAATCTTCCCCTTGAGCAGTTCCCCTAAATTTAGACTTCCAGCTTCCTAAACTGGGAGAAAATAAAGTTGTGTTTGTTAAATCTATTCACTTGTGGTATTTCTATTATGGCAGCACTAGATAACTAAGCTTGTCTTTTAGTTTTTTGTACTCTGGTGGCTTGTGCCTTGTTGCGAGGCTAAAGACTATACCACCAGTATTTCAAATACCAGCAGGTTCATCCATTATGAACAAGTTTCAGCTGAGCTTCCAGATGAAGACAGACTTGGAAGAAGATATGAGGTCATCCACTTCTGAAAAAATGTCACAGAAAACCTTATGAATAATAGTGAAACACTGTCTGATGTGTTACTGGGAAACTTAATGGAGAGTCATGAAACAGTTTGATATAGTGTCTGAAAATAAGCTTCCCAGGTTGGAAGAAACTCAAAATACAACTGAGAAAGAGCTGCCTCCCCAAAGTAGGGTCAACCTTAATGACACAGATGGAGTAAATCTTTCACGATCTTCATTTGCTGATGTGGCATGACTCAAAATTGGAAGAAACAGCTGCAAACATCCACTAATCATCTGAACCTAGAATATACAAAGTATGAATCTAGGAAAATTGGAAGTTGTCAAAAATGAAATGGAATGCATAAAGATCAACATCATAGGTATTAGCTGAAATGAACTGGTATTTGCCATTTTGAATCAGAAAATCATAAGATCTAATATGCCAGGAATGGCAAATTGAAGAAAAATGGCAATGCATTCACAGTCAAAAAGAACATCTCAAGATCTATCCTGAAGTACAGTGTTGTCAGTGATAGGATAATATCAATATGCCTATAAGGAAGACCTATATGCCTAGAAAGTTCAACAAGACAGAAAACAACAAATGCTGGTGAGGTTGTGGAGAGATTAGGACTCTCATACACTGAACATTTTCCCTTGTTACCCTCCCGAGAGGGACCG
>NW_006921814.1:5835232-5835834 GCF_000298275.1 Orycteropus afer afer
ATATCCAATATGTGATGCAAAGTCATTGAAAGGTATTAATTAAGAAAGTTCTGGTATCACTGTCAGATTTGAAATATAGATTATTCCCTACAGAGCATGAGTGGGGAATGAGATTTAAGGCAGACAAAACTAAGGCAGGAAAATGATTCAAAGGTTGCAGTAGTAATCCAAGAAGAGAGATGAAGAGATAATCAGCAATGGACAGAGGCAATAGGGTTCAAAAGGATGAGGTGAGTTTACAAATATTTAAGCTATAAAAATGGCAAGGCTTAGTGAATAATAAAATATGGATGCTGGTATTAGAGGTGAGGAAAAGAGAAAAGTAAAAAATAGCAGTCAGGTGTCTATTTTGAGTGACTGCTGTGTTAGTCAATAGGTGGACAGAGAAATAGAGAAAGCATAAAACAAAGTTTAGGGAGAAGGTGTTCTTTTTGAACAGTATGAATTTGAGTTACACATAGAGAATCTAAGTATCCAGAAATAAACACTGTTTGGTACATTACCATACAATTTTAGGAATAGTCCGTTTAGGCTAAAAGGCTCGCAAAATAGGACTGGGAAAGAGCTGCAACATCTGAGTAAACCCAGCCTTACTCATGGAA
>NW_006921814.1:5869876-5870503 GCF_000298275.1 Orycteropus afer afer
ACCAATACCAGGCAGTTTTGACTACTGTGGCTGTATAGTAGGTTTTGAGATCCGGCAATGTGAGACCTCCTACTTTGTTTTTCTTCTTCAGTTAATCTATTATTTCTTGATGACTAATGGTTTTATCTACAGATAGATATTTCTAATGGCCATTTATTTATTTTCATTTGTGAAGCCTCCAGTCTTTCATCCACATTGGTTGGTCTACTTGATCTGTTTATTAATGAGTTTTAAAAGTCCTTCATATATTCCAGACATAAGTTCTATGTCAGATACATTTCAAATACTTTCTTCCAGACAAAAGTTTGTCTATTCATTTTATTAAAATATCTTTTGAAAAGACTATTTTAATTCTGATAAAGTCTAATTTTTCAATCTATATACTGAGCAAATAATCCAAGAAGCTGGACTATATGAAGAAAAACATGACATCAGGATTTGCAGAAGAATCATTAAAAACCTGAGATACACTGATGATACAACTTTGCTGAAAGTTGAGGATGACTTGAGGTACTTACTGATGAAGATTGAGGAACACAGTCTGCAGTATGGATTTACATCTCAGTATAAAAAAGACAAAAATCCTCACAACTGGACCAACAAACAGCATCACAATAAATGGAGAAA
>NW_006921814.1:5871689-5876203 GCF_000298275.1 Orycteropus afer afer
CCATATTTCCAATCACCTTGTATGCATGTGAGAGCTGGACAATGAATAAGGAAGACCGAAGAAGAGTTGATGCTTTTGAGTTGTAGTGCTGGTGAAGAATGCTGAAGGTACCATGGACTGCCAAAAGAACTAACAGATCTGTCCTGGAAGAAGTTCAGCTGAGATGCTCTTTGGAAATGAGGATGGCCAGACTTTGTCTCACCTAATTTTGGTCATGTTGTCAGAGGGGACCATTCCCTGGAGAAGGATGTCATTCTTGGCAAGCAAGGTGCAGGGTCGACAAAAGATGGGAAGGCCTTGGACGAGATGGATTGACATGGTGGCTGTGACAATGGGCTCAAGTATAGCAAGGATCATGGAGCTGGTGCGGGATTGGGCGGTGTTTTGTTCTGCTGTGCATGCGGTCTCTGTGAGTTGGAAGTGACTCAATGGCACCTAACAACAACAACAAAGTCTAATTTATCTCTTTGTTTTATACTTAGTGGCTTTTTTGCTTCATTTTGCATTTCCCATGACAATCATGAAGGGTGTGCATCAGGGCTGTTTCTTTTCACCATACTTATTCAATCTGTATGCTTTGCAAGTAATCTGGGAAGCTGGACTATATGAAGAACACAGCATCAAGACTGGGGGAAGACTCATTAACAACCTGTGATATGCATATGATACAACCTTGCTTGCTGAAAGCGAAGATGAAGCACTTACTAATGAAGATCAAAGGCTACAGTCTTTAGTATGGGTTACATTTAAACATTAAAAAAAAAAAAAAAAAAAATCCTCACAACTGCACCAATAAGCAACATCACGATAAATGGAGAAAAGACTGAAGTTATCAGGGATTTTATTTTACTTGGACCCACAATCAACATGCATCAAAGCAGCAGTCAAGAAATCAGATATCTCATTGTACTGGGCAAAAGACTTCTTAAAGTGTTAAGAAGCAAAGGTGTCACTTTGAAGACTAAGGTGTGTCTAACCCAAGCCATGGTATTTTCAATCACCTCATATGTGTGTGAAAGCTGGACAATGAACAGTGAAGACTGAAGAAAAGTTGATGCCTTTGAATTGTGATGTTGATAAAGAATACTGAAAATACTGTGGACTTCCAGAGGAACACATAAATCTGTCCTGGAAAAAGTACAACTGGAATGTTCCTTGGAAGCAAGAATGGCCAGATTTCACCTCACCTAGTTTGGTCATGTTGTCAGAAGAGACTGGTCCCTGGAGAAAGATACCATGTTTGGTAGCAGAGGGTCAGTGAAAAAGGGGAAGACCCTCAATAACATGGATTGACACAGAGGCTGCAAAGATTGGTTCCAGAATAGCAAGTAGCGTGCAGGACTGGGCAGTGTTTTGTTCTGTTGTATATAGGGTCACTATGACTCAGAACCAACTCAATGGCACCTAACAACAATAAAAACATGACATCTTTTCCTAACCCAAGGTCATGAAGATATTCTATGCTTTTTTCTAGAAATGATATAGTTTAATTGGGTTTATAATCAATCCCAAATTAAATTTTTCATATGGTGTGAGGTAAAGATCAAGATATATTTTCTTCCACTAGTTATCCATCTGTCTTCCATTGATTTGATTCTACTCCTTTGCTCTTTCAACGTGTTATCTATTTCTGAAAATTTAGTATTAATCTTCTGGATTTTTATCCATAGATTTTGGATCATTTCTAATGTTTCATTTATTTTGTCATTTTGTTCTTCTATGTTCTTCTGAAATTGTTCTAGAGTTTTGTCTGTGTTTTACTTAAATTTGTCAGTGTTTTTCTTGATCTTTCTCTCAATCCTTTGAAGATATCTAAATATAATTCTTTTGAATTCCTTATCAGAGAGTTCCAATTCTGCTTCTTCCTCAGAGATGTATTCTGGGTCTGTATCCTGCTCCCTTGTTTCTGCCCCTTTGTCTCGCTTCTTTGTGTGGACTGTGATGGTCTGTTCTCTCTGAGATATTATGATGTTATTGTATTTAGATCTCTATTGACTGTTTGTGAAGAGCAGTTAAGGGTGAGTCTGGCTCTTCTTGTTGGTCTTTTATCATTGGCCAGTAGGTGGAGAAGAAGTGGTGGCTCTCACTCAGTAAGTGAAGCTGCAGGAGGTGTGGGTGTTGTTGTGTCCTTTGGGCACTATTGTTGTCTCCCACTCAGTTAGACAAAAACAATTGAATAACCATCACAAAAGTAAAAGCAAGTGGACAAAAAGCATACCATATAAACACAGGAACAATAACTGAAAAAAGAAAAACAAGCCTGCAATATCTGGTGAGAGGAAAATAAGAGAAAAAAAGGTAGAGTAGGAGAATAATGAAGAAAAAAATGAGAAAAATGCAAAAAGAAAATGAAGGAATGGGGTTAACCATGAGAAAGAAAAAAAATGGGAACCAGGAACAGGGAAAAGAGAAAAAGCTGAAAACTAGAATCCAGAAAGGGAAGAATAAACAACAATAATAAAAAGGACAATAATAATACTACAATAATTTTAAAACAGACAAAAACAAACAAATTTTTTTAAAAAAGGGAAAAACCTGGGTAGGGCGGGGCAGGGCATCCAGGGTCTGTCTGAGCACACAGACTGGGATGGAATTCCTGCTGGCCCAGAAGGTGGGTGGGACTGAGGGATGGCTGCACCTCCATTCACCAAATTGGTGTGGGGTATAAAAGTAACAAGGAGAATATCACACCTTTCCAATCGTTGGTGTCCAGAATGTCCTTGTGGTTCCAGGCAAGTGGAGCCTATTCTTACATCCCTGGAATCTGGGAGAATGCTGTCACTTTACATATACAAAATGGTCTAACCGCTTGTAAACATTTAAAATATCTGTGCCCTGTGGACAGGCAAAAGTCCACTGTTCAGCCCCCCTTCCTCTTTGCTGCTTCTCCGTTTATTCATCAGCCACCAGTGTAGCCCTTAGCTAGCAAGGCCGATTTTTAGGTTAATTCTTAAGTCCTAACACCACTTGGCAATATTTAAGCTGTCTCTGCTGTCAGGATCACTGACAGACCATCGCTCTGCATGTCTCCTTTTTTGGTGTTTTCCTGCAGGTTCTTCTACTAGTTGGAATTTAGTACACTTCTATAACATTCCCTTCAAAGCTCAGGGTTCAATTTGTTCCCCTTTTCTTTGTTGAAAAGGATCTGTGCAGTCTGTCTGCCCATTCTGCCATCTTTTTGATGAGCTGAGAAACTATTATCCACAAAGGCTGAACCATTTAACATTCCCATCAACAAGGGTCATATCCTCATCTACACTTGTTACTTTCCTTTTTTTTTTTTTTTTAACAGCCATTCTAGTGGGTGTGTAGGGTCATCTCATTGTGGTTTTGATTTTCATTTCCCTAAAGACTCCAAAAAAAAACCAAACTCACTGTTGTCGAGTTGGATTTGACTCATAGTGACCCCTCCTTGGGTTTTCAAGGCAGTATCACTATGGAAGTAGATTGCCCAATCTTCCTTCTGAGGAGTGGCTGGTAGGTTTGAACCACCAGCCTTCTGGTTAGCAATTAAATGCCTTAAGCACTACACCACCAGAGATCCCCTCTAAAGACTAGTGATTCACTAATGACTAATTGAACATTTTTGCGTGTGTTTATTGGCCATTTGTATATTTTCTTTGGAGAAATGTCTACTTAAGTCCTTTGCCCACTTTTTGATGTAGCTGTCTTTTTGTTGTTGAATAGGAGGGGTTTTTCATATTATTGGATATTAAACACTTATTCAATAAATGATTTCTAAATATTTTCTCTCATTCTATAGATTATCATTACACTTTCTTGGTACCTTTGATGTACAATTAAAGAAAAAAATGAGTCTGATTTTTCTGTTTTTGTTTTTGGTTTTTAGTATTGTGTATAAGAATTCAAGGCCAAATACAAGGTCCTGAAGATTTACTCCTATGTTTCCTCCTAAGAGTTTTATGATTTAGCTTTTATATTTAAGTCATTGATCCATTTTGAATTAATTTTCATATATGGTATGAGGTAGGGGTCCAAATTTTTTCTTCTATATGTGGAAATCTAGTTGTACAAGAATCATTTGTAGACAAGACTATTCTTTCCCATTGAATAGCTTTGGAACTCTTATTGAAAATCAAATGGTCATAGATGTATAAGTGTATTTCTGGATGTTCAATTCTATTCTATTGAGCTATATGCCCATCCTTACCCAGTACCATACTGTTTTGATTACTGTAGTTTTGTAGTGCACTTTGAAATTGGACAGTGTAAATCCTCTCCCTTTTGGAGAAAAATCAATATCAAATGAATCACACTGACTGATTTTTTTTTTTTTTTAAAGGCTAGCCAAACTTGCATTCCTGAGATTAACCTTACTTGGTTAAAATGTATTATCTTTTATATATATGCTGATTTTTGGTTTGTTAATACTTTCTAATGGATGTTTGAACCTATGCTCATGAAGAAAATTAATCTTTTATTTCCTTCTCTAGTTTGATTTTCTCTGATTTGATTATCAGAGTTCTGATGGTCTCACATGATTTGGGAAGTGG
>NW_006921814.1:5876303-5877562 GCF_000298275.1 Orycteropus afer afer
TGGGCCCATCTATTTTAATTTTTGAAGGAATCTAAAATTGATATTATTTCTTCATTAAATGTTATACAGAATCCACCAGTTGAGCAATTTGAGCATGGAGCTGTGTGTATGTGTGCATCCTGGTGTGCATGTTTTAAGGAATTTTTTTCCAGTTCATATAATTTATTGAACTATTTGTAATATTCCCTCATTTCTTTTTTAAGTTAATGAGCAATATGAAATAATGTCCTCTCATTAAATGTTAATATTGGTTATCTACATTTTCTCTATTTTTTAATCAACCTTGATACTTAACAATTTTATTAATATTTTCAAAGGACTGTTTGTTTTGTTTTGCTGATTTTCTCAGTTGTTCATCTGATTTGTATTCTATTGATTTTCATGCTTTAGCATTTTTATTTCTACTTAATTTGAATTTTACTTGTTTTTTTCCAGCTTTCTTTAATCTTTTTAGAAGATTAGATCACTGATTCCAGAACTTCCTTCTTTTCTGATATAAGCATTTTAAGACTATTGTTTTTATCACTAAATAAAGCTTTACCTTCATCTCACAAATTTTCATATGCTGTGTTTTCATTTTCACTCATTTTGAAATATTTTCTAATTTTCCTTGTAATTTCTTCTTTGACATTTATGTTATTCAAAAGAACATTTTAATTTCCATTTTTTTGTATATTTTCTAAATATATTATTGATTTTTTAATTACTTTAATTTTGGCCGAGAATATAATCTCTATTATTTTAGTTCTTTTAAATTTATTGAAACACTTTCTTTAGAGCACAGTATTTAGTCTGTTTGAATGGAGTATTCCATAAATGTCAGTTACGTCAAATTGGTTGATGATATTGCTCAATTCTTCTATATCCTTATGGATTTTTCTTTGTGGTTTATTTGCTCTATGTATATCAGAAAAAGAGAGAATATTTTCTTTCTTTCTTTTTGATAAATTGAACCTTTTTCCACTACAAAATGTCCTTTTCATCTCAGGTAATGTTCTTTTTCTCATTTACATTATATTAATTATTGTTGTTAGATTCTGCTGAGGTAATTTTTACTTAGTGACTATACGTGACAGAGTAGAACTGCTTCATAAGATGTTTTAGACTGTAACTTTTATGGGAGCTGATTGTCAAGTCTGCCTCTCATGGAGCCACTAGGTAGATTCAAACCATTAACTCTTTGGTTAGTAGCCATGTGCTTAACCAGAGTGCCACCAGGGCTTTTTTTTTTTTTTTAATTAATGTAGCTATTTTATAAG
>NW_006921814.1:5877662-5878189 GCF_000298275.1 Orycteropus afer afer
TTTTAATCTATTTGTGTCTTTGTATTTATAGTATACTTCTGGTAAGTAGTATACAGTTGGGCCTTGCTTTCTTGCTCAATCTGATATCTCTGTTTTTAATTAGCCCACACTTAGTGCAGAGTAGAATGAAAGGAGCTATGTTGGTGCAGTGCCTAAGGCATTTGACTGCATAAGAGGCGATTGAAAATATCATGGCTTGTGTTATTTGCACCTTAAAAAATCCTTCCTTAAAAAGTTGGAAATACAATTGATGGCAGTGAGTTTGGTTTGGTCTTTTGGTATTTATGGGATTGTTATGAGTCAAAACCAACTCAGTGGCACCTACTAACAACAACAACAACATTTGACTTGTTCATCCTGGACACAGGAAAGGACCACCTGCTGCTAAGATCAAAGCAGCTCAGCTTGGCCTGACACTTTTCAGAAAGTTCATGGAAAGATTCTGTGGGTTTCTTAGAAAGCCCAGAGTCCACAAAGGAGAGAAGATAACAGATGAGAAACAGCTCCTCCTCCTCTTTTTTTTTTTT
>NW_006921815.1:0-591 GCF_000298275.1 Orycteropus afer afer
AGAAGGGACCATTCCTTGGAGAAGGATGTCATGTTTGGTAGGGTGGATGATTGACGAAAGAGGGGGAGACCTTCAACGAGATGGATTGATAAGGTGGCTGTGATGATGGGCTCAAGTATAGCAAGGATCATTGAACTGGCGTGTGATCAGGCAGTGTTTTGTTCTGCTGTGCATAGTGTTGCTATGAGTTGAAAATGACTCAACAGCACCTAACAATAACAACAATCCACTAGGTGAATTTTTCTGCTCTATATTTATATTTCAATTTTTTTGCTTATATTCTGCTTTTTTTATTTTGCATTATTTTTATATCCATTCTTTTATTTAATGCTGTTTTAGGCTGGGTTCTCTAGAGAAGTAAAACTGGTAAAGCTTATGTATATATGTTGTTGTTGTTATGTGCCATCGAATCGGACCCGACTCATAGCGACCCCTCCTTGGGTTTCTGAGGCAGTATCACTATGGAGGTAGATTGCCCTGTCTTGCTTCTGAGGGAGTGGCTGGTGGGTTTGAACTGCCAGCCTTCTTTTTAGCAGTCAAGCGCCTTAGGCAATATGCTACCAGAGCTCCTTATGTATATATATAGAGAGA
>NW_006921815.1:2806-3723 GCF_000298275.1 Orycteropus afer afer
ACCAGTGAATTCCATGAGCATAGCCTCATTGTTGCACTTCATTTGCTGTGAAGTGAGTCCCTCGATCCAAAGCAATGCTGTGTGGGATATGATGATGGTGGATGAGCCATTCTGTAAGTCCATGGAAAGTAGTTTTGGCAGAAGAATTGCCTGCAAGGAAGGAGAATCCATATCTGGAGTAAATATCTATTCCAATTAGAGCAAAACACTGTCCTTTCATGATAGAAGTGGTTGAATGTAATCAACTTGCCACCTGGTTGCTGGTTGACGACCCCAAGGAATGGTTCCATATGACCAAGAATGATTGCAGACTCAGTGTTTCTCTGCTGCTGGCAGATTGGGCACTCAACAGTGGTAGTAGACAAGTCAGCCTTGGTAAGTGGAAGTTCATGTTGCTATGTCCATGCATAACCTCCACCCCTGCCACCATGACTGCTTTGCTCATGAGCTCTTTGGGCAATGGCAGGAGTAGCTAGGGAAAAAGGATGATTGGTTTCCATAGTATATGCCATCCTATCTTCTAAAATATGTCCTGGGTTTTATTATTTCCTTTTTGTTTCATTTTTCTTTGTTATCTAATGTTTTATCTCCCCACATCCTTTAAGAGATACTTTTCTGCCTTTATAAAATACAGTTACAAAATATACATCTCTACCTGTAAACTTGAAAATTATTGAGATCTTATTATGAATGATAGTGAACTTATTATTATTATTTTTTTTAATTTCCCCAAGTTTTTTTGTTGTTCTTTACACTACCCAATGCAATTGTTGTTGTTGTTGTTAAGTGCCGTCGAGTCGTTTCCGACTCATAGCGACCCCATGCACAGCAGAACGAAACACTACCCGATCCCTCACCAGCCCCACAATCCCTGTTATACTCGAGCCCATCATCGCAGCCACTGTATCAATCCATCT
>NW_006921815.1:6029-8843 GCF_000298275.1 Orycteropus afer afer
AATCAAATGCCTTTGCATAGTCAATAAAACACAAGTAAACCTCTTTCTGGTATTCTTTGCCTTGAGCCAAGATCCATCTGACAATGCAATTATATTCTAAATATATAAAATTAGCAATTTAATATTTTATTTTCAATCATAATACAACCAATTTTTATGCATTTATTTTTTAAATACATCACTATTTCTTTTAAATTAAATGCTTGAGAAAATTTATACATTTACAAATGTGTCATCAGACTTCATTAATCAAGGTAAAATAATTTTTGCTTATTAAGTAAACAGGTACGAGAAATTGACCATGGCCAATATTCTCAAGCATGCCAGGATGAGACCATTGTTTCATTTTATAAAATAAAGTATGTGTTAAAGGAGAGTCATTTCAATCAAAAGCCTAAATTTTGCGAACTTGTTCTTTTCAATAAGAATTTCATTGTAAATTGATGAAGAAAACATATTTGAATGATTATTTTGCTGGGAGCAGAATTTTCAGATGACTAATTGATTGAGTTGTTTTCTTTTCAAGCCTTTTAAAGATTCATGCCTTTTGTCTTGCATGGCTTCTCAAAAGAAGTCTACTGTCACTCTTACCTGTGTTGCTGAATACCAAGATTCAGCAGACTGTGAAAAGATTTAAGTAGTAAATGTTTTAGTTTTGTGGACTTCATATGGTCTCTGTCATATATTGTTCCTGGATTTTGTTTTATAAATATTTGTTGTTGCTATGTGCTGTTGAGTTGATTTCACTCATGCTGTTGATGTTGTTGTTAAGTGTCATCCAGTTGGACCCGATTCATAACCACCCCTCCTTGGGTTTCTGAGGCAGTATCACTACGGAAGTAGATTGCCCAATCTTCCTTCCGGGGAGTGGCTGGTGGATTTGAACCGCCAGACTTCTGGTTGGCAGTCAAGTGCCTTAGGCACTATGCTACCAGATTCATGGCAGCCCTCTATGACAGAGGAGGACTGCCCATGAAGCTTTCTAGGCTGTTATCTTTTTGGGAGCATATCATCAGGTCTTTTCTCTCATAGTGTCACTGGTTGAGTTCTAATGAAGAACCTTTCATTTAGCAGTCAAGCATGTAATCATTACACCCCAGGGCTCTGTTTACTATCCTTTAAATTGATAAAGAAAACATATTTGAAAAATTATTTTGCTAGGAGTAAAATTCTCAGATGACTGATTGATTGAGTATAATCAATCAATTTCAGTTGTAAAAATAGTTTTTTGCTAGTATTCTGTGTAAAATCAGACCATGGACTGGATATGGCCTGTGACTCATAATTTATTAACCTCTGGTTTACACATAAAATGTCTCTATGTTTGTTTGTTTCCTCCTGGCTGTGGTTAGACTTGTTCTTTATTACTAGTTTTCAGAAATTTGATTATGATATGTTTTCATGTGCTAATCTTTACTTCTTCTGTTTAGAGTTCATTTAATATGTAGAATCTATACATTTTATGCTCTTGGGTTTTATTTTGCTTTAAAATTTATTTATTTATTTATTTATTTATTATTTTTTGGTGTGTAGATAATAGCTTCCATATTATTTTGATCTTTTTGGATTTTGTTTTTATGTTTTGGTATTGCAATTTCAGGGAAACCTTTATTTTGAAACTAATTTAGCCCACAACTATTTTATTTGTGAAATTGAAATGAAAGAAATAAAGTGTTTAGTAAGACAGCAGTTTAAAGATTTGAGAAATTTAGAAAAGTTGACATTTGGTTAGAAATATAAAAGGCTTGAAAGGCAAGCTTAATTTCCAACTGCTTCTGAAGACCATAGAGTTGCATGGCATTTAAGTGCCCCCCCCCCAATATTACATGGCATTTCTGGTTTAGAAGCAGAGAATGCAAGTAATCAGATTCATCCTGATTGGAGGTTTTGCTATCCAAGTTGGATAGAATTGGTAGTACAAATGGCAAGGGAGCTTGATCAAAATGATTAGGAGAATCATTGAAAATATGTAAGAAGTATGCTGAATAGAGAATAATGAGAAGGCAGCAGGTGATGTATTGGGCAAAAGAATTATTAACAATCAATGGGAGGTTGTATTTCATCTGTTGTTTTCACACATGTATTCTAGAACAACTATGATTATCATGGGAATAAGGGCTATTATTTAGGGCTTACACAAATGTTTTCAAAGCTGGAGAAACTAAAGTCTGAAAGAGATTATTCAAAGATAAGAGGAAGGACCACTAACCATTCCTTTGTAGATACTGAAGCTTGTGTACAAGTTAGAGTTTTAGAAAAATCACAGAAGCCAAACACATTCAGCTACAAAATTTGGACTATGAAGAGGGAGCTAATGCAAAACCTACTGGGAACTTATTTTGGTATGACCCAATTCTGTCTTTCCTGTGACTGTCCCAATTTTATCACTGAAATTCCCACACCTAAGGTATCCCCTCAGTCCTAGGTATATTGGAGTGTTCAGAAATCTTGTCTTTTCCTCTGTGTAGCTATTGTACATGGTTTGGTGTTCCTGGGACAACTGTTGACCATTTGGGCCAGTAGTCAAATAGATTAGACTGGACCAAGGAAAACCTTCAATCCAGTGGACATCTCTGTCTGTTCATCACCATATCTGATGGCACTCACCTTCCAAGAGTAAGAACTGCAGCTTCACATAGCCTTCCAAAGCCAAAAGAAGTTTCTTCTCAGGCCAACTACAACCCAATAGATATATGGAATAAGGTTTGAAAAATGTAGTTCCCAGGTGAACCATATAAACCTTGAACAATCTAGCACATCTAAAGAGAAGAGCAAATAGGAACATCTTAGAGTAAGTTACATAATGAAAAAAAA
>NW_006921815.1:10198-11304 GCF_000298275.1 Orycteropus afer afer
CTCCTGGGTGGTTAATATGGTATGTGTTAAGGCTGGTCAATGTAAACTATAGTTGCAAGACCTGAAAGAAAAATGCCTATTATGATTTAATAAATACTGTTAAACAGAGAACTTCCAGATATATAGGACATTGGAAGATGGGTTTAATTTAATGGAAATGGAATGCTAGGCTAATAGATGTGAATCCAACTGGGCAGAAAAGCTTTTGGCCTTAGTAGAATGGCTTTTGCAGTAGTTAGGTATTATAACATACAAAATGTACTGGTATTGAGTCAATTTCAACTCATAGCAACTTCCTCAGGGTTTCTGAAGCTGTAAATCTTTACTGAAGCAGATTACCTCATTTTCCTCCAGTGGAATAAAGATGGGTTTGAACCACCAACTTTTTGGTTAGCAGCCCAATGTCTTAACCACAGTGCCATCAGAGACCTTTAGTACTATAGTGAAATGGATTCCTCTTATATATGGTCTTTCTGGCCTTGGGTTCATAATTCTGCCAAAAATGATTGGTTTGGATGCATCTTCCCTTTCTTTGATCTATTTTACACACCTAGCAGGGATTGGTCAATTTACACTATCAATAAGGTACATAAAACCACTTAATAAAATTAAGTGACCTTGTGTGGATTGCTCAGTTTGTGGCCTGGTTGGGAAGGTTATGCCTTGAAATTGATAATGAGCTTGCACACATAAGCAGCCAATCTAACAGATGTTTAGAAAGAGAGAAATGGAACCTCCTAAAAAAAACGTAATATGAGATCAAGTGCAATGACACTGAGAATGGCACAAGAAAGGGGCATCAGTATGATCAGGAGACAGCTATGGTGGTATTTTCTTGCCTACAGAGAGACAGAAAGATGAGTGCCTTCAGTCAGGAGACTTGCTGGCAAAGCAGGATGCCTCTAGGCTCTTGTTAGTGGAGCAAAAAGAGTTGTAACATTTGGTCAAGTATGGGAGTGGCCCAGGAAGGCCCACTGACAGAGGAAAGACCCAGTGAGGTGCAATGGGTGAGAGGAGTGTCACCAGCTGACAGGGCAGAGAGAAAAGCCTGCCTTCAGACATAGCCAAGAAGAAACGGAGAGCTGTCTTGATTGGAAGCTGTAGTG
>NW_006921815.1:12699-13199 GCF_000298275.1 Orycteropus afer afer
CTTCCTGAGAGCCTGAAGAACGCTAGGATATTTTCTCTTACTAATTCTATCCAATATTATAGAGAAGGTCTTAGATAGTGAAATAAGGCAGAGGAAAGAAGCATAAAGACTGGGAACAAAAGAAAATTGTTTTGTTCATGGAAGAAATAGCAGTCTATGTATAATATAAAAGCTAATAAAACTAATGAGTGACTTTAATATGGCTACAGGATACAAAATCAATATTTGTCAATTCATTGAATTTTTATATATTATAAAGAAATTAAAATGAAAAATTAAAAAAAATCATCATTTATAAAAGCAGGAAATACTTAAGCATAGTTTAACAAAATATCTCCTAGATACGTATGGTGAATACAGGAAAACATTATTGAGAGAGATTAAAGAAAACCTAAATAAATGAAGGAGGAAGCACAGGCAGGTATCCAGGTAAGGCTGGGGACCCAGGCCATGGACCTCTCAAGGGGCGGGAAATCTGGAGAAAGCAGAGAAAAAAGCCA
>NW_006921815.1:18795-19812 GCF_000298275.1 Orycteropus afer afer
TATTCTGATAAAAATTTATTGGCAAAACCAATAATAGGCCAGATTGGACCCACAAAATATCATTTGTGAAACCCTGAAGTTGATAGTTCAGAAATGCACCAATGTATATGTGGTCAAAGAAGTTCTGATAGCCAATGATTAGGGGAGAAGCTGCTAATAGAAAAGTCGGTGGTTCAAATCCATCACTTTCTCCTTTGGAAAAAGTTGTGTCAATCTATTCCAATAAAGATTACAGCCTTGAAAACCATACAGGGCAGATCTACTCTTTCCTTTAGGGTTACTAAGAGTCAGAATTGACTCGGTGACAATAGGATAATGAGTCGATTTGTGGTCTGCATCTCGTATAACTTGTTATAAAGTCTTATTTTCACTACAGAGTCATGGAAACATGAAAATCTTTCATAAAATTATGCCTGGGCTCCTTTGAAATAAAAAACCTTACATATATATTTGTGGTTCACAATTTGAAAATGAAGCATGCCTAAGTAACTGAGAATGAACCCTGGGGAGATTCTCGTAGCAGCTTTTAGACTATATTTCCTTTTATCCTCTTATGCCATACACTTTATCTCCTTTACACCCTTACACAAGAATACATATGGAGTCCTTGAGTCCTTTCAGTTATCCAACCCTGCTAATTGATACAGTTCATGCTGTGAAAGGGATAACTGAAATGACTTTTCATTTTAAGTATGTGATGAACACAGCTATGAGAGAAAGGGAGAAAAGACAAGAGGTAGTGGAAAATTTGTTGCCAGGATGGCTTCATAGCTATTTTTGGCTTACTGTTGTGATCACAGATGGAAGCATATTACTAGTACTTGAAGGAGGTAAATTCATGGCTGACAGGACAACTAAACATATTAGGAAAAAAAGAAAATCAGAGAGGAAATATGGGAAGAATACTGCACCTTTGCTATTTTCTCTACTTAGGTGAAAAGAAAAGTCACAGAGCTCCTGGCTTCCAGGGGCACACTGTTAAGGCGTGTGATTCAAATCTGAAAAGGGCAGGAATGT
>NW_006921815.1:20977-21664 GCF_000298275.1 Orycteropus afer afer
TCTTTCATATGATGCTCCCATAGAGGAGCTGGTTGGTTAAAACTGTCAACCTTTCTGTTAGTAGCCACATGCTTAACCACTGTACCACCAGGGGTGCTTCTTTATGGTCCACATTCTATAAATGCAGTTGAATTATAAATTTAAAAAAAATTAGAATTATTCATCTATCTCTTCTTTTTATCATTTCACCATTAGTCATCTGAACACCAATGAAGTTACTAAAAGTTTAGTGGATCACTATAAGAGATTATAGGAGCTCTGGTAGCATAGTGCCTAAGGCATTTGAGTGCTAACCAGAAGGCTGGTGGTTCAAACTCACCAGCCACTCCTTGGAAGAAAAGTTGGGCAATCTACTTCTGTAGTGATACCACCTCGGAAACCCAAGGAGGGGTCACTGTGAGTCAGCTCTGACTCCATGGCAATTAGTTTTTTATAAGAGATTACATAGTTTACTGGGGAGAAGGAAGATGACATTGTACTGAAAACCCACACATTTGATTCCTCTTCCATCTGACACATTGAGTAACTGGGTAAAGCAGATACAAATAATGATATTGAAGTCATGAGCAACTAAGGAAAAGAAAAAGTATTAGATTCAGTGAAGGTAAAGAAATAGAGCATAGGAGTTCCTGAAAAGATGGCGGACTAGGCAGAAGGACTGCACAGACCCTCTTCAACAAAGAAAAG
>NW_006921815.1:37267-38414 GCF_000298275.1 Orycteropus afer afer
GGAGAGGAAGTGGGAGGGGAGCTGTTGCATTGTGGTAAACTGTGGTCAATGACATGAGACAAAGTATATGTGAACTGCTGTATAGAAAGTGAATTTGCTCTGTAAATCTTCACCCAAATCACAATTTAAAAAAAAAAAAAAAGAAAGAAAAGGAGCATATTAAACAACTGGGAAAAATAAATAAACACGCCCAGCCAGTGGAGATTGAGATGGAGATGGAGAAGAGTCATTAGAAATAAAAAAAAAAAAAAAACTCATGGAACCTACAGGCATTGGGCACTCAGAATAGCCACACTGGGAGTTTTCATGGTGAGCTTGGGCTCTGAATGAGGATGATGTTTTTGGGAAATGGATCAAGACCCCCCTTGGCTTGAGCTGTGGCAGAGTCCAGGAGGGAGTAGGGAAAAGGGAGGCACTCCCTCCAAGTAGGCAGAGCCCCAGAGAGGGTACACAGCAGCAGGCCCATGTTCAACACTTCAACAACCCCTTTTAGCCCGCAGTGGACCTGGGTACTGGGATTTTATGGCTTCTTGATCCAAGCAGAAAGTGGTGGCCCACTGTCCACTGGGATGTCTGCTGGTTTTGAACTTCAGGTCTTTGATTGACAGTAGGATGTCATCATCACTAGATGTCTCAAAATGACCCAGACTGTCCTGCCCATTCCTGCATCATTGACTGAATTATTTTGCCCCAATGTGGAAACTCCTTTTACCTTTCTATCTTAGGACTTGATTCTGGCTCCTTTTCTTTTTCTTTCTTCCTTTTCTCCCCTGCCTTGTCCTATAGGAGAAACACATTAAACCTCCACCAGGCATCTGGAGATATGACACTGAACACCTGACCCAACAGACTGGTAACACCAGTAGCTGCTGTGCCACAGTATCAATGGCATATGGTGGACAACACCTGCTCTTTGCAACTCCAAATCCTTTTCATGATGAACAGAGACCTTCACCCATATCTCCACAAGTGATTCCATTAACACAGAGAGAGGTGAAGAGTGACCCAGTACAGTCAAGTTAATAACCAAAAAGTACACTAGCTCCACAGTTTCAGATAGAATAAAACATAAAATCAAGATGAAACAAATCAATACATAAAAACATAAAAACCAAACACACTGCCATTGAGTTGGATCCAACTCATA
>NW_006921815.1:39559-40623 GCF_000298275.1 Orycteropus afer afer
AGGGCTGCTGAGTCACAGCTCAAGCACTGCATAAAAGACCTCAATGTTTCCAGTTGTGCTCTGAAAGAAAGCCTTATTTCTTCTAGTAACAGAGCTGATATTGCAGAAAAGCAAACCAGAGTCTTATTGTAAGGGTGCCTGAATTATAATGCCAATTAAATTGCCAACCCAGAATGATATCTGCAGTTAAAGTGAGGGCACTGATTAGGAAAAAATGGGATCCTGAAACTTGGAATGGTGACACATGGGAAGATAGTCAAGAAGATCAAGATACAGAGCCTGTAAATTCTGTTGAATACTTCCCATCTGAAGAGATTACTGTAAAACCATTATCCCCCACCCCAATTTGATGGGATTGACCCAACTGTTCCTGCTGGGTCATTGCCTGAGGCAGAGACCATGGAAGATATTGTTGAATGTTCTCAGGAATTGTACCAGCTGCCCACTGTGGCTGATAGACCTATAACTAACATTAAGTCCAAGCCAGCCCCAAAAAGTGAAATAGAAAGTGTAACTAAGGATATGATACGCTACACCTGAAAACACATACTTGACTTTGCTAACATGTACAGACAGAAACCTGGAGAATATGTATGGGAATGGCTACTGAGGGTGTGGGATAATGGTGCAAAGAATGTAACATTGGCTCATACTGACTTTACTGATTTAGACCCACTAAGTACAGATTCTTCATTCAATGTTTCAGCTCAAGAAGTTAGGAAAGGATCTAAGTGTTTATTTGGTTGGCTTACTGAAGCATGGATTATGTGGTGCCCTACCTTAAGTCAAGTTGAAGTACCAGACCTGCCTTGGTATAAATGTAGAAGAAGGTATCCAGAGGCTTAGGCAAATTGGTCTGTTAGAATAGATTTGTCAGATTAGACCCCTATAGCCAGAAATAGAGAGTCCAGAAGACACGCCTTTCACCAGTACTGTGAGGAATAAATCTGTGAAGGGAGCTCCAGCATCCTTGAAGACTGCTGTGATTGCTATTTTATGTAAACCTGATTTGACAGTGGGAATTGCCCTAATTGAACTGAAACACTTAACTACAAAGGGGCTGA
>NW_006921815.1:42138-48329 GCF_000298275.1 Orycteropus afer afer
TATCAAGTGACTTGGAAAGCTGATAGTTTTGAGTGGGGCCCAGAACAGCAGAAGGCTCTGCAACAGTTTCAGGGTGCTATGCAAGCTGCTCTGGCACTTGGGCCATATGATCTGGCTGATCCAAAGGGAAATAAGGAAAACAATACCATTTACAATAGCTACTAAAAAGATAAATATGTAGGAATAAATGTTACCAGAGACACACAAGGCATATACAAAGAAAGGTATTAGACACCACTGAAAGAAACTATGAGAGATCTACATGAATGTAAGAACATGCCTTGTTCATGGATAAGAAGACTGAATATTGTGAAAATGTCAATATTACTCAAAGCAATCTATGCATTCAATGCAATCCTGATCCAGAGTCCCTCAAAGTTTTTTTAGGGGAACATGGAAAAACCAATCATTAATTTCATATGGAAAAGAAAGAGACCTTGGATAAGCAAAGAACTCCTGGAACTTTAAATCTTCTGGGAGGCTGCAGTAGTTAAAACAGTGTGGTATTTGTACAATGATAGTCAGATAGACTAATGTAACAGAATCAAAACCCCAGAAATAGACCCATCCATCTATGGACAGCTGATCTTTGACAAAGGACCAAAACTCATTAAATGGGGGAGAGATAGGCTTTTCATCATATAGTGCTAGAAAAATTGGATATCTACTTACAGAAAAATGAAAAAAAGATCCATACCTCATCCCATACAAAAACAAACTCAAGTTGGATCAAAGACTTAAATGTAAATACCAAAACTATAAAGCTCTTCAAAGATAAAATAGGGGCAAATCTATGGGCCCTAATGTATAGCATAAATAGGCTATAAAGCATAACCCAAAATTCACAGGCAGTGGAGGAGAAGTTAGATTACTGTGACCATTAAAGAATAAATTCTTATGTACATCGAAACACTTTTCCAAAAGGGTAAAATGAGAACTTACAGATTGGGAGAAAATATTTGCCTATGATAAATATGACAAAGGACGTATCTCCAAAATTTTTAGAAAACTTCAACACCTCCACACCAAAAAGACAAATAACTCAATTAAAAAATGGGCAAAGGACATAAACAAACACCACTAAAGAAGATATGCTGGTGGCTAACAAACACATGAGGAAATGTTCAATATCATTAACCACTCCAAATAACCAAACCAAAATCTCTGCCACTGAGTCAATCCCAACTCTTAGTGACCCCTCTTTGGGTTTCCAAGGTGTTATCTCTACAGAAGTAGATCACCCAATTTTCCTTCCAAAGAGTGGCTGGTCAGTTTGAATTGCCAGTCTTCTGGTTAGCTCTCAAATGCCTTAGACATTATGCTGCCAGAGCTCTATTTAAAGAGATGCAAATCAAAACAACAATGAGATTCCATCTTATTCCATCAATAACAGCAAAGTTCAACAAGACAGAAAATAACAAATGCTGGCAAGGTTGTGGAGAGATTTGCACTCTCATACACTGCTGGTGGTGTTGCAAAATGGTACAATCATTCTGGAAAATAATATGGGGTTTTCTTGAAAAACTGAAAATATAAATACCATTTGAATCAGCAATTCCATTCCTAGGAATGCATTCTAAAGATGTGAGAGGCAGGACATGAACAGACACATGCACACCCATGTTCATCACAGTACAATTCACTGTAGCAAAGAGATGGAAATTACCTAAATGCCACTCCACAGATGTATATACAACCAAACTATGATATATTTACACAACAGGTTACTATGCAATATTAAAGAATAATGAAGAATATATGAATCATCTCACAACATGGAAGAACTTGGAGAACATCATGCTGAATGAAATAAGACAATCCAGAAGGACAAATATTTTATGAGCTCATTATTGTAAAAAGTCAAGGAAGGGTTTACTCAGGGAAGGCAATCCACTTTGTTGGTTTCCAGGGATGGGAGGAAAGGGGAAGGAAAATATTAGACTAGTTGGGGGTCACAAGAATCTGTGACCAGCATGATGACACCAGGAAAAGGAAGGACACTGATACATGCACATAAGTTATAGACAACAGAGGCAAGCACTAGTACATGCATAATAATGCATTACCATTAACACTAAATACCATGCTATGGATAAATGCATACACAGGTGAGAAGATCAGGTGGGGGTTGGCAAACAGGAATACACCATAGACCAAGGATAGGTTTGGCTGAAGATAATTTTACATTTTCACTTGTGCTACAAAATTAGCCACACACATTATAGAAGCAACAGAAGATAGAGTTGGAGTAACTTCTCAGAGACATCCAAACACCTTGAGAGAGAGAAACACCAGACCTGTGGATCCGGGACCATAGTTTCAGGGGAAATCATTCTCGATTGGCCCAACATAGTACATAAATATCTTGTTCTACAGCCTACATTGGTGAGTAGCTTCTGGGGTCTTAAAAGCTTCTGAGAGACCATCAAAGATGCAACTATTGGTCTCCTCTCATTTGAATCAAAGAACAGTGAAGAAAATCAAAGGCATCTGGAAACAGTCCAAGGGTAAGATGAACCAAGAAGACCTCAGCCTTCATGACCCCAAGACCAGAAAAACAAGATGATGCCTGGCTGCCAATGCCAAACACTATGAAAGGTATCAAAACTGGAGATCCTGGATAGAGTGGGAGAAAAAACGTGGAAGAAAATTCAAAAATACAAAAATGACCAGAATTATTTGTCAGATAGAGACTGGTAGAACGCCCAATACTACGGCCCTGGGCTACCCTTTGGGCCTACAAATTTATTCACTCCCATGGATTGTCTGTCAGCCCTAGATAGAAAGACCTACATGCAGAACACCTACCCCAGGGAGATGCACCGCTTAGAGCAATCAGCCATGAGATACCACCCAGGTAGAATTCACATAGAGGGAAAGCTGGACAGACAGGAATGCATACTTAAGGACATGGGAGGATAAGGGAGGGAGGAGAGTATTTTTTTTTTTTTTTTAATGGTTGGGGATAGTAACCAGGGCATAAAATCAAATGTACATTAACTGTTGAATGTAAAACAGATTTCCTTTGTAAATTTATACCCAAAGCACAATAAAATTAAAAAAAAAAAAAAAAAAAGACATTGCATAGTCTACTGCTCCAACAGCTCTTCAAAATGTAAAGAGACAGACACATCACTCAACTTACTCTTACTTTGATGTATTTATAAAAACATTGCTGATTCAGAAAAAAAATCTCTTTTATGAAATAGTCTTTTCAGAATCTTTGCTGATTAAAATGACTGGGTTGGAAAGGAGCGGATTATTACTTGGAATGACAGGAAGGTAGTCTCTTGGTACACATCCCAGCAGGGTATGGGAGACCATTTGCATAAGTATCAGTATGATAACTTGGGAATGTTGAAGAAACTTCATAGGGATTTTGCACATTTGTTCACGATATATTGCGTACCTAAACCTGCTAATGAAAAGTCAATGTATTTGGATTAGTGAAATTTAGTTACATAACTGTAGAAGGCTGACAAGTGAAAGTATATATGTGTTGAAATAGAATTCTATAAATGAAAGTTTATGTGGTTGTTGCTTCGTCAATAACTATATGTATTATTAGAATGATTGTGATGTTTCAATGGTTAAATAATTAACCACTGTGTCACCAGGAGTTCTTCCTCATTTTCCAGCTTCCACAAATGGGGTTGAATGATGAGCATGTTTAGGATCATTCATCTTTCTCCTCTTTCCATCATTCCACTGTAAATTATTCATCTGAACACTGGTGATATTACTAAAAGTTTAATGGATCACTATAAGAGATTGGGTAGTCCTTGCTCCAACAATTCCCTAACTTAAACCATTGGGAAGTGGAAAGTTGTACAAATTTGCTCTCTTTCTATTGAATGGGGCATTCAAGAAGGAGATCACAAGAATTAGAAATACTTACTCAACTGGTTAATATAAAACCAAATGGAATACTTGAAGTCTAAAGAACATTCATGATTAATTAGGGTTCTTTTAGGTACAGATTGATTTGCTGTTGATGTTAGGTGCTATTGAGTTGATTTAGACTCATAGTGCCCCCAGGTTTTGGTATATAATAATTCCTTCTTTAATAGTGTGATATAGCCTGTGAGTGTAGCCCTGATGGCACAGTAGTTATACTTTTGGTTGCTAACTAAAATGTAGACAATTTGAACCCGCCAGCCTCTCAAGAGAAAGATGTAATAGTCTGTTTCTGTAAAGATTTATGTGCTTAGAAACCTCATAGGACACTTCTATTCTGCCCTAAAGTATTGCTATGAATCAGAATCAACCCCATGGTAGTGGCTTTGGTATGGCCTGTGATAAATACTGATGGATTCTGCAGGTTAATTGAAGACTAGAGAGGACTGAATAAAACAGTGCTTCCAATAATGTCAATAAAGACCAAAATGATGTTAACAGTTCAACCTGTGCAACAAGCTAAGAGAGATTAGTATTCTATGACTGATTGGTTAATGTTTTCTTTCCATATGTATATTGGAGGGGAGGCAAAGTCAATTTACATTTATGTGGAACACATATCAATGCACACTTACAGTATCCCAACAGAGATATTTCACCAATCTATTGTCACAATTTCAGGACAAGAGACACAAATTTGATTCAAATTGAAAGTACTTTTCTATTACATTGATAATACTAGGTTTAAATCTCTATCTAAATGTAAAGATAAGCTAAATTAAGGAAGTTTGTTAAGCATAAACCAAAAGAGGGTGGCTGATTAACCTAACAAAAGCACAAGGTCCAACTAGAATGGTAATATTCTTCAGTAATAAGCATGATATATATTAATACAATTTTTTTTAACTTTTCATTGTGATTTGGATGAAAGTTTACATATAAAATTCTCTTTCCTTTGACAGTTCTTACATATTTTGCTTCATGACATTGATTGCAA
This sequence comes from Orycteropus afer afer, assembly GCF_000298275.1. Lineage (NCBI taxonomy): Eukaryota > Metazoa > Chordata > Mammalia > Tubulidentata > Orycteropodidae > Orycteropus > Orycteropus afer. The sequence continues at coordinate 47,033 of NW_006921815.1, forward strand.
TAACCTCAATGCAACAGCTCTCTTCCCACTTCCCCCTGATTACTTTTTATCAGTGTGCTTCTTTCCTAAACTACCTTCTGAGTTTCTGATCAAATGCTGCCCTTCTGATGTCCCATGATTGTTTCTTCTCATGAGAGCATCTTTTAAGTGTAAGTGTTCACCTTATACTCCTGTCTATTTTTTCTCTGAAAGTTAAGCCATGAGAATGAGTCCAACTTGAAGCCAGAAGAGTGACTAGGGGCCATAATCTCATCATTCCCTGTCAGACTCGTTAGCCTGTTTTTTTTTTTTTTTTTTTAATGAATTTTCTTCCACAATTTTCTCCCATTCTCTGCAGAATCTCCACTTGGATCTATTTCCAAGTTTTTTTCAGTGGCAGCTGACCACCATCTAGTTCTTCTGGTCTTAGGGTTGTTTAGATCAAGGTTCCCATGATCCACTAGGCCACTGGACTAATGTTTCCATGTATCTTCTGTTTTCTATATTTTTCTTTTAACTGGGCAAGAAGAGGCCAATAGTTGCATCTTAGATGACCACTCTCAAGCTTTTAAGACCCCAGTCACTACTCACCAAAATAGGATTTAAAACACTGTGTTTGTGTTAGGCCAATTGACCTTGATGTCCTCCATGATCATGGTCCCAAGCCAGAAGGCTCAGCAACTCCCTTTCTAAAGGTGCTTTATTTTGGCTAAGAAGTTACCATAACCTTGTTCCCTGCTCACTCTATTATATATGGACTTTTTTTAATAACACATATAAAAACATATATGGAAATATAATCTGCCAAACCTATATATGGTCATGGATATTTTTCCATTTGCCTACCCACACCTGATCTTCTTGCTTGTTTGCCTATGTATCCACTATGGATTAATGTTTGGTATTGCTGATAATTCAATATTGTGTATGGTAAATTATTTACCTTTATTGTCTGTTCCTCTTGTCTACCTCTCCACATTTTCTTTTTCCTTACTATTATTGTGCTGGTCACCTACTTTTGGTATGTTGCTTTTCCTTTCACCCAAATTATTACATGTCTCTTACCTAGCTAACAATTTTCCTTCCCCTCTCCTTCCATCCCTGGTAACCAACAAAGAAAAGTTCCTTCTGCATGTAAACTTTTCCTTGACTTTACAGTAGTGAACTCATGTCATATTCGTCCTTCGGTGATTGACTTCTTGCACTTAGCATTAACATCATCTAAGTTCATCCATGTTATGAGGTGTTTCATGGATTCTTCATTACTCTTTAATGATGCATAGCTCTCCTAGTATAGTGCCTAAGGCATTTGATTGCT
>NW_006921815.1:49587-50059 GCF_000298275.1 Orycteropus afer afer
TGGATTGGGACTACATTAAATATATAGATTACTTTTGGTAGTATTGACATTTTCCCATGTTTAGTCTTCTTATCCATGGGCATGATATGTCCTTCCATTGATATAGATCTCTTAGAGTTTCTTGTAGGACTAGTGTTTCATATTTTTCTTTTTATAGATCTTTTGCGTCTCTGGTAAGATTTATTCTGAGGCATTTTACCTTTTTGGTAACTATCGTAAATTGTATTATTCTCCTCTTCAGAGATCATTTTGTTGATATAGAGGAATCCTATTGATCTTTTGTATGTTAATCTTATACTCTGAAACATTGCTGAATTTTTCAGTTCATACCTGTAGTTTTCTTCCTGATTTTCTTTTTTTTATGTATAAGATCTTATTATCTGCTAATAAGGATGGTTTTATTTCTTCCTTACAAATTTGGCTGCATTTTATTTCCCTTTCTTGCCTTATTGCCATGGCTAAGACTTCCAAC
>NW_006921815.1:52708-53234 GCF_000298275.1 Orycteropus afer afer
ACTTCTTGAATGCATATTGTCTTGTCTTTCATCATATAAAGGAAGTTCTCATCTAACAAATCTTCAAAAATTTTCTCTGTGATTTTATTTGTCTTTTCCAGTTCTGGAATTCTGATCACATTTAAGTTATTCTCTTGATGGTGTTCCATGCAAATCTTAGGCTCTCTTCATTTTTTTTTTTTTGGTCACTTTTTTTTGATCATAACTTTAATGAGATAGTGTCAAGAGATTTGTCTTCAGTCTCACTAATTCTGTCTTCTTTTGTTTCAATGCTACTCCTTTGCCCTTTCGATGTGTTATCTATTTTGTAATCTTAGTATTAACTTTCTTTATTTCTATTTGTTATTTTTGTATAGTTTCTAATTTTTCATTTTCTGTCATTTTGTTCTTTTGTTATTTTCCTAAGTTCTTCTAAAGTTTTGTTTTCCTTAATTCTGTATGTTTTCCTTGATCATTGTCTCAATCCATTGAAGGTACATAAATATAATTCTTTTGAATTCCTTATCAGCTAGTTCCAATGCTACTT
>NW_006921815.1:54333-55580 GCF_000298275.1 Orycteropus afer afer
CCTGCTATCCAAACAACAACTGTGAGCAGAGTGCTTGGTTCCAGAATGAATCTCATCCAGCATAAAAAGCAGCTGTGAGCAGAGTGTCTGGTCCCAGAAAAAAGTTCCTGCTATTTCAAAAGACAACTTGGTATGGAACCCTTGTTCCCAGAAAAAGTTTCTGCTTCCAAAAGGTGAATGGGTATATGGTCCCTGGGGCTATAAAATATTTCTATCTGCACAAAATGTTGAGATCTGGGTGACCGATCTTGGAACTACTTCCTTTCTACTCAGAAGGCAACTTGGGTCTGTGTTCCTGATTCTAGGCAAGTACCTGCTGTCCTAGAAGATGTCTTTGGGTAGGGTGTCTGGACCCAGACAAACTTCTTCCTATCTTAGACAGTTAATGGACACAGGACTTTGTTCCCAGGAAAAGTTCCTGCCTTCCAAAGAGGTGGCTGGGTATAGGGTGTCTGGTCTCAGAAAAAGTTCCCAAAAGGCTACAAAGAGGGTAACTATTCTTGGGACATTTTCATCCTTGTCTGGAAGGCAGCTGATGGCAAGGCCTTGTCTGGGATGGAATTCCTGCCTGTCCAGAAGAGGTTGGTGAGTGTATATGATGATCACAAGTCTGTCTACTGAGAAGATGTGGGGTACAGGAGAAGAAGGGGAGTATAAAATTTGCCTACTTGCTGGCCACTAGTGTGGGTGTCCATGCAGTCCTTGGCAAGTAAAGCCAATTAACAGGTTGCTGTCCAGATTATAATGCCATTTGCCCATCTTCAAAATGACCACATCGTAAGGCAGTCAACAGTCCAGTGCTTCATTTGTCTCCTTATTGGCTGTTTTATTTCATTATCTTCTATTGGTTTATATTTAATGCACTTCTTTATCCTTTCCTTGAAAGCTCAGAGTTCCAAAAAGACAAAATAATTGAAAAATTAGAAATGATTCTAAATCTACAGCTAGAAATCCAGAAGATTAACACTAAATTGTCAGAAATAGATAACACATCGGAAGGGCAAAGGAGTATAATTGATGCAATGGAAAACAAAATTAATGAGATTGAAGACAAATACCTGAATACTTCTTTGGAAAGGGATCATTCAGAAAAATAAATCAAAATAAAATGAAGAAAGCCTAAGTTTCATGTGGGATACCATCAAAAGGAAAAACTTACATGTCATTGGAATTCCAGAACAGGAAGAGAAAAACAAAACCACTGAGAAAATTGTCCAAGATTTGCTCAAGGAGAACTTCCCTGTTAT
>NW_006921815.1:57494-62397 GCF_000298275.1 Orycteropus afer afer
AGGGGAGCTGTTTTATTATGGTAAACTGTCATCAATGTCATGAGAGAAAGTTTATGCAAACTGCTGTATGGAAAGTGAATTTGCTCTGTAAATCACAATAAAAAAAATCACTTTCAAGTAAAACAAAAACAAAAAAAAAGCTCAGGTTTCCAGGATTATCTTCTGTATCTGTTCAATTGGTTTTTCATTTATTTGTTTTAGAGAGTCTGTGTAGCATTTCTGCCTATTCTGCCATCTTGCCAGAAATTCTGATACTTACAATATAAATATTTCTTAAAAATAAGAAAGGTATTATTGCCTCAGATAACCCCAAAATTATTGGTTAAGGTGTTTCTTTTCTGGACAAATCCCATACCAATTTGGAAAATATTTTAATCTCTGTTCATAATGCTACCAGGAAACAAATGAAGTTGAAGTGGTTCTGAACAACAAAATAATTCAATGATGCTTCAAAGACATTGGACATTCAAGCCCTTTGGTACATTCTGGTCCCCTATGCTCAAGTAATATTGAAATCACTCTGTTCAGAGCCTTTTACAGAAATCTGTGATTTGCAGCACTGAGATTTTGGACTAGAACATAATCATATGCTGCTTTAAATTTCACCGCTCTTTCAATGGCAATTGTTGCTCTGTTATTGGGCTTCTGTTGCTCCTGGTTGTATTATGGAATAACAAAATTATTTTGATACTGGAAATTGCCATCATGTCATGATTTATGTCAAAGGATAATGCTAATAGAGAGGCAAATATAGAAAAGAGTTTCCTCATTAAATAAAAATATATGTCAAGAGCATGCAACAGGGAAGACCATTGGGGTCTATATTACACATGTGGATAGGGGGCTGCCAAGTTGTTGAGCCCCGTGAGTAGTTATAGTTTGCACTTGACTGTTCTCTGAAAGTTTGACAGTTTGAATCCACCAGGAAGAGCTGTGGGGAAAAAAAAGTGCTATCAATCAATCTACTTCTGTAAAATTGCAGTCATTGGAACCCCTATAGAGTACAGTTCTACTCTGAAACACATGGGGTCACCATGAACTGGAATTAACTAAATGGCGATGGGTTTTTTCAAGAATTCACTAAATGTCATATTCAAATGTATTTCGGTGTACAACCAGTTACCAGATAATTCAAAACAAGCAGCATGATGTAGAGATAATAAATCCTTTGGAGTCTCATTAATTGTTTACTTAATGAATCCTGTGTTGTAAATGCAGGATATATTCAAGCAGTTCCACCCTTCTAGATTTATTAAAGAGAAAGTAAAACATTTATCTACAAAGAAACCTATTACTAAAGCTTATGGTTACTTCATTCATAATGCTCAAATATTGGAACAACTCAAATGTCAATCATCTGGTTCATGGGCATATAAATTATGACATATCAATATACAGGAATCCTGTGATGCAGTGGATTAAACACTAGGCTACTAACCAAAAGGTCAGCAGTTTGAACCCACTAGCCACTCTTCAGGAGAAAGATATGGCAATTTGCTTCTACAAAGATTTACCCTACAATTATACTCTGTCTTATACACTGAGTTAGAAATGATTTGATGGTGACAAGTTTATATGTATCCTATTTGGAAATAAAATCAAAAGAAATGAAGATATGTGCAAAAATATGAATGAATTTCAAATAATTTATATTAAGTGAAAAAAGCTTTGCTTCTTCATACTGTATGATTCCATTACACAGCACTCTGGGAAAGGCATAACTCTAAGAAATGAAGTAAGAAAGTGGACTGACTACAAAGAGGCATGAAAAAGCCTTTTGTGATAATGAAAACATGCTGAATCTTAGTTTTGGTAGTAGTTATATTACAGCAGATGCTTGTTAATTTTTTTGGATCTATACACTTAAAAATGAATTAATTTTATTGTATAGAAATTATATTTCAATATACTTGACCTAAAAAAATAAGAAAAGAATTATCAGTGTCCCAGGAGAATACCCCAGTCCATTTTCTTGTCATTTTCCTACAAAGACTCACTATTTTGAGTTATCTTTCAATAGGGTAAACTTACATCTTTTAAAATTTATTAAAAGCTATCTGTCTTGGTTCTCTAGAGTTGCTATAACAAAAATACCACAAGCAGATAGCTTAACAAACAAGAATTTGCAGTTTAGAGGCTAGAAGTTCAATTTCAGAGTGCTGGTTGTAGGGACTGGGTGAAGGCCCCTTGACCTTGGATTTCAGTTTTGCCTCTTATTCCAGGCTCACTGGAGCTAGAGGCATCTCCTAGTTCATGTAAATGCTGGCTGCTGAGGCTGATGAACCCAGGGTTGGTAGGTAAAATGGCACAGTCTCAACATCAGCAAGCAACATGGCAGGCCATTAGTTAATATTTATGAAAATCCAAGATTGTCAGGCAGCACGGCAGCACAAGACTCAGCCAAATGCTAGTTTCAGTTGTGCCAAAAGCTAGAGACCTTTCTGAGAACTTCTGCCTATATACTGGAAGCAGTTCACATACCAAAGGCAATGACTTAGCTGCTCAGAGAATATTCCATTATAGAGGCGATTACAATCTCATCATAGGGAATAAGTACATGTAGCTGCAGCTGCCCATCTAATCAAAACCACAGCCCAGCCAAATTGACACACATCCTTAACTACCACATTATCACAGAGTATATATTTTTTTGTGTGTATTTATTTGGGTTGTTTACCTCAATATTATTCTTGTGAGATTCAATCATTCATTTACATTTAGTTTTAGTTTATTTATGTTCATTGCCAAAACGTATTTCATTATAAGAATGTACAATTTATTTATTTTATTTGTTCATTGGCAGTTGGGTTATTTGCAGTTTCTTCTTATTTCAAATAATGTTAATTTGTGTGTTTTGTTGAGCATATACCCATGAATAAATTAAAATGTCATAAGCCATGTGAATGTTTCATGGTAATGTATAATGTTGATTATTTTTTTTAATACCAAAGCGCTTATATCAACCTATATTTCACCCCAATAGGTATGAGAGTTATAGTTTCTTACATTCTCTTCAATACATACTATGGTCTATCCTTTTCTTTCATTCTCTAGGCTGGCTGTGCAGTATAATAATATTATACTTTTAGTCTGCATTTCTTTATAAGTTTGAACATTAAAAGAAAATTACAGGCCAATATTTATGTGACAGTAGATATATAATATTCATATGTATATCTATTAACACATATATATAGTTTTATATCTTCTTTACATCACATATGTTATTTATAGATACTTATGATATATCCTAAAATACACAATATGTTATGTATATGTATTGAAATATGTTATTAAACTGTCATTATTTTCAGATACCATGATTGTAACAATACTAAACACAGAGAATTCAAACAATAAGAATTTATTCTAGCATGGCAGTTCAAACCCACGAGCCACTCCTTAGAAGGAAGATAGGGTGATTTATTTCTGCAGTAATACTTCCTGAGAAACCCAAGGAGGGGTCACTATGAGGTGTATCCCATTACATGGCGGTGAGTTTGGTTTTTCAGTTTTTAGCCTGGTGACAGATGCATGCTCATTATAAAATGGCATATAATTAAAATCCAAACCATCAAACATTTATATGACAGGGCATATGTTTTGATGTCATACTTTCAGTATAATTTGTTTTTTAAAATTATATTATAAATTTTAATGTTTTAATTTTAATGTCTTCTTTGTTCCATGCATATTTAGAAGAACGTTGCTTAATTTCCAAAGAAATTTGGGGATATTTCTGTTATCATCTTCCTTGCTTAATACCAATAACTCATTGTCGTGGAGTCGGATCCAAATCATAGCGACCCCTCCTTGGATTTCCCAGGTGATATCACTATGCAAGTAGATGGCCCTACCTTCCTTCCCAAGAGCGGCTAGTGAGTTTGAACTGCCACCAGAGCTAAGAGAATACGGTCTGTTGTTTTTACGTGCCATCTAGTCGGCCCCGACTCATAGCGACCCCTCCTTGGGTTGCCGAGGAAGTATCACTACGGAAGTAGATTGCCTTGAAAAAAGTTTGAGACTTGCCCTGTAGTTCAGCATGTACTCAAGCTTGAATGAATATTTTACTCCACAGATGTTGGGTGTCACATTATTTATCTGTCAGGAATATCTAATTCATTAGTTATTGTTAGGTAGCTGATATTGAGAAGAACCAGGCCAGAGTGAATTGTTTAAAAAATTGAATCATCCCTCAGGCAGATGGGCTGAGACCAAAGGTGGTGTCAGCCTGGATCCGGTAGTCACGTGGGACTTAAACGGGGGTTTACTGTAGAGGGTATATTGGCTCTTCCAAAAGGGTCAACCATTAGTGGGTCTCTAATCGCTGCCATTGCACAGGCAGGAAGAGGGGGCTGAGTTGAGTGCAAAGGCAGGATAAGAACAAAGACAAAAGCTGGGTGCAGAGGCAGGGACTGAGTGCAGAGGCAGAAGGAGTCAGAGGCTGAAGGAGTCAGAAGTGAGAACTGAGCACAGAGGGGAGAGGTCTATACAGAGGCAGGGACTGAGTGCAGGGGTGGGAAAGAGAGCTGAGTGCAGAAGCAAAAGCTGGGTGCAGAGGCAGAAGCAGCTCAGGGGAAAGTTGCAGGTCAGGTCAATAATTAGCCTATTAGTTATGTTATTCAAATATTCTATATGTGTACTGATTTTCTCCTGATTGTTTAATGCCAGTGAGAATGGATAATTAAAATCACCAAAAGTGATGAAGATTTGTCTAATTAATTTATAGATCTATCCATTTTCCCTTCATAATGCTATATACTTAGGAATATATAGATTTAGCCTTTTTTATCTTAATCATGAATTGCACCTTTATAAAATGAAATGCCTCTGTTCTTGTTTGGCAATACTCTTTTCTTTAAGCCTTTTTATCTATTACGAGAAGGAGCTCTGATGGCAGAGT
>NW_006921815.1:62746-66711 GCF_000298275.1 Orycteropus afer afer
CTATTTTTTTGTAATTTTTTCCCTTTATTTTGGATTTTTGTTCTAAGATTTTCATTTTGGCATTAGCTTATTAATTTTACAATATTTGTAATTTTGTACCAGTCATTACATAACTGGCAGTAGGCTTGTTAGTAAGTAAGAGGCATTTTCACTGTTAACATTACCTGGAAAATTCATGGATATTATATTTTACCATCATTTACCTCCTGCTTGTATTTTGTGCTGTTATTGATAGAGATGTAAATGTTACATATATTTAGAAATATACATGCCATTATTATTGTTATTATTAACACAATAATACATAATAATATTTAATAATACTATAATGATATTATTAAACATACAATGAATATGTTTTATATTAATTCACATATTTCTATAGTTATTATCCCTTCTAACATCTATACAGGGGTCATTTTTCCTTCAGCTTGAAGAACTGAAGTACTTCTTTTATTATTTCTTACAGTGTTGGTTTACTGTCAATGAGTTCTATCAATTATTGTTTTTTCAAAAACAAACATTTTTAGGAGAAAAACTGTTGAACAGCACATATTCTATGATGAAGGTATTTTTTTTAATCTTAAAAATGATATTTTTAAAACTTCTAGCTTGGATAGTTTATTTTTAAGTCAACTGTCTGTCTTATTTCTTGTTGTCCTTAAGATAAATGAAAGTTTTCAATTTTTTAAATTTTCCATCTGGTTCAAGATTATTTCTCTCTTTCTTTTGATTTTTATTTTTTAATACAAATGCAACTATCATTGATTATGTTTTATCTCACTTGCATTTACTGAACTTCTTGATATGGATTGGTATTTTTCATTAGTTTTGGAAAAATCTTGGTCATGTAATCTTCAGTATTGGTACGCCTCCTGTCCTCTCTTTCCGAACTCCAGGTACCTAAGCTAGAACTTCTGACACTGCTCCACGTAAATGCCTTTCTCTGTTCTGTCCTTCATATTCTTTATTCATCTCCATTCATCAGTCTAGTATTTCCCATGAGTTATCTTCCTGTTTTCTAATCCTGTATTAAGCTGAATAAAGTCTGCAGTTAAATACATCTATAAATTTCTTAATTTCAGAAGATACATTTTTCAGTTTCATCTATTAATTTAATTCATTTTATAGATTCTAATTGTCATTTAGAATTCTTCAAATTTTCATACTTTTTTACACATTTTACCTTACTTTCTTTAAAATGCTAAGCATGACTATTTAAAAGCTCTTGTGTACTACCTCCAATATTTAGCTCATTTTTAATTCTCCTTCTACTGTTTTTATATATATATATATTTTATTACTGGGCATATTTTCTTGAATTTTTTTAAGGACTCATAAACTTTTTCCCTCTCTCCCATGGCTGTAATTGTGTGTTTAAAGAACTGTTGATGTTTTAGATAATATTTGTCAACAGGTAAGGTTTCTAATTTTCTGGTAGGAATATACAGTTAACATCTATAACCTCAATCTATTTAATAATTGAGTTAGGTTTGAGGCCTGATTGATGCTGAAATGATATGTATTACAAATTGGAATTATCTTTTTTTCTCTAGCACTCCCTTACAGGATTTTTTGATTGAGAATCTGATGGGTCCATATTTACCCATCTGTTGTAAGGGTGCCTATTTCTTTGAACAGAATTAATCTATTTATTCTCTTCATTTCTATAAATCCTTGGTGTGGTATATTTCTAATATCTATATTTAGACATTGAAATTTATCATTTCAAGTAAAATACAATAATTTACATTTATGTGCATTTATGCATAAATGTGTATTTTTTTTTTCTGGCTGCTTTATTAGTAATATTGGTTAACTGTAACCCACTACCTTTTCACCTGAGCAGAATTTGTCATAGTTCTGAGCTAATATTTAACACTAAAACAGCATCAACAATCCAGTCCAAATGGCCTAAATTGTGTGAATATATATTCACACAGTTGAATATCTTATTCTTGCAAAGCACCTAGGTATGTGTGGAAGTTACAAAAATAGTAATTATGTTTTACTTGCTGCTCATTAATTTACTATTACTGTTCTACCAATATTTATAATGTTAATTCCTTGATTTTTTTTTTAACCATTCTGCTAACATCATTTTCTATTAGATTATCTAGACATAGAGCTTGAACAACTACAGTTCACTGGGAAATAATGTCCCCTTGTAACTTCCTTATTGCTCAGTTGCCCAAGTTATATAGGAAATAAATATTAATAATAATATATTCAAGAAGTCTTTACAATGTAGATTAAGTGTAAAATTTGTGTGAAAAGTTATTATCCTAAATATTTAACAAATATTAAGCCCTTGAAACTCAACCTTAAATCTTTCCATTAGTAGATTTAAAAATTAAAACTTTTATGGAGTCAAAAGAGCTATTTTAGCCACTCCACATTAAAAAATACATAAAGATTAGAATTTGAGACATAGTTTGGGCACCAATCACCTTAATATTCATGCTTTGTTTAAAATTAATAATAAGAAATAATGTACTTGAATAGTATTCTTCTTCTTTTGTTAACATCAAATATCAATATATAAAGTATCTAGGTACCATAAAATACAAGCTTTTTTGATAGTATCTTTCTGTATTTAGAAATATTAAAAGGCTCTATAATAATATAAAATTTATTTTTCTGATATATAAAACAATTTTTATATAAGTTTGTAAAACAAAACAAAATACAATATAATTCCATAAAATTGTTATGCTTCAATATCAAAGATGTGATTTTATTGGGAAAAAAAAATCAGTTTAAGTCCAAAGGTTCTTAAAAACTGGAGAAATTGCCAAAGGAATCTTTCACATTGGCTTTGGAGAGAAAAGTAATGAATACTCCATTATCCAACTTTGCTTTTCTTTGCTTTAATAAGAAGTAAAATTCTAAAGAAATAGTTATGTCAAAAGCCTATGGCAAGTAAATTAGTGTAATCTCTCTTTAGTTATCAACTGTCAGATTTTCTGAAAACTTGTTATAATAGAATCAGTTTTAACTATTCATTCTGATAAAGATAACAACGTGGCTTAAAAGATTCTGTAAAAATTAAACCTGTTGGATCAAAAGATAATTCACATGATTAAAATAGACTGCAGGAGAGAGAAAAAAAGTCCTTAATCTCTGTTATAGTTGAGAAAATTCAAGTGATGGCCATGGACATAGGCTCAAAATGTCTAATAAAAATATATTAATAAAAATTTTCAGTAGTTATATAGTAATAACAATCCGATACATACACATATTGCTATTAACCTTATTAGGCTCAAAGTAGTCACCTATAAATTTCAATGATTTCCAAATGAATAGTGGTTAAGGGACATACTTTTGTACTTATTCAAATTCTTCCACTTTAACATTTAACAGATTTCATTTTTTAACTGTTCTTTAGTCACCGTACAGAGAATGAATATTTAATTAAAGTATAAAATTAACTCTCATTTGCACCACCACTTAACATCACTACATACATTAATTTAACATTTATGCTAAATCCAGTATAACATTACAATATAATTAAGCTAGGATTTTTTTTTTTTTTAATGATCAACATTTATTTTTAATTTACACTCACATTACTTTTATGTTATTCTTTATTTCTTCCTACATTTTCATTCATTAGTTTGGATGACTTTTTCTCTGCCTGAAGGGTTCTCTTAATGTTTTCATTCAGTATAGTTCTACTAGTGATAAAGCTTTCAGTTTTTGCTTGGTTGAAAATATTATATTTTGACATCATTTTTGAAGAAAATTATTGTTATACATATAAATTGTAAGTTGGGAGTTATTTTCTTTATCATGTTAATGATTCAATTTCACAAACTTCACATTTTCAGCATTTCTGAAATTTAGCTCTCAGTGTTTTTTGTTTTTATTTTTTAACATTTTATTCTGATTTGAGTGAAATTTTACAGAGAAAATTAGTTTTCCATTCAACAATTTATACAGATTTTGTTTTGTGACAT
>NW_006921815.1:67666-69030 GCF_000298275.1 Orycteropus afer afer
ATTGTCTTATCTTTCTTCCACAGAGCAGCTGGTGGGTTTGAACCACTGACCTTGTTGCTTAGCATCCAAATGCCTTAAACACTGTACCTCCAGAGTTTCTTCATGTAATTCTCAGGATATTTTTACTGCTATGGCCAGATCTTGTGTATGCCATACTACAGAGGCTCTGGATGATGTTGTCTTCCTACATAGTTGGTTCACCTTTAAAATTAGTAGGGTAATAGAGTGACTATTGTTGTTGTTCTGTGCTGTCGAGTCAGACCCGAGTCATACCAATCCATCCGTGGGTTTCTGAGGTGGTGTCACTATGGAAGTAGATTGCCCAAACTTCCTTCCAAGGAGAGACTGGTGGGTTTGAACCAGTCAAATGCCTTAGGCACTATGCTACCAGAGCTCCTAATAGAGTGAATAATCACCCTAATACAATCTGTAACCAAAATGACTGAAAGTTCCATTAAACTCTCGGCAAATTTCATCTCTTTCTGGTCTATCTATGCTTCTACATCCTTTCTTGTTTCCATTCCAGGGCCTGGCATCCTGTAACTCTGATCCTTATCAAATCTGCATACTGATTCAAATCCCTCAAATATATATTTCTTGTATCCATTTCTCCAGGCATGAAAGATTGTTGGAAAAGCTGTTTACTAGTCTTGGTTCTTAGTGTCAGGCCATTTCCCAGGCATTTTGCTGAGGTATTCAGCTTTTTACTGTATTCTAGAATTCAAAATGCCTTGAGGGAAATAGCATCTGAAGACTACTATATGAAATTTTAACACACCTCCCTATTCTTGAAATTGTGTTCCCTCATGTCTTGGTTATATTAGCAGCTCTCTGAAATCTTCCAGTATATTTTACATATGTATCTATGTATTTATATCTTCATATTGACTTGATTCTATTGTTTTCTTTATAAATTTGTCTTTTCCAAGATAATCTATCTCTTCCAAAGGCAAAAGTATACATTTTTTTGTAAATTGTTCAAATCATTTAAATTAAAGTTTAATTACAATTAACTTCTTCAAGAAATAGATTGTTTTCAAACTCAAAGGACAGGATATTTAGATGTCTCTTTATGATCACAAGCATATTTTAACTTTTATCTATTTTAAGTGACCAAATCCAAAAAACAAACAAACAAAAAACATTAACAAACTCACTGCTGGTAAAGCAATCAATTAAATCTGTAAAAAACAAAGAACAACAACAACAATCAAAATATATAATAATAATATATATTAATATATAATAATAATCATACAATTTTCTCAATTTTACTGTGCAAAAGGGAGCAATCACATTTTTCTGAATTATTTGTCTTTGTTTCTAAACAATTTATAATTTTTATTTCTAAAGAATAAATGCAC
>NW_006921815.1:69945-70508 GCF_000298275.1 Orycteropus afer afer
TGTTATGATATTAGAAACTATGCAACTGGTATTTTTAATGCCAGTAGAGTCAGCCATGACTCAGTGGAGCTTCCAGACTAAGACTGACTAAGAAAGGTGTTGTGGCAGTCTGCTTCTGCAAAAATTGGCCACTGAAAACCTAATGAATAGCATTGAAACATTGTCTGATATAGTGTCAGAAGATGAATCCCTTGGGTTGGAAGACCATCAGAATCTGATTGTGGAAAAGCTGTCTCCTCAAATTGGAGTTGACTTTAATGATGTGGATGGAGTAAATAAAGCTTTTGGGACCTTCATTGGCTGATATGACACAACTCAAAATGAGAAGAAACAACTGCAAACATCCATCAATAATTGGAAAGTGAAATGTATGAGGTATGCATCTAGGAAAACTGGAAGTTGTCAAACTGAAGTGGAATGCATAAAGAGTGATATGAGCATTAAAAGGATGAAATAAACTGGTATTGGCCATTTTGAACAAGGCAATCATAGTGTTTTATTCCAGGAATGCCAAATTGAAGAGGAATAATTTTGTATTCATAGTCAAAAGAATATTTTAAGAT
>NW_006921815.1:72618-73965 GCF_000298275.1 Orycteropus afer afer
GAAGAAGATTTGAAACACTGATGAAGATCAAAGACTACAGCCTTCACTATGGATTACACTTTAACATGAAGAAAAAAATCCTCACAACTAGACCAATAAGCAACATCATTGTAAATGGAGAAAAGATTGAAGTTGTCGTGAATTTCATTTTACTTGGATCCACAATCAATGTCCATAGAAACAGCAGTCAAGAAATCAAATACTGTATGGCATTGGATAAATCTGAAGCAAAAAACCTCTTTAATACATTAGGGTACCACTTTGAAGATTAATCTGTGCCTGACCCAAACCATTGTCTTTTCATAGCCTCATATGTATGTGAAACCTGGACAATGAAAAGGAAAACCAAAGAAGAATTAATGCATTTGTATTATGGTGCTGGCAAAAAATATTGTTGTTGTTGTTGTTGTTATGTGCCGTTGAACAACACATTATAGACTGCCAGAACAATGAACAGAATTGTCTTGGAAGAAGTACAGTCAGAATTCTCCTTAAAAGTGAAAATAGTCAGACTGTTTCTTTTATACTTTAGTCATGTTATCCAGAGGGACCAGTCCCTGGAAAAGAATATCATACTTGGGCTTGGTAAAGTAGAAGATCAAAGAAAAAGGAGAAGATCCTCAATGATATGCATTGACACAGTGGCTGCAACAATGGGCTCAGATATTGTAAAAATTGTGAGAATGACACATGACCAGGCAGTGTTTTGTTCTATCATACATAGGGTTGCTATGAGTCAAAACTGACTCAACAGCAACTAGCAACAGAAAGTCGTATCATCTGGGGAACTTTAAACTACAGATTCCAACTCAACTAACTTTTTAAATTTTTTTGAAAGATATCTATTTTGAATACTTTGATATGTTCGGAGCAACTACCTGAAAGTTTGGCTGTTCAGATCCACCCAGCTGTACTACAGGAGAAAGACCTAGTGATTACAGATATTGAAAAACCTACTATGACAAACATTGGAATCTATTAGATGGCAACCTGTGAGTGTGTGCATTTACACTCTTAAAGTCTTAGACCAGGAAATTAACTAAAAGTACCCTACCTCACTTTGAAAATCACTTGTTAAAGTGAATTATTATTAGATTGTGTCAATCATAACAAAGTGTGGATAAATTGAGAAGAATGGGAATTCCAGAACACTTAATTGTACTCATGAGGAACCTGTACATAGACAAGGAGGCTGTCAGTGGAACAAACAAAGTGACACTGCATGGTTTAAAATCAAGACGGGAGTGTGTCAGGGTTGTATCTTTTCACCATACTTATTCAATCTATGTGCTGAGCAAATAATCCAAGACGCTGTACTATAAGAAGAAAAACGTGGCATCAGGATTG
>NW_006921815.1:74621-76043 GCF_000298275.1 Orycteropus afer afer
GGCCCTCAGTGAGATGGATGGACACAGTGGCTGCCTCCATTGGCTCAAGTATAGCAGAGATTGCAGAGTTGGCGGGAGACCGGGCGGAGTTTCCTTCTGCTGTGCATAGGGTCGCTATGAGTCAGAGATAACTCGAGGGTACCTAATAACAACAACCACAATTATTATATATGACTGTGTGTTGGGTAAATATCTAACTCACCTATCTATAGGCATAGAGATGACTAATAAACATGAGTTTATAAATAAATGAAGAAACTCTAGAATGAAACAGATTGGGGCAGCAAAGAACAAACAGATACTTTCTCCCCAGTTATAAAAGAGAGAGTAAATATTTCACTTCGTTTTATCTTTTTAAATTGCTATTCAATTATATTGACTATATCATTCTACATTTTTAACTATTCCTAGATTTTTATTGATAGGAAATTTTTCATAGAATTATAAGGTGAAGATCATGCAAACACTTTACAATTATAATGGCCTTTCCTTTTTGAGAATTTGAAGAAGAATGAAGCTGGTTGATAGGGGTTTTCACTCTCCTTTTTAAGGCAATGATTATAGCAGCATAATATTGAGCTACAGAAGGAAAATCAGACAGATTAATCTCATTACAAAAAGTCAACAGGAAGGCATAAATTACATAAACAAAACATCTGGATTATTGAAGAGAAACTAATTAACAGAGGAAGAAAAAAAATGTGCTTGTCCTCTGAATTAGGAAGGCATATTATAAAGGGTATAATCAGAACACTGAAAATGATTGCCAACATACTCTTGAGGCATACACATGTTCTCCCTAAGGAGACATATAATTACAACAAATTGTATTCTAAATATGTATCTGTAATTTCTTAGGCTTGGATTTTCTTGTGAATTCAGACATTTTAAACCACAGAAATATGCTTTTTAAAAACGTACATAAAGATTGAGAAATATAGCTTAATATTTTGATTCTCGGTCAAACTGTGTTTTATTCTGAGAATGCTTTAATGTGGAAACAAGATGGAGATAAGAAAAAAATGTATTATTTTTCCAACCTGAGGAATCCTGGGCTTCCTCTATTTCATCTAAGTTTTGTTTCCCATCTCTCCTCTTCTCTCCTCAGTTATCTTTTTCTCTAGTATTTTATCATATGCACCCAGTAAGAACCATATGTTAAGTTAATATTTTGCCTGAATATCTCATTGTTCAAGTCCAAAATTTCATTAGGTATACAACATATTTTATCTACTCTCTAAGGTAAATAGAAGGAATGACAAGATAAAAGAGCTGAACAGAAGACTTCAAACAGCAGCTCCAGAAGCCAAAGTCAATTATTATAATGAAGTGTTAAAAGACCTGGAATTAGAAAAACAAAAGGGAAGAAGAAGCTAGGGATGTCTCAAGCTGAAAGAAGTGAAGAAAAAAATTCACACCTCA
>NW_006921815.1:76253-77412 GCF_000298275.1 Orycteropus afer afer
GAAGCTACACTGAAGGAATAGGCAAAGAACAAGGCACCAGGTATTGACAGAATACCCAATGAGATGTTTCAACAAATTGATGCCACTCCTCTATGCCAAGAAATACGGAAGAGAGCTACCTGGCCAACTGACTGAAAGATATCCATATCTGTTCCTGATCCAAAGAAAGGTGACCCCACAGAATGTGGAAATTATTGAACAACATCATTAATATCACATGCAAGTGAAATCTTATGGAAGATAATTCAAAAACTGTTGCAGCAGTACATTGACTAGGAACTTCTAGAAATGCAAGCTGGATTCAGAAGAGACATGGAATGAGGGATACAATTATTGATGTCAGATGGATCTTGGCTGAAAGCAAATACCAGAAAGATGTCTACTTGTGTTTTATTGACTATGCAAAAGCATTTGATTGTGTGGAAAGAACAAGGGAAAGCTGTCATTTGAAAAGAACAAGGGAAAATCAGAAAGGGAGTATGTCAGATTTGTATACTTTCACCATACTTATTCAATCTGTATGCTGAGCAAATAATCCAAGAAACTGGACTATAGGAAGAACAAATTATTGGGATTGGAGGGAGACTCATTAAAAACCATTGATATGCAGATGACACAAATTTGCTTGCTGAAAGTGAGGATGACTTGAAGCAATTACTGATGAAGATTAAAGACTGCAGTATGGGTTACATCTCAACATAAATAAAATGAAAATCCTCACAACTGGTCCAATATGCAGTATCATGATAAATGGAGAAAAGATTGAAGTTGTCAAAGATTTCATATAATTGTTACACAATCAACATCCATGGAAGCAGCAGTCAAGAAATCAGATGATGTATTGTACTGGGCAAATCTGCTGCAAAAGACCTCTTACAAGTGCTGAAGAGCAAGATGTGTCTTTGAATATTAAAGTACACCTAACCCAAGCCATAGCATTTTCAATTGCCTCATCTGCATGTGAAAGCTGGGCAATGAATAAAGGAGATTGAAGAAGAGTTGATGCTTTTGAGTTGTGATGTTGGCGAACAATACTGAAAGTGCCATGGACTGCCAGAAGAATGAACAAATCTGCTTTGGAAGAAGTGCAGACAGAATGCTTCTTGGAAGTGAGAATGGCCAGACTTCATCTCACTTCCTTTGGTCATGTTGTTAGAAG
>NW_006921815.1:78390-79421 GCF_000298275.1 Orycteropus afer afer
AGTATGTTTGCAAATTAAGGTGACAATATTTGATTTTTAAATATGCCCATCACAGATCTTGAAAAAGATAAATATTTTACTAATGGGGTTTGTAGTGTCAAAACTATTTTCATAATAATTGTGAAATATCATTTTCCCTTTTTAATCTAATTTCTTTAAAAATATACAACAGGATTTTCCAGAGTCATATGATGTGCTGTAAAATAATTGCTCTAGAGATTAATGCAGTTTGTAGCTTGGCATTAGTATTTTTCTTTTTCAATTGTTTGCTAAGTTAGTAGGCTCAGGGTATAAATATGTGCACTTTGAGAGATGAACTCAGATTTTCTTAGTAGTTTTATCAATCCATTAGTTATGGTTGCTACAATCTCTATAATGTCATTATGATCGGAACATTACTTATTTTTAAAATTCTAAGTTTTTACATGGAAATGAAAGAAATATTTTTCTTTCTTGTTTTATGTTTCAATCTTTTTCTTTAAAACTTCTTATGTATTTAATTTTTATCTAAAACTTATTTTAGAAATTAAATATAATATTCTAGTTCTCTTTATATTCTTGGCTACTTCTGCAGCTTCAGCCCACTAATTATTACAAAATATCCTTGTTCATAGATGTTGTGTATATTAATGAATATATCTTGCTTATGAATCCTACTAATTCTCAGAACAAATTATCAACACCACTGGGGGGCAGGAGGACAAAATGTTTAATTTCTATGAATATTTACTTTAGTCTACCTTTTATAAATCATATTAAGTACATCAACTTAATTATGTGACTACTGCATAGTACAAATACTTATTGAAGGTATTTAGTATCGATAATGGACATATTTTCATAAATGACTTTTATCTTATATTTGTTTGGAAAACAACAAAGAAACTAAAAACAAATTTTAGTGAATTTTTGAGGCTTATTTGAAGACTTATTTAAATAAGTTAAATTAAAGCTTAAATGTTAATCCATATTTTCTACCTTCAAATAGCATCTAGGTTTGCATATGTATGTTGTTGTTATTAGGTGCCATC
>NW_006921815.1:79786-80391 GCF_000298275.1 Orycteropus afer afer
TGTTCAACAAAACAAGGGGATACTATATGGTTTAAAATCAGAAAGGGAGTGTGTCAGAGTTGTATCTTTTCACCATACATATTCAATATGTACGCTGAGCAAATAATCTAAGAAGCCAGACTATATGAAGAAAAGGGGGCATCAGAATTGGAGGAAGACTCTAGCAACCTTCAATATGCAGATGACACAACTTTGCTTGTTGAAAGTGAGGATGACTTGAAGCACTTAATGATAAAAATTAAAGACTTCAGTCTGTAGTGTGGATTATGTCTCAACATAAAGAAAAGGAAAATTCTCACAAAAGTTTCAATAAGCAGCATAAAAACAAATGGAGGAAATAATGAAATTGTCAAAGATTTCATATTATTTGATTCCACAATCAACACCAAAAACAACAATCAAGAAATCAGACAACATATTGCACCGGACAAATCTGCTGCAAAAGACATCTTTCAAGTACTAAAGAGCAAAGATCTCTTTGAAAACTAGGGTGTGCCTAACCAAAACCATGGTGTTTTCAATTGCCTCATATGAATGTGAAATGACAATGAATGAGGAAGACAGAAGTGTTCATGCTTTTGAGGTGTGGTGTTGGAAAAGAATGC
>NW_006921815.1:81432-89845 GCF_000298275.1 Orycteropus afer afer
TCTGGTTTTTGGTCACTGGTGTTCAATGAAGCAAATCTATTTTTTAGATGTACTCTAAATTTAGATGGGATATAATCAATGTCATATTTTGGCTTTTGTGGACTTGTTTTAGTTGTCTCCAGCTTCAACTTGAACTTTCATATGAGCAATTAATTGATAGTCTGTTCCACAGTCAGCACTTGGCCTTGTTTTGGTGGAAGACATTGAGCTTCTCCATCACCTCTTTCTGCAGATGTAGTCAATCTGATTCCTATGTATCCTATCTGGCAAGTCTACCTACCTGATAGCTTCATTTTAGGTTGTTAAAAAGGTATTTCCAATGAACAAGTTGTTGGTCTTGCAAAATGCTATCATGTGATCTCCAGCATCATTGCTATCACCAAGACCCTATTTTCCAACTACTAGTGATTCTTCTTTGTTTCCAACTTTTACATTCCAAACTCCAGTGATAATTAACACATCTTGATTATACATCTGGTCAATTTCAGACTTCTGAAATTGGTAAAAAATCTTCAATTCCTTTGTCTTTGGCTTTGGTGGTTGTTGCACAAATTTGATAGCATTATACTTCAGAATAGATCTTGAAACATTCCTTGTGATGATTAATGCCACACCATTCCTCTTCAATTTGTCATTCCTGGCATTGTAGATCATATGTTTGTTTGATTCAAAATGGCCAAAACCAGTCCATTTCAGCTCACTAATACCTAGAATATTGATCTACATGCATTCCATTTCATGTTTAACAACTTCCAGTTTTCCTAGATTTAGACTTCGTACATTCCATATTCTGATTATTAATGGATATGTGGAGCTGTTTCTGTTCATTTTTATCCATGCATATGTATGGATAATATATATTACTACAAAAGATAGGATGAAAGTAAATAGAAATACAGAAACTATAAAATATTATCCTTCATAGTACAATGCATTTGGTTGATCCATTTAGTAAAATTTCATCTAAGTTCATTTGAAAATAGATGAGACAGTGTTTGACTTTGAAATATGCCCATCATAGATCCTGAAAAATATAAATATTTGACAAGATGGCATCCTACTAACACATTCAGCACTATCCCTTTATAAAAGAGAACTGGAAAAACTGAGTGCAACAGATACAAATAAGGATCCTGGAGTTCTGAAGATGAAGAGAAGATAAAGAATTAGAACATGCTGATTATAAAGGGAAACAGAGTGAGATTAGTGACTAAGGAGAGAGAAGAGGTCAGGACTGGCTGAAATTTGGCTATTTTGAATAGAGGCAGTGGACACTGAGGAGGAAGAAAAAAAAAATTAAAAAAATCTCAAGAAATGGTGAGAAAGGAATGTGCCTGGAAGCAGGTCAGAGTTACAGTGGCCCAGGAGGCCAAAGAGAAAGGTGAGAATGAGAAAACTAATCAAATAACTCACCACTGGCAGACACTGGGTTTGGACTGGCAAAAGGCCTGTGGTGAGGGCTTTTGAAGAAATTTGGCTCAGGGCAGACTCTTGTTTGATTGAATCTGAGCAAGGGCTGGATAAAGGCTTTGTGTACCCAGAAGGGCACTACATCCATGAGAGTGAATCAAGATTGGAGGGATATGCTTTCTGATCTAACAAATACACTCCTTCCCTATACATAGGGGTAAGCACTCCCTGCAGTCATAGAACCAGTGACTAAAGAAGGCTTACCCTCATCAGCCTTGATCTCTGGACACTTGTACCTTAGCAGATAGAGTCAGAGATCTGAAACTCACTCATTGTGTTACATAAGGGACTGAAAGAATCTTTTCACACTGAACACAAGAGATGAACTTCTGCAACGCCCTTTCTCAGGGCGTCAACTTGCACCAGGTACATCCCACCTTTGTGAAAAGAAAGACCTATTATGCATGGCTACAGAAAGAAGTATAGGATAGCATTAAACCAGAGACTGAGTAGGAGGTGGATAAATGCTGCATGTACCAAGAAGGGTGCTAGACCCATGCAAGCAAATCCTGACTGATGAACCACAGTCTGCTACAAAAAATACAGCTTCCCTGTGAATAAGGGCAAAATATCTTCCCACCACCACAAAGCCAGTAGACAAGGATGTCCTACAGCTACACACAATGATCCACTCCAAACAGACAGTCCCAGAGGCTGTGGCTCTCCCTTCCTGCAACTATGTCACTGCCTGACCTTTCTCACACTAAACACAAGAGGCACATACATGCATCCTCCTTTATTGGAGGCACCTTCTCATGCCTGGCTCCTTTAAATTCCTCAAGAGGCATACACCCCAGTGCATCTGCCTTCTCCCAGGGATACCAGCTGACCATAATTACAGAAGTCCTTCTTCTGCTTATTTTCCTATTATTATTATTATTATTATTATTTACCTTCCATTTTCCTTAATTTTTCTGTCTTTTTTAATCTGTTCTTTTCTCCCTCTTCCTCTTCATATCACTTTTCCCCCCAATCTTTCATCTTGACCACTCTGCCTTTTTTTTTCTCCTTTGTTTCCATATGTTTTAATTTTTATTCTATGTATTTTTTTTTTCTTTTTCCTTTTATCTTTGTTTATTTTTTTCTTCTTTCTTCTTACTCCACCCTAAAAGAAGAGGACATTAACTCTCCATGACTTAATGATTTCTACTGTACCAACAATATCATCCAGTTGATGAGCACTATTATCAACCTATCAGCTCCTACATCACAAGATTAATGACAGATGGTGGATAACACCTGCTCATCCCAACTTCAGTACCTCTTCAGGACAAAAACTCCTGAACCCACATCCCTACAAGTTACTCCATCAATCCAGAGACCTAGGGAGTTGCACAGTGTTGTTAACTTAACAACCAAAGAAGCACACCTGTTTTACTCATTCAGATACATCTAAAATAAAACAACAATTTCCAAATGCCTTAGAGAAAACAGACAGCTTCAATTCAAACAAAGAAACATGACAAGATAGTGGGAGCAAGTGCACAAAGTAAAGAATTAAGAAATATACCCAAGGAAGAACAAGTAATAGAACTACCTGATGAGGAACTGGAAATGTCTATTTCTCTCTCTATATATATTGCTATCGCTATCACTATAGCTCTATCTATATTAATCTATATCTACATCTACGTCCATGTCCATATCCATATCCACATCCACATCTATATCTTTATCTATTTACTATCTGATTGTCTCCCTTTTTTTTTTTCCTCTGTCTCTATCTATATCTCTGTCCAAGAGCTCAAGAAAACCATGAACAGAAGTAAGGAAAATCACTCAATATCCTTGAAGAATTCAGCAAAACCATACAAGAAAAAAAGACAAAATAAATAGATAATTAGAAATCATACAAACACAGCAACTAAATATCCAGAAGACAAACACTAAAATTATGGAGATAGATAATCTATTGGAAAAACAAAAGATAAAAACTGAACTGCCTCACAATCACATTTCCTAGATAGAAGACAAATCCTTTGACACTTACTTGTATGAGAATAATTCAGAAAAAAAAAAAGAATGAAAAGTAATAATAATAGAAAAGGACAACTGAGTTACATGGGATAATATCAAAAGAAATAATATTTGCCTCACTAAAATTCCAGAAAATAGGAGGATTAAAAAAAAAAAGAGAGAAGAAAGAAAGAAAACAAGAACAAAAGAAAATTGTTGAAGAATGGCTAGCATAAAACTTTCCTAATTTCATGAAAGGCAAAAAGATATCCATTCAGGAAGTGCAATGAACACTATGCAAGACAGACACCAAAAGAGAGTCACCAAGACATATAATAATCAAACTTTCTGAAAAAGTGTCTTGAGAACAGCTCAGGAAAAATGAAATGCTGCCTACAAGGGACAACCATTCAGGCTAAGTTATTATATCTCTGCAGAAACCATCTAGGTAAGAATGTAATGGAAAGGCATATACAAATTCTTGTGGGGGAAAAAAAAAGTGTCAAACAAGAATTATATATCCAGCAAAACTGTCTCTCAAATATCATGGTGAAATAAAGTCATTCACAAACAGAAATTAAGGGAATTTGTAAAAACCAGAACAACCCCACAAATAAATGTTAAAGGGAATCCTTACCAAAAAAAAAAAAAAAAAAAGAAGAGAGCAATTGAAGACTAAGACATGTGGTCACACTTCCCAGAGACCAACCCAGCAAAAAAAAAATCCCAAATCTAAAATAAGCTTGTAAAATGACAAATAGAGAACCAGAGGAGTCAGTCTGTGAATTATGCCAAAATAAAGCAAATAGAGGAATGAATGGAACAATTATGAAACTTCCATATGGAAAAGAAGTCATGAAGATGTCAATATAAGATAGACTATTCTATACAAAAGGAGATAAAAATTGACTACAGGGTAACCACAAAGAAAATTAATAAGCTTCCTTACCAAAATAAGAAAGAAGAAAGTCACAAGGATTTAGTCACAAAATGAACAATAATAAAGAAAAGGGAAAGAAAACTTGACAATAAAATGGACTCCAGAAAAATATTCAAAATGATGAAACTATCACCACCACTACAAAAAACATAAAATAATTACAGCAGTAATGTCATATCTGTCATTAATTACATTAAATGTGAATAGATTAAATGCACCAGACAAGAGAAAAAGAGATTAGAATGGAATAAAAGAAAGAGAGAGAGAGAGAGAGCCAATAACATGCTGCCTACAAGGAACTTACCTCAGACACAAAGATAAAAATAAATTATAAAATAAATTTTATACCATTGGAAATCAGACTAAGTGTACTTATCATTTCACTGTATGCAGTAACAATAAGTCTGTTAGTTTTTCTTTATGATTTCACCACGTTGTTGTTGTTATAAACATCTCAAAATACTATGCAACAGTAAATACAATATTCAAAATGACATTGAAGTGCTCATTACTTAAATTTTATTATATTTATGTCATAAGAATTAATTAAAAATGATTCATTTTATTAAAAGAACTAACATATGTTTTGGAGTCAGAATTTTTTTTACAAAGAAAAAGAGAGTCAGGAAAAAGAGAAGGAAATGAAATGTTTGGCTAATTGCCTCCATGAACAACTGCCACCATTGCTGTGAGACCAGAAGAGTTACCATTATTGAACATTTTGATGAAAGGCTCTATAAGAGAATCCTGATCAAAAGGGGAAAATAAAGAACAGAATTTCATTTATTCATGGAATCCTATTTTCCATATTTACTTGAGCCAGGGAGATTGGATGAACCCTGAAATTATTGTGCTAAAATAATCTCTAAATATTAAAACAAAAATATTCCCTGAAGTCTTCTTAAAACCAAACTACTGTTTAACTTAACTAGTGAAAAAAAAAAAAAAAAAAACCTGTGAATAGAGAATTATGTGTTTAAGATCTATGTATGTGGAATCTAATTGACAAAAGTAACTTGAATGATTAGAAATTAGAAAGGAACATTAGAAGGAAGTGATTCATGCTATGCTATGCTATGCTATGGGGTCACCACTCATCTGCTGGTGTGTTGTATTATGCTGGCTTTCATGTTGATGTGATGCTAGAAGCTGTGTTTCCAGTGTTTCCAAATACCATGATCACACATGGTGAACAGGTGTCATAGAGTTTCCAGACTGAGACAGGCTAAGAACTTGGTGATCTACTCCTGAAAAGAATTGTCCAGTGGAAACCTAACGATAGCAATGGAATATTTTGTGATATAATGCCAGAAGATGAATTCCTCATGTTGGAAGACACTCAAAATATGACTGTGGAAGAGCTTCTTCTTCAAGGTAGTGTCAACCATAAAGATAGGGATGGGATAAAACTTTTGGGACCTAAATTTGCTGATGTGACATGGCTCAAAAATGACAAGACAAAGCTGTAAACATCTATTAATAATCAGAATGTGGAATTACAAAGTATTAATAAAAAAATTGGAAGTTGACATATGAAATGGTACCCTCAAAAACTGATATCCTAAGTATTAATGAACTAATGAACTACCATTGACCTTTTGAAAATGGCAATCATATAGTCTACTATGCCAGGAATGACAAAATGAAGATGAATGGTGTCACATTCATGACCCAAAACAATATTACATGATCGATCCTGAAACACAGTGCTGTCAGTGATAGTATAATATCCCTATGCCTAGAAGGAAGAACAGTTAATACTATAATTATTCAAATGGATGTCAAATATGAATAAATTGAAGATTTTTTTTACCAACTATCGTAGTCTGATCAAACATGAAATTAAGATACATTTACAATTATTTGGTCTTGAAATGTGATAGCTAGAAACAAACAAGAAGGATCAGCAGTTTGAAAATATGGCTTTGTTGATAGAAATAATGCTAGAGATCCACATGATAGACTTCTGCAAAAGAAACAATTTATTAATAAGAAATATATATATATATATATATATATATATATATATATATATATATTAACATCATCTACAGTAACTATACAATTGGACTTCACTGGTGATGTAGTGCCTAAGGCATTTGACTGCTAACCATTAGGTTGGTGGTTCAAACCCACCAGCCACTCCTCAGAAGGAAGGTTAGACAATCTACTTCCATAGTGATACTGCCTCAGAAACCCATGGAGGGGTCCCTATGAGTTGGATTCCAGTTGACAGCAGTATGTTGCATTCATTTTGTTGGATGGAATGCATAACACACGAATAGACTACATATATGGAAAGAGAAAGAGGAAAAGCTCAGTATCATCAGTCAGCATAAGAACAGGGATTAATTGAAGAACAGACCATCAATTTTTCTTATGCAAATTTAATTTGAAGCTGAAAAAAATGAAAAGAAGTCCATGGAGTGAATGTACAACATTGAGTATGTCCTACATGAACTTAGGGACCACGTCAAGAACATATTTAATGCATTTAACCCTAATGACTGAAGGCTAGTCCAGTTGTTTGATGATATCAAGGACATAATGTATGAAGAAAAAAAAAGATCATTAAAAAGAAAAGACCAAAATGGATGTCAGAAGAGACTATGAAAGATATTCTTGAACGTAGAGCAGCTATAGCCAAAGGTAGAAATGGTAAATAAGAGATCTGAATAGAAGATTTCAAAGGGCACCTCAAGAAGACAAGGAAAATTTTTATAATGAAATGTAGAGTTAGAAAAAAAAAAGAAAGAACACACTCAGAATTTCACAAGCTGAAATAATTGAAGAAAATATTTAAGCCTAGAGTTGCAATATTGAAGGATTCTAAGGATTAAAAAAAATTGAATAATGCAGAAAGCATAAAAAAAAAAAGATGAAGATGAAATACATAGAATCACTCTTCCAAAAATAATTGGTCAATGTTTCAAATTTTTAGTAGGTAGCATTTGAAAAAGAGTCTGAAGGAAGAATCCAAGCCTAAATGAAAGCATTGGCATAAAACTATCTTCCAGGAATTGGTGTAATACAAATTTACATGTGTGAACAAATGGACACGATGCAGGAAGTGCTCAGTCATCCATGCCAAGAAATTTTAAAGAGAGCTTTTTTTTTTTTAAATGGCCAACCAGCTGGAAGAGATGCACTTGCTTACTCCAAAGAAGGTGATCCAACAGAATGAGAAAACTGTCAAACAATATTAATAATACATGAAGCTAAATTTTGCTGAAGATATTCCAAAATTTATTGACACATTATGTTGACAGGGGCCTGCCAGAAATTCAAGCTGGATTCAGAAAAGGACTTGGAATGAGACATGCCATTGTTGATGTCAAATAGATCTTGATTGAAAACAGAGAATACCAGAAATTTGTTTACCTATGTTTTATTGACTATGCAAAGACATTTGACTGTGTGGATCATAACAAATTATGGATGACATTGAGAAGAATAAGAATTCCAGAACATATAACTGTACTCATGACATACCTGAACATAGACCAAGAGCCAGCCATTCAATCAGAACAAAAGGAATACTGCATGTTATAAAATCAGGAAAGGTGCATGTCAACTTGTATCCTTTCACTATATTAGTTCAATTTGTATGTTGAGAAAATAATATGAGAAGCTGGACTATATGAAAAGAATGAGACATCAGACTGGAGGAAGATTCATTGACAACCTGTGATATGCAGATGACACAACCTATCTTGCTGAAAGGGAAGAGGATTTGAGGTACTTGTTGATGAAGGTCAAAGACTACAGCTTTCAGTATGGATTATACTTTAATATAGAGGAAACAATTTTATTTCCACCTGGACCAATAATTAACATGATCAATGAAGAAAATATTGAATTTCATTTTCCTTTGGTCTACAATCGACAGCAATGGAAACCACAGTTAAAACAAAGTCATATCAAACAACACGTAGCATTGGGCAAATCTTCAGCAAAAGACCTCTTTAAAGTTTAGAGAGAAAAGATTTGACTTTGATGGCTAAGATGTGCCTGATCCAAGCCATTTTTTTTTTTTTAATTGCCTCA
>NW_006921815.1:89945-91196 GCF_000298275.1 Orycteropus afer afer
TTTGACTTTGATGGCTAAGATGTGCCTGATCCAAGTTTTTTTTTTTTTTTTAGTAGCCTCATGTGTACATGTAAGTTTGCCAATGAGTAAGGGAGAATGACAAATTGATGTCTTTGAATTATTCTTTTTGGCACAATAACTCTATGTATTTAATCTTCATCATTTTTTTTTATGCTTTCTGCATTATTCAATTTTTTTTTTTTTTTAATCCTTAGAATTCTTCAGTATTGCAACTCTAGGCTTAAATATTTTCTTCAATTATTTCAGCTTGTGAAATTCTGAGTGTGTTCTTTCTTTTTTGTTTTTCTAACTCTACATTTCATTATAAAAATTTTCCTTGTCTTCTTGAGGTGCCCTTTGGAATCTTCTATTCAGCTCTCTTTGGTAGCAATGAATATCAAATATGCCATGGACTGCTGGAACATTAGACACAACTGCCTTGGAAGTAGTGAACTTGGAATACTCCTTAGAAGTAGGAATGACCATAATTCATGTAACATAGACATGTTATCATGAGGGAAAAGTTCCTGGATATGGACATCATACCTGGTAAAGTAGAGGGTCAGTGAAAAAGAGAAAGACTTTCACTGAAGTGGATTAACACAGTGGCTGCACAATGGCCACATACACAGCCAGGACTGAGATGATGTTGCTGAACTAGGTGGTACGTTCTGCTTTCACTTTGAGTCAGAATTAGCTAGATGGCACAACAGTGTAACTTACTCAGTTTCCACGGAAGTGTGCCCCCATAGCTTTTCAGCAATTCCATTTTTGTTTTGAAATGTTTATCAAAATGGAACATCTAAAATGCAAACACTCAGAATATTCACACATTCTGAAGAATTTAATCAATGTCACTGTATAACTTGCATAGACATTGCTGAATAGGAACTTAAACTGCTGTGTAAACCTCCAAAAACACAGCAAAAAGGGAAAATGTGGCAATCACTATTAATTACATACTAATGATTTGTTCTCACATTTAATAAAATATTAAATAATGAAATATCAATTAAAAATGTTGATCAAGTTTAATTCAGTGTTTCAAAGTGTTATCCTTTCTTTATATTGATTCCAATGATATTTAAGGACAGGGAAAAAATGGTAGTTTTCTTTCTTAATAATAGTGAAAAAGAAATATTCAAACTTAAAGAATATATTCCCAAGTATTTTATTTTTTAGTGCCTATAGGAGCTCTGGTAGCGTAGTGCCTAAGGCACTTGACTGCTAACCAGAAGGCTGGCGGTTCAA
>NW_006921815.1:91501-93895 GCF_000298275.1 Orycteropus afer afer
TCCACCAGCCACTCCTCGGAAGGAAGGTTGGGCAATCCTACTTCCGTAGTGATACTGCCTCGGAAACCCAAGGAGGGGTCGCTATGAGTCGGGGCAGACTCGACGGCAAATAACAACAACAACAACAAAGGAAAATGTATCTGTCACCATAAATTGTTGTTAGGTGAAGTTGAATCCATTATAGATTTATACAAATTAAGTATCAATATACTTAAAAAGTTGAGGAATGATCAGAAATAAATGAACCTGACAGGCTGCTGAAAAACTTAATTAAAATCTGGATTACAAAAAGAATCACTTGAAGATTACAAACAAAACAAAACAAAAAATTCAGAAAATGTGATATCTTTTAAAAATAACTTAAAATGAGATAATTGTGATTAAGGTTTAAAATCATCAGCAGGAGCAGCAACAACAAAAGAAATATAAAGGAGCAGAAATCTGCAAATTAATTGGAGAGAAAAATAACATGTTTTGAACATTTTAGGTACATAGGTATTTTGGATGGTTGTATCTTTTATCATTATGCAATATGACTCTTAATCTCTGGTAATTTTATTTAATCAGAAATCTACTCTTTATTAAACTAATATAGCTTTAATTTCATTTACCTTTTTAAAATATCATTTGCATGGTATATTTTCTCATCCTTTTATTCTTAACCTACCGATAGTATTATATTTGATGTGAGTTTCTTATAGCCAGCATGAATTTTTGTCATTTTTCAAATCAAGTCTATCTCAATTAACACTCTGTCATTTATTTATTTATTTATTTTAACAATCTATTTTTATTGTATGATTTCCGGGATAGTATAAACAGTTAAGTACATGACCACTAATTGAAAGGTTGGTGTTTTAAACTCACTGCAAGGAACCATTTTATATAGTAACCTATCACAGAAAGCAGGCTATCCTAGAATTATGTGGTGTCTAGTGCTCCTGACTGGCTTTATTCTGAGCAAGGAACCATTTTATATATATACATATGTATATATATATATAATACATATATGTACACACACACACACATATTTATATATATGTAGTGCCACTCCTTGGAAAGAAGGTTGGCAATTCAAGGAGAGGTCACTAAGAGTCGGGTCCAACTCAATGGCACATAACAATAACAATGACATATAAATACATGTATATTATAATTATTCATGTTTGGATTTACATCTACCATATTATTGTGTATTTTCTATTTGTCTCCATTGTTTTGTGTTCCTCTTTTTCCCATTACTGTACACTATTTGAGTTATCTTATACATTTTTTTAGTATTATTTTAAGATAAATATTTTTTACTACATATTTTTGAATAGGTTTTTTTTTTTTTTTCCTTTTCTTTTTTGGTAAGTGGTATCCTACAGATCAGATTATACATATTATCTTCTCAGAGATCATTTATAAATTTTAGCTTGTCAAGTGGAAAAAAGAAAAAAAAAATGTTGCCAAAATGGAATGCTATCCTCCTCTATTTGTATTGCTGCTATCTTATGTCTTAATCTGTATATATTGATAACTCTTAAAACAATATATTTTTCCCTTTCATTTGTCAACTATATTGAGAAAATGTGAATATTCTATTGCATTTGCCTATGTATTTACTATTTCTGTTGCTTTCATTTATCTTCATGGTCAAAATTTTCTTTTTGACACTTCTGTCTAAAAAACTTTTTTTTATCAATCCATTTATAGTGAGATTGATGGCAACAGATTCTGTAAGTTTTTTTTGATGTGAGAATATCTTTATTTCAGTTTTATTTTCTACTATATTTTCACTGTTTCTACAATTCTAATATTGCTCAGCTACTTTTTCAGTTCTTTAAAAATATAACTTAATTATCCCCCTTGTCCATATGGATTCTGATTACAAATACTTCTAAGTGTTATTCCTCTATATGCAATTCTCCATTTATCTCTTATTTCTTTCAAGATTTCTGTTTGTTTGTTTTCATGTTACTTTTTAATAGTTTGATTATGATGTGCCACAACACAGATATCTTTGTATTCATTCTGTTAGTTTTGTCTAAGCTACACTGTGACATTTTCTATCACTTTTTTTCCTAATAATGTTTTCTGTAGAACACTCATTTTTTCCTTATATTTTGCTTTTATTATCCAATGTCAAAACTTTTATTATGGTGTCAACATTCCCTGAGTTCCTTATCATTTTTAAATGTTATGTATAATATTAAATTAGCTATGGTGGTGTAGTGCCTAAGGTATTTGACTGCTAACCAGAAGGCTGGTGGTTCAAACTCAGGAGCCACTTTTCAGAAGGAAGATTGAGTGATCCACTGCCATAGAGATACTGCCTGGGAAACGCAAGGAAGGGTTGCTATGAGTCAGAATCAATTGGATGGCAGTGAGGTTTTTTTTTTTTTTTTT
>NW_006921815.1:94910-102326 GCF_000298275.1 Orycteropus afer afer
ATATATATAATTTCTATAGTTTAAATTGGATAATTTTTAGTGATCTGTCTTTAATTTCACTGGATCTTCTGTCATCTTTGTGCAGCTATTTAGCCCATTAAGTAACATTTCAATTTTGATTATTGTAACTTTATTTTCTAAAATTTCCATTTGTTTGTTTGTATTAGTTCTACTCTGTTCTGAGATTTTACATCTTTCCATTTTTTTCAAGATGGCTTTTGTGAACATTTTGGTAATTTTTTTTTAAGTCTATGTCAAGTAATACAAGCATATGCATTATCTTTCTTTTGTCATCTTATAATTTTTTTTATCTGAGATTTTCTTGGTTCTTTGCATGTTAAATAATTTTGTATTGCATTTTCACAATTTTGAATATTATATGATAAGAATCTGATTCATGTTTAAATCCAGTATAACATGTTGAAACATTTGTTTAACAGAAAATTGTACCAGTGGGTTTTAGTCTATAAGTTTTGACAAGTCTTTGGTGTGCTTCACTTCAGTGTTCAAAGCTATGGTGGTGGTGTTTAAATCTGTCCCACATTTGCAGTACACAATGAGGAGTCTTAGACTTGGACTTTAGTGCATTCTATAATTTAGATTTCAAGGTCCGTATATGCGGTTTCAAGTCAGATTGATGTATGTGTATATTGGGTCTGAGTTTTCCACTCTGTGTAGTAACCACAATGTTTTCATTTTCCTTACCTGGTTTCCCAATGACAAAACTAAAATCATACTTATTCTTCTTTTAGGGCATATCTATCTACTGTACTTGTGTAATGGGCAAGTGACATAAGTAAGAAAGTGGGGGGGAGGGAAAGGCATAGAAGTGTTCCTCACACTCTTGGAACCACATTTCCCCTGGCTGAGAAAAATTCTGCTTTCTTAGTGTTTTAGACTTTTATGCACAGACAATCTTTTGGAGCCTGGATTTGAAGATTTTTAAAATGTTGTTATTGTTGTTGTTAGTTGTGATTGAGTCCTCTCTGACTCATAGAGACCCTACATACAACAAAACAAAACACTGCCTGTTTATGGGCCATCCTCACAATCCTTCTTATAATTGAGCATAGTTGCAGCCACTGTGTCAAACTATCTTGTTAGGGAACTTCCCATTTTTTGTTGACCTTCCAGTTTACCAAACGCAATGTCTTTCTCCATTCTCTTCTTACCATGTTAGGAAAATAAGTGAGGTGCAGTCTGGCCATGCTAAGAGATTTTAGCTGCACTTCTTCCAGGACAGATTTGTTCATTCTTCTGGTAGTCCATGGTATTTTCAGTATTCTTTACCAACAACATAATTCAAAGGCATCAATGTTTCTTCAGTCTTCCTTATTCATTGCCCAGCCTTCACATGCATATAACCCACTGCTGCCCAGTGGTATCCAACTCATGGTGACCATTCCTTGGGTTTCGGAGGCAGTATCACTAAGGAAGTAGATTGCCCAACCTTCCTTCTGAAGATGAGGTGATTGACAATACCATGGCTTGGATTAGGCACATCTTAGTCTTCAAAGTGACATCTTTGCTTCTTAACACTTTAAAGATATCTTTTGCAGCAGATTTGCTCAATGTAAGATGACATGTAATTTCTTGATTTCTGCTTCCATTATCATTGATTGTGCATCCAAACAAAAGGAAATCCCTGACAACTTCAATTTTTTCTCCATTGATCATGATGTTGCTTATTGTTACAGTTGTGAAGATATTTGTTTTCTTTGTGTAGAGGTGCAATACACAATGAGTACTGCAGTTTGATTTTCATTAGTAAATACTTCAAGTCATCATCATTTTCAGCAAGCAAGGTTGTATCATCTTCATCTCTTAATTTATTAATGAGTCTTCCTCCAAACTTAATGCCAAGTTTTTCTTCATGTAGTCCATTATCTTGGATTATTTCCTGAGCATACAGATTGATAAGCATGGTGAAAGGACAAACTCTGATTCATACTCTTTCTGATCTTGAACCATGCAGTATTCCCTTGTTCTGTTCATACAACAGCCTCTTTGTCTATGTACAGGTTACTCATGAGCACAATTAATTGTTTTGGAATTCCCACTCTTTGCAATGTTATCCACAATTTGTTATGATCCACACAGTCAAATACCTTTGCATAAACAATAAAGCACAGGTAAACATCTTTCTGGTATTTGCTTTCAGTCACAATCCATCTGACATCAGCAGTGATAGCCCGCATTCCAGGTCCTCTTCTGAATTCAGTTTGAATTTTTGGAAGTTTGCTGTCAATATATTGCTGAAGCCATTTTTTTTTTATTATTATCTTCAGCAAAATTTTACTTGTGTGTGATATTCATGTTATTGTTTGATAATATCCATATTCTGTTGAATCACCTTTCTTTTGAATGGGCACAAGTACAGATCTCTTCCAGTCAGTAGTCCAGGTAACTGTCTTCCATATTTCCTGGCATAAATGAGTAAGCACCTCCACGGCTGCATCCATTAGTATAAACATCTCACTGGGTATTCTGTTAATTCCTGGAGCCTTGTTTTTTTCCATTTCTTTTAGTGCAGCTTAGACACCTTACTTCAATATCATTGGTTCTTGATCATATGCTACCTTCTGAAATAGTTGAACATTGACCATTTCTTTTTGGTACAGTGACTTTGTACCCCTTCCATCTTCATTTGGTGTTTCCTGCACCATTCAATATTTTGCCCATGTTGTTGTTGTTCAGTGCTCTTGAGTCAGCTCCAACTCATAGTGACCCTGTGTACAACAGTATCAAATGCTGCCTGGTTGTGAACCATCCTCAAAATCTTTCCTATAGTTAGCTCATCATTGCAGCCAGTATCAATCCATCTCGTTGAGGCTCTTCCCTTTTTTTGCTGATACTCCAATTTACCAAGCATGATACCCTTCTCCAGGGAATGGTCCCTTCTAACAATATGAACAAAGTAGCTGAGACAAAGTCTGGTAATTCTTGTTTCCAAGGAGCACTGTAAGTGCACTTCTTCCAGGACAGATTTGTTCGTTCTTGTAGTCTGTGGTTTTTTCACTGTTCTTTGCCAAAACCATAATTCAAAGGCATCAACACTTCTTTAATCTTCCTTATTCATTGTCCAACTTCCACATGCCTAAAGAGGTGATTGAAAATTCCATGGCTTGGGTTAGGCACACCTTAGACTTCAAAGTGACATCTTTGCTCTTTACCACTTTAAAGAGGCCCTTTGCAACAGATTTACCCAGTGTGAGACAATGCCTGATTTCTTAACTGAGACTTCTATGGGTATTGAGTGTAGATCCAAGTAAAATGAAATGTTTGATAACTTCATTCTTTTCTCCATTTTTCCCATAGTATCCTTCAATGGAAGACCAAAGAAGAGTTGATGCTTTTGAGTTGTGGTGCTGGCGACGAATGCTGAAAGTACCATGGACTGTTAAAAGAACTAACAGATCTGTCCTGGAGGAAGTGCAGCCAGAATGCTCCTTGGAAGCAAGAATGGCCAGACTTCGTCTCACCTATTTTGGTCATGTTGTAAGAAGGGACCATTCCCTGGAGAAGGATGTCATGCTTGGTGGGGTGGAGGATCAATGAAAGAGGGGGAGGCCTTCAATGAGATGGATTGACACGGTGGCTGCAATGATGGGCTCAAGTATAGCAGGATTGTGGGGCTGGCGTGGGATCGGGCAGTGTTTCGTTCTGCTGTGCATGGTGTTTCTATGAGTCGGAAACGTCTCGACGGCACTTAACATCCTTCAATGTTGCAATTCGAGGCATGAATTTTTTCTTCAGTTCTTTCAACTTAAAAGATACTGAGCATGTTCTTCCCTTTTGATTTTCTAACTACAGGTTTTGCACATTTCATTATAATACTTTACTTTTTCTTCTAGAGCTGCCCTTTGAAATCTTCTGTTCATCTCTTTTATCCTGTCATTTCCTCCATTTTCTTTAGCTACTCTCCATTCAATAAAAAGTTACAGAGTCTCTTGTGACATCCATTTTGGTCTTTCGTCCTCTCCTAACTTTTTAATGACCATTTGCTTTCATCATGTCTGATGGTCATGATGCCATCCCACAACTTGTCCATTTTTTGGTCATTGATGTTCAATGCATCAAATTTATTCTTCAGATAGTCTCTGATTTCAGCTGGGATATAATAAGGGCTATATACTGGTTCTCATGGACTACTTTTGATTTTCTTCAGCTTCAGTTTGAATTTGCATATGGGTAATTGATGGTCTATTCCACAGTTAACTCCTGGTCTTTCTTTTCTTTTTTTTTTTTTTTTTTGACTGAAGATATTGAGCGTCTACATTGTCTCTTTCCATAGATGTAGTCAGTCTGATTTCTCTATATATTCAATCTGTTGAAGTTCATATTTATAAGCACCACTTATGTTATCGAAAAGAGATATTTGCAATGAATAAGTCATCAGCCTTGCACAATTCTCTCATGCAATTTCCAGCATCTTGTATCACCAAGGCTTTGTTTTCCAACTAGTGATATTTTTTCTTTGTTTATCACTTTCACATTCCAATCACCAGTCAATACATCTTGATTTCATGTGTGGTAATTCAGTTTATGTGTTAACTTGGCTGGGCCTGTTTGAATGGCTGGGCAGCTGGTGGTAGCTATTCCCCATGATGAGACTGGTAATCAACTCCATGATAGAATCTACTGTGAGCATCTTAGTAGCTGCCTTTGGGATGTGGTCTGCTTCCTGTATAAAAGGAGAAGATTTGGGGATAGTCTCTAGCTTATGGCATGCTTGGACTCTGCATGTAGCCATTTTGTTGTTCAGCAGCCTGTCATGCTCTGCCAAACTTGGGACTTAAAATGGACTTGAATTGATGGCCTGCCGTAAGGTTTGGTAACATCAGGTCTATGCCATTTTACTTGTCAACCTTGGACTTGGCAGCTTCAGTAGTCAGCAGCTGTCTGAGTGAAGAAAAGCCTCTAGCTCCAGTGGGCCAGGAGCAGGAGGCAGAGCTGAAGCCCAAGGCTGAGGGGCTTTCACCCAACCCCTAGAGTCTGGAAGTTTGAATTCAGACTTAAAGCCTCTAAACTGTAAGAGAATAAACCCTTGTTTGTTAAGGTCATCCCACTTGTGGTATATTCTTGTCAGAGTGGTACTAGGTAACTAGAACAGCATGTTTGGTTAATTTCAGACTGTAGAAGTTGGTAAAAATCTTCAATTTCTTCATCTTGGACTTTAGTGGTTGGTGTGTAAACTTGAAAAATAGTAGTGTTAACAGGTCTTCTTTGTACATGTATGGATACTCTCTTATCACTGACTGCATTGTACTTGGGGATCTGCCTTGAAATATTCTTGTTGACTATGACTGTAAAGCCATTCCCCTCAATTTGTCATTCTCAGCACAGTAGATACAAAATGGCCAATACTGTTGTTGTTGTTAGGAGCCATGAAGGAGACTCGTAGCAACCCTGTATATAACAGAAGGAAACATTGTCCAGTCCTGTGCCATCCTAAAAATTCTTGAAGTGCTTGAGCTAATTGTTGCAGCCACTGTGGCAATCCATCTTGTCAATGATCTTCCCCTTCTTCATTGATCCTCTACTTTTTACCAAGCATGACATCCTTGATTTACATTCTTTGAAAGTTAGGATACTTCCTTCTCACTTCTTAAGGCAGAACCCATGAAGCTTTTCTTAGAATCCTTTACATATATGCTTAGTACCACTTCTGAATATTGGGGCTTTAGTTAGTTCATATTGGTGGTAGCAGAGAGGAAGATATACTTCAGTAGTACTTTGACTCTGGTCTTTTTTCAATAATCTATTGCCACCTTTTACTTTTCAGTCTTTCAAAATCTGTTCCCTACATTCCATCAGATTGTATAGCTACTCTCAGAGAGAGAGTAGAATTTGCTAACTCCATTTTGACTCTGGTCTTTTTCAATAATCTATTGCTACATTTTACTTTTCAGTCTTTCAGAATCTGTTCCCTACATTCCATCAGATTGTATAGCTACTCTGAGAGAGAGTAGAATTTGCTAACTCCATTTTATATTGAAGCTGAAATTAACTGTCACACATTTGGAAGTGAAAAGGTATGCTATTACAAATTAATCCAGGCAATCAGTATAACTCCTAAATCTTCCAGACATATATGGATATAGGCACTCCACATGAACAAGTGTCCTTTAAATGGTACTCCATCTTCATTATTTCTTTTCCTTGGTTCCCATTTACTCAACAATGACTTGAATTGTTACATCTGTCCATACCTTTTCATTGAGACAGTCCATGGTAAGTCTCATTTGGACAACATTTTATATAACTCGTCATTTGATCCATTATCATTCTTTGATTTCAACTCATCTCAGAACTCTCTGGTTTTCCTCCTAACTTTTTGGCTCACCTTCTTAGTAACCTAGGAGTATCTCTTCCTCTTTGAATTTCTGCACTAAAGATCACCTTTTATAGCTCAGTGTATACAGAATTCCTGCATCATTTTATCCACTTGAACAGTTTCAATTACCATTTAACTTTTAGTGAGTCCAAGGTCAATATCACCTATCTTAATTTACTAAAATTTATGGAAGTATGATTAGATATTTGTTTAGAAGTAATTCAGTGAGTATAAATTTAAAATATACCAAACTGAAATCAAATGATTGGCCCAAAATCTTTTCTTATAATTCATCCTCCTGGCTTAATCAATATTCCCAATAGCAGTTATCCAATGTCCAATAGAAAATGAAAGTGACAGTCTGTTATCCTTTTGTAATCTCACCGTTATATTCAATAACTAACTTCTAGATCATATCTCTTATGTATATTTTGAAATTTCTCACTTCTATAAGAAACCTTTCTGTTGCAGTAACCATAATTTCTTCTGGAAAAACTGTAACAGGCTACTAAGTGAAGCACCTAAATTTGGCATTAATTTCTTACAATCTCTTCTAATAGAAGCCTGCATAATCTTTCAAAATATTCAATATCATGCTCTATTTAAAATCTTTAATTTGTTCTATATTGAACAATATAAAATATTTGTTCTATATAATTCTATACATTACTTTGTTGTATATTGACTGTATGATAAAGGGTTGGTTGCTTATTTCTCTATTCTATGGTTCCTGCTTATCTTTCCAGGTTTATCTCTAACACTATCTTCAAACCTAAATCCTACCCTATTTTTTCTCTTGTCTTTACTCATTGAAATTTTTCATGGATGTCATTCATGTTCTTTCCATTTTTGTCTTTACAAATACCATTTCTTGTTTCCAAGTAGGCCAGTATTTTCCAGGGTTGAGCTTCAGTATCATTTTCTCTGTGAATTACTCTATCACCCCTGCCCAAGCTATTTTAAAGGTTTTGCCTATAACATATAGCACTCTATGTTTATCATACTCTAGCACTTTATTTTATTTAGTTCTCAAAATCATACAACAAGAATCATGTGGATTATTTCACAGTTATATATAT
>NW_006921815.1:103121-103719 GCF_000298275.1 Orycteropus afer afer
GGGCCCTAATGACACAATTAAAGTATTCAGATGAGAACAGAAATATTGACTGTTCAAATCCATTAGCTGGAGAAAATCTATTCCCATAAAAATCACAGCCTAAGGGAGGGTTTCAGCAAGATGGCAGAGTAGGCAGAAAGACTGCACAGACCCTCTTCAACAACAAAAAAAAAAAAGAAACCAATTAACATAGACACAGAAGATAATCTTGGACCCCTGAGCCTTGAAAGGAAGGATATAGAAGTGGACTAAATCCCAACTAGCAGAAGAATTTGGGTGAAAATACCAAAAAAGGAGACATACGGAGCTGCAGTCTGGCAGTGATCCTGACAGCATAGATAGCTTGGAGATTCCTGAGTCCTGGCAGGACATGAGAATTAACCTAAAAATCACCCTGCTAACTAGCGACTGCACGGAGGACTGTGCACGGTCACTGGGGAACAAACGGAGAAGGTGAAGGGAAAGGTGGGCTGAACTGTGGATATTTGCTGGTCTGGAGGGTGCCACCATTTTGAAGGTTTAAAAAGCAGCTTGACTATTTTGGATATTTAAAGAGACAGCACTCTCACAGATTCCTGGGGCTTAAGAACACGTTCTG
>NW_006921815.1:106522-145647 GCF_000298275.1 Orycteropus afer afer
GATCCTTGATAGAGAGGGAGAACAATGTGGAACAAAACTCAAAATCATTTGGAGAAAAAAAAAAAATGGGGACCAGTTTTGCTGGTCTGATAAAGCCTGGTGGAACCACTGAGACTATGGCTTCTAGCTGCCTTTCAATTCTGGAATTGAACCCACACCTGTGTTTTTCAGCCAAACAAAATACAGGCATATAAGTTGAACATTTACCTCAAGTAGATACACTCCTTGGAGAGAACAATCATGGAAGAAAGAAGGGTTGCTTATGCACAGGGAGACAGCTCAGGGGGCAGGAATATATGGAGGGATGAACACTGGGAAGAGGTAACTATGGGGAGGACATGGGAGGGGAGCTGTTGCATTGTGGTAAGCTGTGGTCAATGACATGAGACAAAGTATATGTAAACTGCTGTACGGAATGTGAATTTGCTCTGTAAATCTTCACCCAAATCACAATAAAAAAATAAAATAAAAAATCACAGCCTAGTAAACACCATGGTCCAGCTCTACTCTGGGTTGCATACAACAATATAGTATGATAATTCAGAGGACATTTGGACTCAACTCTTTAGATATGATCCAGACTTTTTTGTCTCATATATTTGTAAACTTTGGAAAACTTGGAATTCTTTCATCTACGGTATCCTCATCTATAAAGTGGGGATAACAATAATAACTATAGCATAGGGTTCTTTAAGATATAAATGACTTAATGCATTTGAAGAGCTTAGAATAATATCATCTATCGCTAGGTATTAAGCAGACTTTTTAATTTGTTATTATTATGAGTAGTAATACATTTATTTTAAAGTGAGAAATAGAAAATTCCTTTATGTTCACTAATGTCCCCTAATATTGTACAGCTGGTAGATAAAAAAGCCCAACTTTGGCATGGTGGGTAAGGCATTTGATTGCTAGCCAGAATGTTGCCAAAACCCACTGGCCACTTCTTGGAAGGAAGATTGGACAATCTACTGTAAAGATTTACTGCATCTCAGACCCAAAGGAGGTGGCTATGAGTTAGAATCCACTTGATGGCAGTGAGTTTGGTTTATAGTTTGGTAACCTTATATCATTGTCTCTTTCATTATAACTTCATGAACTTATCATGCTATTGTTGTTGTTGTTGTTGTTCAGCACACGCAGGAAGCACATGTAGTTTTTTAAATTTTAGGAAATTCTAACCAGCTATAGGAGCACTAGTAACATAATGCCCAAGGCACTAGACTGCTAACCAGAAGGCTGGCAGTTCAAACCCATCAGCTGCTCCTGAGAAGGAAGGTTGAGCATTCTACTTCCATAGTGATACTGCCTCAGCAACCCAAGGAGGGGTCGCACATAACAACAATAAAAACAATCCAGATCTATTTAAATGTAAATTCTACATTAGTATAACACATCCTTTTTAACCATCTCAACCTTTAAAAATTATTAATATAATCTTATTTCATTTATAATTTCACTCCTTCTTCCAACCATTTTATTCTAAAGCACATACCAAACCAAAAAACCCCAATTCACTGCTGTTGAGTTGGATCTAACTCATAGCATCCCTTCCTTAGGTTTCCGAGGTGATATCACTACAGAAGTAGATTGCCCAACCTTCCATCCAAGGAGTGGCTGGCGGGTTTGAACTGCCAGCCTTTTGGTTAGCAGTCAAATGCCTTAGGCACTACGCCACCAGAGCTCCCTTCAAGACATATTATTTCTACTGTATTTACTTCATTGAGATCCTAAAAAGGACTAATTTTTAATAATCATGATATTATTATGAAGTCTGAAAATAATTAAAATAATCCCTTCATATCTAGCCAGAATAAA
Source organism: Orycteropus afer afer (assembly GCF_000298275.1). NCBI lineage: Eukaryota > Metazoa > Chordata > Mammalia > Tubulidentata > Orycteropodidae > Orycteropus > Orycteropus afer. The sequence goes on from NW_006921815.1 coordinate 108,341, forward strand.
AATAACCCTTATTGTGACCACTTATTTTTTCTATTATTTGTCAACAATTACTTCACAAATTACTTTTTGAATGCTACATTTCTTCAAGGCTCTTCTCTAAGTTTTCTCTGTTATTTCATCCACTTCTGAAACTTCAGTGGCTGCAGAAAATAGATGTATCATGTAATTTCCATATTATTGACAAAAATACAAAGTTAAAATAAAAAATTGTCAGCTTTATTTATTCCTCACGGTCCCTTTTCACAGTGATCTATTATTTTTGGAATATATTTTTCTGAATGTATTATGAGCAAAAAAAAAAAAAAAATCTTTATGCAACCATTGATCCTAATTCTCTTATGATTATTAGGCCTACTACTAAATTGAATTCATAAACTATTTAAAGGAAAAGATTTAACATTTGTGTGGATTGAAATAGGAGTAGCAAATGTTGCTAAAAGGATAGTCTGAAAGACTTCTTACCTTGGTATTGTTTAATATGGCAACTAAAATATCAATTGATGTTCATACTCACATTTGAAATTGTCCTAGTAATGTAAGAGAAAAAAATAAATGGCTATAGAGTTGCTAGAAATTTTAGAGTAAAGGAAATATTAGTCAGCTTCCATGCAATATTTTAGGATAAGAAAGAATAAAATCAAGTAGAAATATGGATTAAATTCACAAGTGTTAAAGATAACTGAATTTATCTACATGCCTAGACAAAAATACCAACCTGAGACATAAAACTAGATAAGAAAGATGAAAAAAAATAATCTCATCTGCACCATAACCATCACGATTGAGCAGCATTCTACCTTATAATTGAATCTCAGTGGCACAGTTCTTACATTGTTCACTCTGACTGTTCCAATAAGCCCCTGTTAAAGTTAACAGGCTTGAACTGCACTGAAAATTCATCACCTAAAGGTGAGGATAGGCTAGTAGAATAGAACAAAATAATTCTTTAGTGTATGTGTGTGTGTGTGTGTGTGCGTGAAAGGGGTTCTCAATTCAAAAAACCGTAGTTCATCTGAGGTTCTACTGTCAGTATGTGATCTAGTCTAGTATATGTTCTAATGAAAATTAATTTAATATTCACATATGATAAAATCTTAAAGAATAATAGTCTACCTATCAGAAATCCCTAAGTAATGAATTATTATAGTACACAAATCACTCAATATAAAACTATATAAATGAATGTTTTGAAGTAAATGGAATATAAATATTTTGTTATCTTTAAAATAAATAGAACTCAGTGACAACAGCTAAATTTTATACATCTATGCTTAAAATACTTCTCAATAAAAATTGAGAAGAAAAATAATATAAAGATATTACAATTTTCTCCATCATAAAATATTCAATTGCACTTTTTTATTAAATATTGATATGTAGATTAGTAAAACTTAGAAACCATACGTATGAAGATGAAAATTTAACTTTTAAGTAAATAGAAATGTAAATCAATGATGAAGCCCCATTTTGGTCGATCTAGTAGATAGTTACTCTATTAGCTATTCAAAGTTCTTCTTTTAACTTTTTATTGTTATTTGAGTGAAAGTTTACAGAGTAAATTGATTGCCTATTTAACAGTCAAACACATTTTGATTTGCAAAATTGATTGTGGTCCCCACAGTATAACAGCACTCTTTCCATTTCCTCCTTGTGTTTACAATTTCCATTTCATTGCCCTTCTTTCCTATCATTTCCTCCCTTCTGAACTTTATCCCTGGGAAAATACTATTATTTTGATCTCATATGGTTGTTATGAGGTCTATCACATTGGTGTTATTGTCATGATATAGACGTCTATTGTTTGGATGAAAGTTGAGAACAGGAGTGAGTTAAGTGTAAAGCTTGAAAAGTATCCCCGGACAATAGTCTCAGAGTTCCATTTGTCTCTTTCAGACTGATAAGCCTAGTCTTTTTTTTTTTTTTTCCTCCACTACCTCCTCATAGTTACCTCTTCCCTGTTGTCTTTCCCTCCCATTGCACTCCTGCCCTCACCTCCCACCCCTCCAGAGCTACTTCCCTGTGCAAACACTGCCCTTCTCTTCCCTCACTATTGATAGGTCTGCAAAGTATATATACTTAATTTAAATGTTCACACCATAGGCCTGTCTATTGTTTGGGTGGAAGCCACAGGAGTGAGTTCAGTTCCAGACCTGAATGATAACGAGAAGCCATGGTCTCAGGGGTGTCACCAGGTTATATCAGATGAGCAAACCTGGTCTTTTTTATGATTTTGAGTTTTGTTCCACATTTTTATCCTACTCTCTCCAGGACCTCCAATTGTGATCCCTTTTAGAGAAGTTGGCAGAGGTACCTGGGCTCCATCTAGTTCTTCTGGTCTCAGGATCATTGAGCATACAGTTTGCGTGGTCCATTAGTCCTTTGGACTAACTGTTTTCATGTGTCTAACTTTCTTTGCTCTTCTTTATTCTGATTTGGAAGAGATCAATAGTTGCAACTTAAGCAGGCACTCCTGAGCTTTTAAGACTGAATCCAGTCTCTACTCACCAAATCAGGATGTGGAAAATTGTCTTTGTGAACTGTCTAATGCCAACTAAACTTGAAGCCCCCCAAAACTATAGGCCTGCACCACCAGACTCAGTGACTCATTCCCTCATGGTGTTTGGTTATGCCTAAGAAGATTTCATAACTTTGACACATGTGCGACATCCTATGTTGTTATTGTTGTCATTGTTGTTGTTGTTGTTAGGTGCTGTTGAGTAGTCTTCTACTCATAGCAACCCTATACATAGCAGAACGAAAAACCTGCTGGTCCCACACCAGCTCCGTGATCCCTGCTACACTTGAGCCCACTGCTGCAGCTACCATGTCAATCCATCTCATTGAGGGCCTTCCCCTCTTTTGTCGACCCTCCACCTTACCAAGCATAACATCCTTCTGGTAATGTTCCCTGATGATATGAACAAAGTAGGTGAGACAAAGTCTGGCCATTCTCACTTCCAAGGAGCATTCCGGCTACACTTTCTCCAGGACATATTTCTTAGTTCTTTTAGCAGTCGATGGTACTTTCAGCATTCTTTGCCAGCACCACAACTCAAAAGCATCAATTCTTCTTTGATCTTCCTTTTTCATTGTCCAGCTCATACATGCATATGAGGCGATTGAAAATATATTGGTTGTGTCAGGCACACCCTAGGCCTCAATGTTTACTTTTTAGCACTTGAAAGAGGTCTTTTGCAGACAACTTGCCCAGTGCTATACATTGCCTGATGTCCTGACTGCTGCTTCCACTGGTATCAATTGTAGAACCAAGCAATGTGAAGTCTTTGACAACCCCAAACTTTTCTCCATTTATCATGATGTTGCTTATAGGTTCAGTTGTGAGGACTTTTGTTTTCTTTATCTTGAGATGTAATCCATACTGCAGACAGTATTCTTCAGTCTTCATCAGTAAGTGCTTCAAGTCATCCTCACTTTCAGCAAGCAAAGTTGTGTCAACAGCATATCACAGGTTGGTAATGATTCCTCCTCCAATCCTGATGCCTTCTTCATATAGTCCAGCTTCTCATATTACTTTCTCAACATACAGATTGAATCAATATGGTGAAAGGACACAACCCTGGTACACTCCCTTCTTGACTCTAAACCATGCAGTGTCCCCTTGTTCAGTTCGAACATCAGCCTCCTCGTCTATGTACAGATTCCTCATAAGTACAATCAATTGTTCTGGAATTCCCATTCTTTTCAATGTTATCCACTCTTTGTTATGATCCACACAATCAAGTGCTCTTGTACAGCCAATAAGACACAAGTAAATATCTTTTAGCCAAGATCCATCTGACATCAGCAATGATATCTCTTGTTCCATGTCTTCTTCTGAATCTGGCTTGTACCTCTGGAAGTTCTCTGTCAATATACTGCTGCAACTGTGTTTGAATTATCTTCAGTAAGATTTTACTTGCGTGCTATATTAATTATATTCTTTGATAATTTCCACATTCTGTGGATCACCTTTCTTTGAAATGGGTACAAATATGGATATTTTCCCATCAGTTGGCCAGGTAGCTGTCTTCTAAATCTCTTGGCATAACTGAGTGAGTGCCTCCAGTGGGGCATCTGTTTGTTGAAACATCTCAGTGGGTATTCTGTCAATTCCTGGAGCCTTGTTTTTCCCCAATTTGTTCAGTGCAGCTTTGAATTCTTCCTTCCGTATCATTGGTTCTTGATCATATGCCACCTCCTGAAATGGATGAAGATCTACCAGTTCTTTTTGGTACAGTGATTCTGTGTATTCCTTCCATTTTCTTTTGATGTTCCCTGCATCATTCAATATTTTGCCTTTACAATCTTTCAGTATTGCAACTCAAGGCTTAAATTTTTTCCCAGTTCCTTCAGCGTGAAATGTGGAGCGTGTCCTTCCCTGTTGACTTTCTAACTCCAAGTCTTTGCATATTTCATTATAGTAATTAGCTTTGTCTTCTCGAGTTGCTCTTTGAAATCTTCTGTGGAGCTCTTTTATCTTATCAGTTCCTCCACTTGTTTTGGCTACTCTCTGCTTAATGACAAGTTGCAGAGTCTCTTCGGTCATCCATTTTGGTCTTTTCTTTTTTTCTCATCTTTTTAATGACCTCTTGCTTTCTTTATGGATGATGTTGATGTCATCCCATAATTCTTCTGGTTTTCAATCATTCGTATTCAACATATTGAATCTATTTTTTAGATGGTCTCTAAATTCAGGAGGGATATATTCAAGGTCATATTTTGGCTCTTGTGGACTTTTTTTAAATTGTCTTGAAATTCAAATTGAACTTGCATATGAGCAGTTGATTGGTTTCACAATCAGCTTTTGGCTTGGTTTTGACTGAAGATATTGAGATTTCCCATCACCTCTTCCCACAGATATAGTCAATCTGACTCCTGTGTATTCCATCTGGTGAAGTCCATATGTATAGCCGCAGTTTGTGTTGTTGAGAAAAGGTATTTGCAATTAATAAGTTGTTGGTCTTGCAAAATATTATCATGCAATCTCCAGCATTATTCTGTTGTCAAGACCAAATTTTCCAACTACCAGTGATTCTTCTTTGTTCTCAACTTTTGCATTCTACCAGTGATAATTAACACATCTTGATTCCACAGTCAGTCAGTTTCAGACTGCAGAAGTTGATAAAAATCTTCAGTTTCCTCATCTTTTGCTTTGGTGGTTGGTGCATAAAGTTGAATAATGTCTTCCTTGTTGATGTATGAATATTATCTTATCACTGAAAAATTGTACTTAAGGACAGATCTTGAAATATCCTTTGTGATGATGAATGCCATGCCATTCCTCTTCAAACTGTCATTCTCAACATAGTAGATCATATGGTTGTCTGATTCAAAATGGCCAAAACCAGTTCACTTCAGCTCACTAATGCCTAGTATATCAATTTTTGTGTGTCCCATTTATTTCTGGCAACTTCCAGTTTTCATAGATTCATATTCTTACATTCCATGTTCTGATTATGAATGGATGTTTGCAGCTGTTTCTCTTCAATTTGAGTCATGTCACGTCAGCAAATGGAGGTCTTGATTGTTTATTTTATCCCTATCAGTAAAATTGGTTCTACTCTTATGATGCAGTACTTTTCCAGTCCTGTTTTGAGAGCCTTCCAACCTAAGTGGCTTGTCGTCCTGCACTTTATCAGACAGTGTTTCCTGGGTATTCATACAGTTGCCTAGAAATGTATCAGTGTTTCTCTGCTATTCATAAGGTTTTTCCCTGGCCAATTCTTTGAGAAGTGGTGGCCTGCTCCTTCTTCCTAGACTTTCTCTGTCTGCAAGTCATGCCAAAACTTGTGCACCGTGTGAACCACTAGCATTGAAACACTGGTGGCACAGCCTCAAGCCTCACAGCAACATGCCACTAGAGCACAACAAACCAACAGACGAGTTTGTCTCCCTTAGCTGTTTGAAGCCTCTCTACCCTCCCCTTACCAGAATCCCTGCCTCTTGCTCACTCTGTCCTGGATGCCCTTGCTTTCCTTTCCTTTCCCCTTCACTTTTCCTGCCACTTGGGGTTTAGGGCCTGGGTCCCTCCCTTTACCTGGATGCATCTGTCGCTTGCTTGCTAAGTCCTGGAGATGCCAGCTTTCTTTTCCTTTTCCCTCTGCTTTTCCTGTCATTTGAGGGTTGGGGCACCATTCCTTCCCCTTACCTGTATCACTCTGCCACTTGCTTGTTCTGCCCTGGACACCCTAGCTTTCCTTTCTTTTCCCCTCTGCTTTTCCTGCCACTTGGGGGTTGAGGCCTAAGTCTCTCCCCTTACCTGGATCCCTCTGCTGCTTGCTCACTCTGTCCTGGACACCCCATCTTTTATTTTCTTTCCCCTCCTCTTTTCCTGCCTCTTGGTGGTTGGAGCCTGGGGCCTGGGTCCTTCCCCTTACCTGGATGCCTCTGCTAATTGCTCACTGGACACTCTGGATTTCTATATTCTGTTGTCCTATATTCATGGATATATTTGCAGAACATATGCATACATATGCAGAAATATCCTCTATAAAGCTTAGTGCCTAAGACACTTGACTGCTAACCAGAAACCTGCAGTTTTAAACATACCAGCCATTCCTCAGAAGGAAGGTTGGCTAATCTACTTCCTTAGTGATACCACCTCAGAAACCCAAGGATAGTCACTGTGAGTTGGGTCCGACTCAAGGGCACATAACAACAACAACAACAACAACAAAAACCTATATATATATTCATGGGTATAGTCCCATTTGACTTCCCACTCCTGTTCAGCTAGTGTGTCTATATATGTATGCACTAGTAGATAATTGTTATTATTGTTATTGCACAATTGCTTGTGTAATAGTAATTATTTTGTTTCCTCCGGTTGTCTTCCTTTGCCTTTATCATTTTTGTTGACCTCCCCCTTATTGTATATTGCCTTTCCTTTCACCCATGCTAATATATGTCTACCCTCTAGTAGTTTAGCTTCTACTGATTTATCCTCCCTTCCTCTACCACGTGGTAAACTTCAATGAATGTTTATTTTGGTGTAAAACGTTTTCTTGACTTTTTATAGCAGCGATCCCATACAATATTTGTCCTTCAGCAAAGGACTGATTTCACTCAGCATCATGTCCTTTGGGTTCATGTATATTATGAGATGTTTCAAAGATTTATCACTATTCTTTAATGTAATATGTTGCATAGTATTCCATTGTGTGTACGTACCACAGTGTGTTTATCTATACACCTGTTGGTAAGCATATAGGTTGTTTCTATCTTTTTGCTAATATGAATAACGTTGCTATGAATATGGATGTGTCTATATGTCTTTTTGTCATGGATTTTATTACTCTAGCATTTTCTCAGTGATTACACCACTGTACAGTCCCACTAGCAGAATATGAGGGTTCCATTCTCTCCACACCCTCACCAGCTTTTGTGGTTTTTTGTTTTTTTGAACATGGCTATTAATGCTGGTGTGAGATGATATCTCATTGTTGCCTTGATTTGAATCTTTCTAATGGCAATTTTAATGGAAGACCCCCAATGAAATGGGTTGACACAATGGTTGCAATGAGCTAGCATAGCAAGGATTGTGAGGATGGCACAGGACCAGGTAGTGTTTCATGTAGGATTCTTGTGAATCTGAGCCAAACTTGTTAATACCTAATCACAAAAATGGCTGATTATCATGAGCATTACTTCATGTGTTTGTTGTCCACCTGAATGTCTGTCTTCTTCTTCTTCTTTTTCCTTTTTTTAACTTTTACTGTGGTAAAACATATACAGCAAGATAATCATCAACATAACAACTTACACATTTACAGCTCAGCATCACTGATGACATTTTTCATATTGTACCACCATTATTGCTGCTCTTTTCCAAAATATTCCACCACAATTAGTATAAACCCAATGCCCCTCAAACAAAAGCTTCCCCTTTCCCCTTTTCTTCTATTCCTGGTAATCTCTAACAATCTTTGATTTCCCTATCTATCTATTGCTAATCTTTTTTTTGTTGTTTTTTTCCAATCTATCTAGAAATCCCTCCCCCAACACACGCTCCCATCCCTGCTAACCAGCAAAGAAAGTTTTCCTTCTATCTATAAACCTTTCCTAGGCTTTTTACAAGAGTGGTCTAATACAATGTTTGTCCTTCTGTGACTGACTTATTTCACTCAGCATAATATTCTCCAAGATCATCCACATTATATAGTGTTTTGCAGATTCTACATTATTCTTTAAGGTTATGTGCTATTCCATCATATGTGTACCACAGTTTGGTTATTCATTCCTCAGTTGATGGAAACTTAGGTTGTTTCCATTTCTTTGATATCGTGCATAGTGCTGCAATGAACATGAGTTTGCATATATCTATTCATGTACTGCCTCTCATTTCTTTAAGATATATACGTAGGATGGGATTGCTGGATCAAATGGGATTTCTATTTGCATACTTTCTAAGGAATCACCATACTTATTTCCACAGTAATTGTATCATTTTACAGTCTCACAGCAGTGCATGCATCCTCACCAGCATTTATTATGTTTGGTGAACTTTGTTATTAATGTCAGGGTGAGATGGTATCTCATACCTGTTTTGATTTGCATCTCTCTAATGGCTAATCCTTGTGAACATTACTTCACATGTTTATTGGCTGCCTGAATATCTTCTTTGGTGAAGTGTCTCTTTATATAGTCTGCCGATTTTTTAATTGTGTTGTTTGTCTTTTTGATATTGAGATGTTGGAGTTTTCTATAAATGTTAGAGATGCATCTTTTGTCTGATATGTCATTGCTGAATATTTTTATCCCATACTGCAGGTTCTTTTTTTCAGTCTTTTGGAGATGTCTTTTGTTGCATATAAAAATTAATTTTTAGACCGTCTCAATTGTCTTGCTTATCTTCTGCTTTTTGTGCATTTGGGTTATCTTTGATCTATTTATGCCATAGTTTAGGGCCCCTAAGTTTGCCCCATTTTTTCTTTGATGTACTTCAGAGTTTTAAGTTTCACTTTTAAGTTTTTCATCCGTCTGGAGTTCATTTATGTGCATGGTTTGAGGTATGGATCTTGTTTCATATTTCCGCAAATGGATATCCAGTTTTGCCAGCAGCATTTGTGAAAGAGACTATCTCTTCCCTGTTGAATAGATTTCAGCCTTTCTGAATGTTTTCTTTAATGAAGTATCTGTTCATGTTCTTTGCCCATTTTTAAAATGAATATTTTGTCTTTTGTTATCAAGGTGTTGAAGTTTTCTATACATTTTAGAGATTAGTGCATTCTCCAATATGTTGTTGCCAATAATTATATCCTAGTCTGTAGGTTCTCTTTTTATCCTTTTTTTTTTTTTTATTATTTTGATACACTTAAATGTATAATTTTTAGGAGATCGCAAACATCTAGTTTGTCTTCTGCTGTTTGTGCATTTTTATTTTTTTGTTAGTGTTTTTAAGCCATGTATTAGAGATCTTAAGGTTTCTCTATATTTCCTTTGATGATCATTACAGTTTTGCATTTTGGGTCTTTGATCCATATTGTGTTAGTTTTTGTACATGGTAGGAGATATGGACCTTGTTTCATTTTTCTGAAGATAGGTATCCAGTTTTGCCAACATTATTTGTTAAAAAGACTCATCTTCCTTATTTAATGAGTTTCAGTCTTTTGTCAAAGATCAAAATGGATTTACTTGAATGAATTTACTTTTAGGTTCTCAATTCTGTTCCATTGGTCTATGTGTTTGTCATTGTACCAGTACAAGGCTGATTTGTCTACTGTGGCTCTATAATTGCTTCTGAAATTGGGAATTGTGACACATACTATTCTGTTCTTCTTTGGTATCACTTGGCTTATCCATAGTGTGTTTCCTTTCCAAATACAGTTGGTGATTAGTTTTTCCATTTCTTTATAGTATTTTGATGTATTCTAGATCAAAGTTTTATTAGATATATAAGTCACTTTGGGTAATATTGCCTTTTCTGCAATGTTTAGTCTTCCTATCCATAAGCATAGACTATTCCTCCATTTGTGTAGGTCTCTTTTGGTTTCTTGTCATAGTGTGTTGTAGTTTTTTTTTTTTTAATATATATAATCTTTTCTATCTGTGGTTATATTTATTCCTAAGTGCTTCATCTTTTGTGTGGCTATTGTAAATTATATTTTTTCCCTGATTTCCTTTCCAGAGTTCTCTTTATTAACATAGAGGAATCTGAGTGATTTTTATGTTGGTCTTGTAGCCTTCCCCTTAGCTGAATCTTTCTATTAGTTCCAGTAGTTTTCTTATTCAGTCTGAGATTTTTCATATATAGGACCATATCATATGAAAATAGAGATAGTTATACTTTGTCCTTGTCAATTTGGATGTCTTTTATTTCCCTTCTAACTTTAATGCTCTGAGTAGGACTTACAATGCAATATTGAATAGGAGTGGTTATAAAGGCATCCCTCTGTGATTCCTGGTTGCAAGGGGAATATTTTCAGTCTCCACTACCCTGAGACCAGAAGAACTAAATGATTCTTGGATATCATTGCAAACTCCTCTGATCAAGAACACAGTGGAATGTCTTGGACAGAATAAGAGAAAAATATAGGCAAAAATTTGAAATCATAAAAGACACTAGAGTTACTGATCTGATAGAGACTGGTGGAGCTTTGACTATGCTACTTATGTACCCTTCAAACCTATAAATAAATTCAACCCCATGGATCACCTTTTATCCAAGCAATAGAGAAATTCATAATGTAAACAGTAACATTCCCTGTGAGGAATGTGCTCCTCAGAAAAATCAACCATATGAAATCAAATGGCAGCATTTGCTCATTAAAAAAAAAAAAAAAAGGACAAATGGAAACAGGAAATCAAGGGAGAAAGTGGGAAGATAGCTGTTACATTGCAACTAATGTCACAAAATAAAATGTGTATTATTATTATTGAATGGAAAACTAATTTAATTTGTAAAATTTTACCCAAATCAAAATTTTAAATAAATATATATTTTAAAAATTAGTATTGAACTAGAAGAGCATATTGGTAATTTGTCATAAAAAATTATGGATAACATTGAGAAGAATGGGAATTCCAGAACACTAAATTTTACTTATAAAGAACCTGCACACCAGGAAGCTGTCATTCAAGCAGAACAAGGGGATTCTGCATGATTTAAAATCAATCTGTATGCTGAGCAAATAGTCTAAGAAACTGGACAATTTGGAGAAGAAAGTGGCATCAGGATTGGAGGAAGACTCATTAACAATCTACAATACACAGATGATACAACTTTGAATGCTGAAAGTGAGGATGACTTGAAGCACTTACTGATGAAGATTGAAGACTATAGTCTGAAGTATGGATTACACCTCAATATAAAAAAAAAAAAATCCTCACAACTGGACAAATAAGCAGCATTATGATAAATGGAGAAAAGATAGAAGTGGTCAAAGACTTCATATTGCTTGGTTCTACAATCAACACCAATGGAAGCAACAGTCAAAGCATCAGAAGATGTACTGCACTGGGAAAATCTGCTGCAAAACACTTCTTTCAAGTTCTGAAGAGCAAAGATGTCTCCTTGAAGAATAAGGTGTGCCTAAACCAAGCCATGGTATTTTTGGTAGCCTCACGTCCATGTGAGAGCTGGACAGTAAGTAAGGAAGACTGAAGAAGAATTGATACTTTTGAGTTGTGGTGATGGAGAAGAAAGCTCAAAGTACCATGGCCTGCCAAAAGGATTAACAAATCTGTCCTGGAAGAAGCACAGCTCATATGCCTTTTGGAAGCATAAATGGCCAGACTTTGTCTAAACTACTTTTGTCATATTTTCAGAAGGGATCATTCTGTGGAGAAAGATATCATGCTTGGTAAAGTGTAGGGTCAATGAGGAAGGGGAAGGCCCTCAATGAGATGGATAGACACAGTGGCTGCAATGATGCGTTCAGGTAAAGCAAGGATCATGAGGCTGGCACAAATCCAGGTAGTATTCCATTCTGCTCTGCATAGGATCGCCATGAGTCAGAGATGACCCTTCGCACCTAATAACAATAACAACAGCACCATGATGGTTTGAATCATGTGATGTCATCTACACTTGGTACAAACGTAATATTTTTTCCATTGTTGTCAGTGATTTTTAGTCCTGATTTTTCAAATTTTCTGATATTTTAGCTACAATATCATGGTAATTGATGATTGTGAACATATACCAATAACTTTTTGAGAATGAAGTAAGAAAGGAAAAGAAGAAGAAAAAAGACTTCTGCTCAGTCTTTTTTATTAGTAATAATGTTGTAATTAATAATATTGCAATTCAATGTAAAATGATTTTAGAAAGCTATTTTCTGTTTGTATTCATATAATTTAAGAAATATTACATTTTAGCAATTCACAACCGAGGCTGCATAGAACCTTTGATGCAAATACTATTGCTTTGATGGAAATGGAGAAGAAAAGTGGAGGGACATCTTGTACACTTATTTATCACATGTTATTCTTTTATTTTTTAAAAGCTCAGAGATATGGCTTTTTTAAGCATCTATTTATTTATTTATATCACATATTATTCTATGATTAAAATTTATACTAATATTACATGCATTACAATTATTGATTATATTAATATCTAAATAGATAAATTGACATTTTAAAATGTGAAGTGGAGAAAATTCTATATATCTTGATACATATTTAGAAATATAATTTAAATCCTATATTCTGTTTTTTTTTTCAAAATTTAGTGATTTTATAAATTTCATTGCAAATATCACTGTCTTACAAGTATATAGCTAATTTTAATGAAATTTTCAGTGTTTAAATTTGAATTTTGGTTAAAAATTAGTGCTGCATTACAATTTATATTTGAGAGAACTTACATGTCTAATAGATTTATACTTTACACTTTCTTATTTTTTTCCAAATATTGATCACTTGCCTTGTTTTTTATTGTATAAAGATACTCTATCACTCCTCATGGAATCCATAAATGAAAAAAAAATTCAAGTGAATGCCAGCAAAAGAGGCAGAAATTATATCATCCAAAACACTTGCTTTAGTATGTCAAAAGATTGGATGATGGCCAGGGTTCATCAAAAGACACTTCTCATCAGTCTCCAATTGAAAAAGCTGATTCTTTTGATGCAAACATGCATTCCAAAGAAGAGCAAAGCATGCTAATAGCAGAATTAGAAGGAAAAGACAGGGCTGAAAGTAACTCAAGTCATGATCCTGCAAATGAGATCAGTGACACGTTAAGGAGAAAGATTTGCAAATTTTGTGCAATATTTCTTTCTGGGAGATAGCAGTTCTAGATAAATTTTGGTTTGAAATCACCAAAAAAGAATGGGCTTCTTTCCAGAACAATGATGGGTCTTTCACAAGGCAAGAAGCAAAGTCAAAGGGAAATGTGCACTTGCTTTTAAAAGAGTGCTGAATGGTGAGAAAATTCTGCAATCATGGATGATTTATTCACTCCTCAGAGAGATTTATACTGTTTTTCCTGCTGTTAGCCATTAGTGCTACAGATATGACTTCCAAATTTGTGATGGGTTTCAGAAGTGGTGGAAACTGAGCCCTTAAGTACATAACCATAAGACACGCTAAGAACACCTACATTGGATTGGAAAGAGGAAAATACTGGCAGTAGGACTGAGGCTGCACAGAGTCTTTGATGCACATACTATTGCTTTGATAGAAATGGAGAATAAAAGTGGAGGGACATCTTGTACAGCTTAATTTATATCACATTTTTTTTCTTGCCAAGGAGAATCTTATATTCTGTGTCCACAAAGAAGATTAATCTACATTGAATTAAGGGAAATTTCTTGAGATGATTAAGTTGCTTTCAAAACAAGATCCAATGCTGCAAGAGCATGTAATGAGATTAAAATACAACACATACAAACTTAAAGTATCAGTCACTTATCTTGTACCCAAAGCTCAGAATGTGTTCATAAGCACCCTGACAAAGCACGTGAAAGAGAAACTTATCATGGACACAAAGTCTGCAAGGTACTTTGACATCATGCTTGACAGCACACCTTACAGATCACATAGTGACCAGGTGTCCAAAATGATCAAATGTCCAAAGTGATTAGGTATGTAAAAATCAAAAATAGAAAAGTTGAAATGACAGAAATCTTTTTAGGATTTTTCCCTTTAAAGGGAAAAGAAACAAACAAACAAACAAAATGCTGACCTCAGTTCTAATATTCTTTAAAAAAAAAAAAAATAAAACTGGAAAGTGATGGACTGGACATAATGACACTCAGAACTGTGATAATACTGCCATTGTGGCCAGAATTCATGGAGCTATACAAGCATTGTTAAGGGAAAGGATATATGAGTGGATCATTCCCTTAACTTGTGCAGTTAGCACTCTTTTGCTGAAAATATATAGTGTCTATGATGTATTTTGGAATTGTTAAGACAATGTTTTCTTTTTTTTTCTGCTTCCACTTGTCAATGGGATGTGTTAATTGACCATACTGGAGTGTCAGTGAAAAGGCTATCAACAACATGATAGAGTGCTCATCATGCTACAGTTAAGCCAGTTAAAGAAATGTCCAATAACTTTGTGCCTGCCATTGAAACTCTTTGTGATCCACATGAAAATTTGGACACAAGAGGAGTAGCACAAAGACTTTTGCACAGTATCTATGATTTCACTTTTCTGTGCGACCCATACATCTGGTATGATGTACTTTGGGAAGTTAATCTTGCACAGTGGTGCATGAAGACTAAAGGCTTACTTTTCAGCAAAGTGGTAACAAAGCTGGAGGAGCTAAGACTTTTTCTTGACAAGGAGTACAGTCACCTAGTGGAGCATGTAATCAAATAGGCACTTTTAAAATCCAGGTTCAAGAAAAGAATAGCAAGGAATTTGGAGTAGGCAAGAGATATAGCACTCACTCTGCAAGAAAAATGTAAAAAGACAATGCTTAAGTGCATTGATCACTTTCATTCTTAACTCCAGAACAGATCAAGAGCCATCAATGATGTATTAGCTATATTTGAAGCTGTTCAAGTAAAGAATCTCATATCTGCTACTGTAGAAGAGTTAAAGGTGTCCATTCAAAATTGACCACTTTCTGTGGTGAAGTATCTGAGAGAGAGCTTTTAATAGAAATAGCAAGAATGAGAAGTCCCCTGAAAGCAGAAGAAAATGATCTGGAAGAACTAAAAACTGGACAACATTACACAGTTTGACTTTCATAGCTTAATGGTACTTCATAGAATCTCTTCCAACCCTTTCATGAGGCCTACAATTATTTCTGATGAGGTGTACATCCATAGCTCCATGTGAGAGGACCCTTTCAAAGTTGAAATTTACGGAGAACAATTTGTGATATACCATGGGACAGTCAAGGTTTTCTGTCCTTACAATATTATCAATTGAAAGTGAGTTGGCAAAAGGCATTGATTTTGATGATATGGTTCACAAGCTCACAGCTTTGAAAGCCAGAAGAGGAAAATTCCCATTTAGTTGAGAAATTCACTAAGTGCTTGTGTATTTTTTCCTGATAATTTTTATGTTATTATTTAATTTATGAATATTTTTCCATATGCATTGGTATAACTTCTACATTATTTGCATTATATACATTGTAAGTGTATATTTCTACATTATTTGCATATCATTATGGATTATGCAAACTTTATCTATTAATTCATATCATATAATGGTTAAGTTTAATGTTATGATAAACATAATTTTGATGTAGTTCTTAAACATTCTTACTTCAAATTCTATTGTTTTCTTACCAAATTTTCACTCTAACTACATGAAACTATGTAAATATAAATACATTTAGATGGTGCATATCATGTTGCAGTTTGAAAGTATAATTAAATTGTCCTAGTTGTTTATGTCACTACTATGGCCATTATAGTCAGTGTAATATATGGGAATTAGGATTTATGAGTAACGGTAGTACTAAAAAGACGCTACTAACGATTCTGTATTATCTGGTACAGGAGGAGGTCTATGAGAGATGGTGATAGCATGGGTTAATACACTGGATGACACCAATCCTAATGTGCCACTGCTCTGAGTGGACTTGGACTGCCAAACTTTCAGTTATCAGAAAAGTGCATTAACTATTTGGACAACCCAGAGGCTTTTGAAATGATAGACCTTTAAATATGTCTTGTCCAACTTTATATCACTCATTGTTCTAGCACTGTAATTTATTGAACTGTTCCACTACTATTTTTAATAATACATTTGTTTTATTACATTTAGTGGGCTTGTGTAGAGTGTTAGCTCCAAATGCATGTTGGATTGAGTCAGTAGTTAGATCTTCAGTTTTCATCATTTGACAGTGACTGCTTTCATTCTCTAGTACTCTCTAGTACTTTGCTTTCCCATGTTCCTCCCTAATTCTTCATGATTTTGTATATTAATATAAATATATATTGTATATATATTTTAAATATATATGTATCGTGTGTGTATATATATTGTAAATAAATATATATCATGTGTGTGTGTATATATATATACATATATATTCCTTCTTCATAAACATGCATATCTTCCATATAAGAAGTAAAATAGACATCCATATATTATCATTATCAGAATACTTAAATAATTATAAATAGACATATCCATTCATAATTTTTATTAAACACATATCTTTTTTTTTTTTTACCCTTCATGTTTTCTCTCATATATTGATTAGCATTAACATGCCTCTTCATGAACTTAATTCTTTCTAGGTAAAGATTTTTATTAATAGTAATACTGTCAGTAGTCATGGTTATCACAATTGTTGCTGCCCTTTTAATTTGACTTATTTTTCTCTTCAAGCATGAACTCTGATGAGAGTAAACTTGAAAGCATTCTGTGTTTTTAGAAACAACATTTTATTTTGCTGTTAGATATGGAAGAAGCTACCCTGCAAGATTGCAAATTCTTTTTAGTGGATTATTAGAGATTAAAATATGTTACATAGCAGTGACAAAAAGCTGCTAGTGCTAGGTAATTTGTTGTGAAAGATTATGTATGTACTTATAGTATGGTGAATAATAGTAATGGTATTTACGGAGTTCACTTATCTATGCTAAAAAATTTTGAAGACAGCTAATTGGCAAAAAAACTGGAAGAGATCTATATTTGTGCCCATTCCAAAGGAAGGTGATCCAAGAAAATGAGGAAATTATTGAACAATATCATTAATATCAAGGAGTTCTGGTGGTGTGGTGCATAAAGCATTTGACTGTTAACCAGAAAGCTGGCAGTTTAAGCGGCCCAGCTACTCCACTTAAGGAAGATGGTACAGTCTACTTCTGTAAAGATTTACCATCTCAGAAACCCTATGGGGGTTGCTATCAGTTGTTATCGACTCGATGGTGGTGACTTTGTATGTTTTTATATTGTTATCATTAATATCACAGACAAAGAAAATTTTGCTAAAACATATTCAAAAACTATTGCAACAGTACATTAGCAGAGAACTAACAGAATTCAAGCTGGTTTAAGAAGAGGTCATAGAACAAGGGATATCATTGATGATGTCAGAAAGATCTTGACTGAAAACAAAAATACCAGAAAGGTCTTTACCTATATTTATTGACTATGCAAAGACATTTGATTATGTGGATCACAAGAAATTACAGAAAACATGCTGAGTAATGGGAATTCCAAAACACTTAACTGTGCTCTTGAGGAAATGTATGCGGACCAAGACGGAGTTGTTTGAACAACACTAAGGAATACTTCATGGTTAAAGTCAGGAAATGTGTTTGTGAAGATTGTGTTCTGCAGTGCAGTGAATTACTTGATTTGACTACTCTAGCCATGATCTTTGTGACTCCCACTGCATGACTGGGTGGAACCAAGCACCTACCAAGGGGATTGTGTAGTTTGTTAGTAATGTAAATAAGGAACATGACACCATTGTAGGAGTAATACTATGGAAATAAGGTGTATGGAACCTAATGTGGTAATTGGTCAGTTTTGTCATTTTGCTAGGTTTAAAATGAGCCCTCTCAGAAGTGGAAAAAGAGTGTCTCACTACCATCAGGACAGAGAAAAGCCCTAACTTAAGTGTATCCTTGGACATGAGAACCTGTTTTGAAATGTCAGAAAGCCAGGATAGAGACAGTGGCAGCAGATGCAGCAGAACCAAGATAGTGACATGAGATAGAATGGTGGGCTTGCTGGCCCACAGAGTGAGAAAGTTGTATGCTTTTGGGAAGGAGGCTTGCTGGTGGACTGGAGTGCACCTATTGGTTGAACTAAAACAGCTTTGTAACAATTGCCCAAGCAGGGCAGAGATGAAGCCAAGAGGCCAACGACCAAAGAGATGTGTGCCTATGGGCATGCCTGAGGGTAGGTTGAGGTCAAAGAACTGTAGCCTGAGTGTTTCTGAGCTGAACTGTAGCCTGTTACTTCCCTAATAAACCACATAATTGTGAGTACTGTCTGTGATTTCTGTGTAGCCATTGTAATAAATTGTCAGAATTGGTTAAAAAAGATTGGAAGATGGCAACTTGTCTGACTTCTGCCTCATAGGAATCAGATTTGGGCTGCTGATGGTGATTTAATCTCCCCTGGGTGAAGTTGGAGGAGGTCAGGAGATGCTGCTCCCACACCCTTTTCACAGTCAGTGTCAAAAGTAAGATTTACTGCAATGGATCCAGACTCATGGACACATGAGAGAGCAGGAAGGGTCCTGGGAAGTGAAACTTTTGATTTTTAGATGGTTATTAAGGAATGGGCGGAATATAGTGGACATTTATGGAGTTGAGATAAAGGTGCTAATACAGCACTACAGGAGGTTGGATGGACCAACAGAAACTCCTGCTCATGTCCCAATATTAGAGGCCTAAACAAGTCCATTCTATTAGCTCCAGTTAAGAAGAATTTAATGAAGGGAAGTACCACCCGGGACCAGTTGAAGCAGAGTCTCAGCTAGTTAAAGAAGATAAGGACTGACAAGTGAGTCAAGGTCTTCTAGTCCAGCCTCCCAGCAGCGGACCTGAGACCATGTGCACATGTGAGGATAAATGTCCTAGGATTGGGAAAGCACCTTCTTGGGGCTCTTGTACATAGGTGCCCAATAGACCGTCATCCCATAAACCTATCAATGAAATCTTGAAGGGACCTAAGATTAGATTTAGGGGATATGGGGATGCAGCAGTTGAGAGGTAAAAGTTTGGATGACTTTAGGAGTACCTGATCAGATCAGAAGGACACCTGCATAAGTTGAAGGCGTAGTACCTGAGTAACCTCAGCCTTAGCATTCATTGCCCTAAGTAGGATGAATTGTTAATGACTATTTCAGAATGGTAAAATGATTGTGAGGGGCATGTTAATCCTTCAAGTATGAAAGGGACAATGGCTAGAAAAGCCAGGGGTGGATAGTAGTGCAGTGAATTGCTTGCTATGGCCTTGTAGCCATACTCCTCCATTTTGTGATTATTGTGAATGCTAGCCTCTGTGATTATGTGCCTGTGATTATGATCCCATCTGGTGGTGAGTTGTCTGCTGCATTTATGAGGCAGGATCAGAGTAGGATTTATTTTGAGTCCTGCCTTGCTAGAGAGTGTGGTTCATGTCGCCCCCCTTCGTTTTCTTGGGTGTTCTGGCAAAGTTTGCTTTCTTGCTCTGGATCCTAAATTTGGTTTGTCAATATCTCACCACCAGAATTGGACAATAGCTAGTTATCTGACCTGCTTATTGGAGTTTGTCAGTCCCTGCAACCAGGAGTGAGAAGAGTCCTCCAGACCAACAACTAACCCACAGATTTGGGACTTGCCAACCTCCAGCACTGCCTGAGACATTTTTTGGCATTTTATGACTTCTGTGAGGCATAACAGCAAAATATGGAATCCTAATATGGGAGGGAGACTATTAAGGGTAGAAAGAGGAGTTGATGTTAGAGACGATTGAATAGTACAGCAGTTTTGAAAAGATGGGCATTTGTGACGAGTTTAACCTCTGCTTCATAGGGACCAGCCTTGTGATGAACCTTCTAAAAGAAGTTATTCAAGGAGGTCCTTTCCTCATACTTATTCAATCTGTATGTTGGCCAAATAATCTGAGAAACTGGACTATATGAAGAAGAACATGTTTATCAGGATTAGAGGAAGAATCATTAACCAACATGTGATATGCAGAGGACACAACTTTGTTTGCTGAAAGTGAAGAAGACTTGAAACACTTATTAATGAAGATCAAAAACTACAATTTTCAATATGGGTTATGCCTCAATATAAAGGAAATAAAAATCCTAACAACAGGACCAATAAGCAACATCATGATAAACTGAAAAAGATTGAAGTTGTCAAGGATTTCATTTTACTTCCATCTAAAATCAATGCTTTGGGAAGCAGCAGTCAATAAATCAAACCATATATTGGATTTAGTGCCTCTGTTGCAAAATACTTCTTTAAAGTGAGTAAGAGCAAAAATATTGCCATAAGGACTATGGTATTCCTTACTCAAGCTATTATCTTTTCAGTAGCTTCATATGCATGTGAAAGCTGGACAGTGAATAAGGAAGATCGAAGAAGAATTGATGCATTTGAGTTGTGATGTTGGCAAAGATTATTAAATGTACAATGGATGGCTAGAAGAATGAACAAATCTGTCTTGGAGAAAGTGCAGCCTGAATACTCCTTAGAACCAAGGATGGGGAAACTTCACTCTCATACTTTGGTCACGTTGTTAGAAGAGACCAGCTTCTGGAGAAGGATATCATGCTTGGTAAAGTAGAGGGTTGGGAAAAAAAGGGAAGACCCTCAGCAAGATAGACTGACACGTGGTTGAAAAAATGGGCAAAAGCTTGGCAAAAATTGTGAGGATGGTACAGGACCAGGCAGTGTTTCCTTCTGTTGCACATAGGGTTGCTATGAGTCAGAACTGACTTGAAAGCACCTAACAACAGTAAATACACACATGCACACATACATGTATATACATGTATATATTTATATACATACATATGTATATGTAAGTTATTATTTTTGTTGTTCGTTGCCATCTATTTGATTCTGATCCATGAAGACAGCATATGTGCATAATAGTACTAGTGCATAGGAATTTCAAGATTCTGACATTTTGGAAGCATAGCGTCAAGCCTTTCAGTGGTGGAACACTTAATCTTTTGCTCCACCAGGGACTCTGTATATCAAAAACCAAATCCATTGTTATCAAGGTGATTGCAACTCATAGTGACCCCCATTGGGTTTTCAAGGCAGTAAATCTTTACAGAAATAGATTGTCCAGTCTTCCTTCCACAGAGTGGCTGGTGGGTTTGAACAACCAACCTTCTCCTAAGTAGTCAAATGCCTTAGTCACTGTGCCAGAGCTCCTTGGGGACCCCATATATGTGTATTTACATATTAATCAAACTCTCCCTCTTTATCTGGAGTGGTGAATATTTCTTAGTGATTTATTAAATAATGTCTTATAGTTAAATAATATGCAACAATAAGATGTTTCATTTTTGAAAAAAATCAGTATAAACTCATGACTTTTATATGTATGTGTGCATTCCTTTATGTGTGTGTGTATATTTCTTATAAAAGTCATAAGTCTATACTGATTTTTCAATAATAAAACATTATATTGTCCCTTACTCCTTTATTATATGGCATGTTTCTCTGATGAGAATATCTTAGAATTGTAGGTAATTTTTACTCTCTATGCATATTTGTCTGATATATAATGTTTGCATTTTAGCAAACTGTATGTTTTATTGTGTAGTGCACATGCAATCTTAGATTATTTAGAAAAAAATAGGATGAAAGAAATCCCGGAGCTTGTGCTAAATTTTAAAATGGAAAGAATAATTTTCTGTCAAGTCTTTACATAAGGGATTATAATGGGGTTTCTAAGGATGTGGAAAGGAGTCAGAAGACTGTCAAATTTCAAAGTGCATTTGCAAAATGCACCATCCTTCTCCTGCTGCCCATTTCTGTCTTTCCAGGGACTTTATAATGCAGGCTACGCATTTTACTTCCTCTGTGGACAGTATATATTCTGGCTCCAGTACAAATATACATGCCCATGTCTGAAAGCAGAGATGGAAGGAGGCCAACAGGAGCAGTAAGAAGCTAGGCTAACTCCTTAAATTGTACCTACAGTCCCTGGGAAGCTGATATGAATGGAGGGAGAAGAAGGGTAAAAATGCTGGCTATTTCTTTGAGTAAATGAAAGAGTTACAGTTCCTAAATCACAGCAAGTTTTTTGAGCACACTTATTATATTTTTAATTTTTGTGAGACATGATTGCCTGCATAAAAACTAATTATGTTCAAGATATATAATTATGAATTTTATAATCAATTCTTTAGGTTTCCTGGAATAGAACAGTGCTTATAATCAGTCTATTATTTTATTTTATTTTTTTGCATTCATTCTTTGAAGAAATTTGTATTCCATACTAAAGGAGAAAGCCATCTATATCTTCATTGAACCTTCAGTTGGATGGATAGGGACATTCTTTCCGTTTTTGATCTAGAAATATATTCTTACCTGATGTATATTAATTTGATTAGTTTTCTCTTTAGAGTTATTCTTATTGCTATTATGTCCCAATTTCTGGGGAGTACCTTACACTTTTCTCACTTGCAATGGACAAGTCCCATTATGTAAAAGATTTAGCAACAAATCAATAGCTTGATTCATCATTAAAACACATACTATTTAGTAATGTGTGTTATTACATCCAAAATAGTATAGGAAAAAATTAAGACTACTCTTTATTTACATCTGGTAAATATGATACTGTTCCCTTTGTGTTCATAAGACACTTTATAATGTAGCCCTAATTACACTATTTTTCCCAATTGAATTTCACTTCCTCTTAATGTCTGAGATACACTTTACTTGTTTCTAACAAGACCCACACTTTTCTATTTAAATTATCGTTCCATTCACCTCATCAGATTTAGTTCCCTTTCCATAAGCACACACAGAACCCTATACTTTATCAACAAATTCATCATAAGAGTTACTTGTTTTACCTTTTTTTTCTTGCTTATTATGTTAGCTTTATTAGAACAATAAATAAATCAGCTTGTTCCTAGCTATATATGCAGTGAGAAGCTATCATATAACAGGCATTTAAAATTGTAATTACCATGTAATATATTGGGTGGATGACTAAAATTATTGGGAGGAAAACTATTTTAAGCATCTTTTTTTTTTTCTTTCTAATATAGATGATGGCAAACTTTTATTTATTTATATATTAAAAAAAGGCTATATGTCTCTTTCCAATAATAGGGTGGATTATGAATCAAGATTGACTCTTGAATAAAAATAAATTCAGGATATAATTAATAATTTCTTTAAAAAAAACAAAATTATCATTGACCATGAAAGAAATTTAGAAATGATAAGGCCAAGTATTAAATATAAGGTTGACTTTACAGGTGTAATAGAAGTACAACATACAACTTTCCCAGTTTGGATATTTATTGAATTTCAGATCTAAGACCTCATGGAGTGTGATGAAAATATACAACTTCAAGAGACTCTAAAGGTAAGAAATATTAGAAGATACTTTTCCATAAAGATGGACCCCTAAGGGGTTATACCATTAGTGCCAATGTAAATAAAATTAGACTGATAAGCATCATTGGACTTTGAGGAAACTTAACTATATATTATATTGTATATAAAAAAAAATATATATATATATATAATGTGTGTATATATGTGTATACATTGTATCTATATATTATATTTTATATTATATATTATATCTATATATTATATTGTATATAAAATATAAATATTATATATATAATGTGTGTATATGTGTATTATATTTATAATGTGTGTATATGTGTATTATATATATAATGTGTGTATATGTGTATATATGCACACACACATTATATATAAAATATATATATTTTATATACAATATAGTATATAGATATAATATATAGTATAATATAATATATCGATTTTATATATATACATACATACACATATACATATATACACACAATCTTGTCACAGAGTAGTGGAAAATTCACTTTTAGTATACAGCCTGATTGTACACTACTTGTTGCCTTGTATATTTAAGATAGGAATTTAGATTGGAATAATCTCAAAATAGCTATTCCTCAGGAAACTATAAGAAATAAAACAAACTTTTCAGAAATATTACTTCCATCTCATATATTAAAAACCTTCAACAAATAAAATCACAGGACATAATAAAGATAGAACTAAATATTCAGGGAAATAAGGTATCATAATTAAGAGCCAGCAGAAACTGAAACCATAGAAAACAACTAAAACTATTTTATCTGATGGGATTAGCATACAAAGCTTATTAAAAAAATACAATTTATGTTTAAAATGGAAAGAAACATAAAACACATGCCTAGTAATTTTACCAGGCCCTTCTTCCTAGTACAACTTACTCTGAAAGCTTCACTGAAACCTGTCCACCATGGGTGACCCCTATGCTATTTGAAATACTGGTGATACATTTTCCAGCATTACAGCAGCATGCAAATCACCACAGTAAAACAAACTGATAGATAATTGGTGGAGAACTAAAAATGGAGAATATGTTTAGCATTTCTCAAGCTGAAAGAACTGAAGAAAAAAAATCAATTCTCAGGATGCAATGTTGAAGGATTTTATTTGAAAACTATTGAAAGATTCAGGAAACGTTGAAAAAGGATAGAAGGAATACACAGTCACTAACAAAAAAGAATTTATTGACGTACAATCATATCAAGAGGTACCATGTTGTTGTTGTTGGTATGTGCCATCGAGTCAGCCCCTACTCATAGAGACCCCTCGTTGGGTTTCCAAGGCAGTATCACTACGGAAGTAGATTACCCAACCTTCCTTCCGAGAAGTGGCTAGTGGGTTTGAACCACCAGCCTTCTAGTTAGCAGTCAAGTGCCTTAGGCGCTAAGCTACCAGAGTTCATGACCACAAAATGACTATATGGAAGGAAGAATTCCAAGCTTCACTGATGTCACTGGAAAACAAAGGTCCAGGAATTCCAACTGTTTTAATAAACAGATGCAATGCTGGAAGAGCTCACTTATCTCTGCCAAGACATTTGGAAGACAAGTACCTGGCCAATCAACTGGAAGAGATTCACATTTGTGATCAATAATCAAGGTAAGCATATGCTTAGGGCAACATAAACAAACAAACAAACAAATAAATAAATAGAAATAGGGGTACTAGTTCTCCAAAGCAAAGACCCATAAATGCCAAGTAGGCAGAACACAAGGAAAACAAATGCTGCAGTGAAAGGGAACTGGCAGAGCACTAAATGAAATGAATACCAGTTCATGATAATGTGCCAGCCATAAATACAGTTCACTGAGAATCATGAGGGAATCCATGCCCAAATTGCTCAAGCTAGGAAGCCCATACAACTTCAACACTTTCATTGACGATCTACTAGCATTCCCTCTCAAGTAATTAATTGAAACTCCTTATCAGAGCAGGACTCTGGGTAGTATACTATTTCAATCTAATAAACAAGAGGTGGAGGTGGGCTGTTGAGTCTAACTCTTGATATATTCAATCAATATGCAAGAAGATCCAACATGAGCTGTTACTGGTCAAGGATTAATTATGCTGATAGATTATCAGGACTATGACAGCCATTTTGAAAGAACTCTCTTTTTCATCCACATATACTGATGTAGCAACTCTAGGATATGATTTTCCACACATCCTGATAGGCAGCCAACAGGAATTTCAGTTTCGGATGATGCACAAAAGTGAGAGAACTTGAATAAGTTGTCTATTTCCATGAATTCAATCAAATTACTTTTTAATTTACAGCATTACGTATAGAATTAAATCCTAAGTTTTATAAACAATGATATTTACAACATTAACTTTAAAATATTTTTGACTTACATGCAGACACAATCTAGTATACATTTAATACAATGCTAACATAGAAAATACTTGAAATATTATTATTTATTTAACATGAATAGCTTCACTTTATATAAAAAGATTTTCATTTTTTACTGTCTGTTTTGGAACAGTATTTGAGATTAATCTATACATGCTAATACATGAAATATTAGGCACACTAAGAACATGCAAAATTCAATATTTATTTATTGTGCAAAATAGGTATATGTTTTGCAACAATGAGTGTGTTTCTAAATTTACCTTCAAAAAAACAATAGAAGGCATTTATCAGAACATGCATTTATATTTTGTCAGAATATTTACATATTTGTATGTAAGGAAAGTTAAATTCCTTGATGAAATGTATTAAATGAATATTTAGATAATAACATTTGTATAAATGTATTTAATTTTTTATTTCCCTTACACTAAATTTCTTTTAAGAATTTTATTGATATTGTTATGACTTACAAAACAAACTTGCTCATCAAAAAGTGGTGCTGTGTTACATCAATTATGTACATATGAGAGTTGAACAATTCTGTAAAGAAATGAGATGAACACTTTGGTTTGTATATCATAACAATTATATTTATAATTATAACAATTATATTTTCCTTTTCATTTTGGACTGATTGAATATAACCTCAAATTCAGTTCTCTCTTGTTGACCAGATAATAAAGCACTAGTAGCTCGATCATCATGTGACTCATGATGTATCTGATCCTATCCCATGCAAAGCAAACATCTTCAAGACTAGCAAAACTTGTATTTGTATCATGCTCTTTGTGATCACTCTCAGCCTTCTTTGGTATCACTTGTAGTCCAATAAACTGTGAAAACCCACGATCAAAGGATGGAAAGTGAGAGCACAGCATTTTAAGTATTATTCCAAGAAAAAAAAAAAAAAACACTCATGGAGATCTATGATGGGACTTCCAACAAAAGTCACATGACAAATGAAAGAAATAATGTTTGACTCCATTATAAGTATAATTTCTTTTGCCTGTCTTAGACCTGAGGAACAAAATTATACATTCCAAATCAATGTTCTTTGTTTGTTGTTGTTGCTGTTGTTAGATGGCATTCAGTCAGCTCCTACTCATTGTGACCCTATATACA
Source organism: Orycteropus afer afer (assembly GCF_000298275.1). Taxonomy (NCBI): domain Eukaryota; kingdom Metazoa; phylum Chordata; class Mammalia; order Tubulidentata; family Orycteropodidae; genus Orycteropus; species Orycteropus afer. The sequence goes on from NW_006921815.1 coordinate 135,270, forward strand.
ACAGAGCAAAACACTGCCTGGTCCTGTGCAAGCCTCACAATCCTTGCTATATCTGAGCCCATTTTTGCAGCAACTGTATCAATCCATCTCTTTGAGGATCTTCCTCTTCTTTGTTGACCCTCCATTTTACAAACCATGATACTCTTCTCCAGGAAATGGTTCCTTCTGACAACATGAACAAGATGGGTGAGACAAAATCTGGTCCTTCTTGCTTCCAAGGAGTATTCCAGCTGCATTTGTTCCAGACAGACTTGTTAGTTCTTCTGGCAATCCATGGTACTTTGGGTATTATTTGCCAATACCACAACTCAAAAGCATAAACTCTTGTTCAGTCTTCCTTTTTCATTGTCTAGCTTTCATATGCATATGAAGTGATTGAAAATATCATGGTCTAGGTTAGGCACATCTTAGTCTTCAAAGAAAAATCTCTTCAGCACTTTAAAGAAGTCTTTTGCAGCAGAATTACCCAGTACAATGCATTGTCTGATTTCTTGACTGATGCTTCCATAAGTGTTCATTGTGGAACAAAGTCATATGAAATATTTGACAACTTCAGTGTTTTCTCCATTTTTCGTGATGCTATTTATTGGTCCAGTGGTCCAATTGTGAGGATTTTCATTTTCTTTATGCTGAGGTATAATCTCTACTGCAGATTTTAGTCTTTAATCTTCCTCAGTAAGTGCCTCCAGTCATCTTCACTTTCAGCAAGCAAAATTGTGCTGTCTGCGTATCACAGGTTGGTAATGAGTCTTCCTCCAATCCTGATGCCTTGCTCTTCTTCATATATCCAGCTTTCTCAGATTATTTGCTCACCATAGAAATTGAAGGAGTATGGTGAAAGGATATAATCCTGATACACTCCCTTCCTGATTTTAAACCATGCAGTATCCCCTTGTTCTGTTCAAATGACAGCCTCTTGGTCTATGTACAGGTTCCTCATGAATATAATTAAGTGTTCAGGAATTCCCATTCTTCTCAGTTATTAATTTGTTATTATCCACAGAATCTAATGCTTTTGTGTGACCAATAAAACACAAGTAAACATCTTTCTGGTATCCTTTGCTTTCAGCCAAGATCCATTTGACATCAGCAACTATATCCCTCGTTCCACATCCTCTTCTGAATCCAGCTTGCATTTTTGGAAGTTCCTGTCAATATATTGCTGCAACTCTTTCTTAATTATCTTCAGCAAGCTTTTACTTGCTTGTTATATTAATGATTTTGTTTGGCAATTTCCACATTCTGTTGGGTAATCTTTCTTTGGAATGGGTACCAATATGTATCTCTTCTAGTCAGTTGGCCAGGTAGCTATCTTCCACACTTCTTGGCATAAATGAATTAGTTCCTCCAGTGTGGCATCTGTTTTGTTGAAATATCTCAATTGGTATTTCATTATTTATTAATTTCTTAGTATTGTTTATGTACTAATTTTCAAAAATAAATTTTTGTGTTAACATACACAAAAATGTATGTAAATGTAAATATAAATTTTATTTTATAAATTTCATTAATTTTTATAAATTTAGCTTATTTTCAATTATTCAAATTTATTTGTTATCGTAGAGGGTGATATAGTGGTTAAGGCATCTGGCTGCTAACTAAAAGGTCAGTGGGTCAAACCCACCAGCTGCTCTGTGGAAGAAAGATGGAGCATAAAGATGTGTCCATAAAGATTTATAACCTTGGAAACTCAATGAGGGCCGCTTTGAGTTGGAATCAACTATATAGCAGTGAGTTTGGTTTTATTTTTTTTTGACAGAACCAAATTAAAAAAGTGATATAATTTTATATCCAGTTAAAACAAACTCCAACAAGTAAGTACAGTGAGTGCAAAAATGAAAGCTTACATAAAACAAAATGGGTATATGACTCCATAAAAATATTTTGAAGGAGCTCTATTGGCACAATGTCTAACATATTTGCTAACCAGAAGGTTTTGGCCATTCAAACCCACCAGCTCTTCTGTAGACAGAAGAAGAGGCAATACTTCAACAAAGATTTACCACCTCAGAAACCCTTGGGGGTAATTATGGTCAGAATTGACTCGATGGCAGTGAGTTTGGCTTTTTTTTTCCCTTGGAAAGACAATTCCAAAATTAATGTCCTTTTGAGAATGTAATGAATCAGAACAAACTTCCTCCATTGAATGCTGAAATGTAATGAGTTTAAATTCTTGTATTAGTACTGCTCTTCCTAAAATTACTAACAGCAATATAAATACAACCATACATGGCTTAACATGCACAATACTTTCTATGAAATAGGAAATGTGATTTGTACAGTGTATGAATACCTTATGATATATAGTATATATTGTTTGTATAGATTGCCTGATCATCCTTCTGAAGAGTGGCTGGTGGTGCTGAACCACCAGCCTTCTGGTTAGCAGCCAAATGCCTTAGGCACTACACCACTAGAGCTCCCGTATTCAACACACATATAGCAATACAACCCCTAGCTAGCTCTTCTTGCTTTTGTCAGCACCTGGAGACTCAAGGCTAGCAAATTTGGGCCTGCATTTGGCTGCCAATGGCCACTTGGTCCTCTCTGAGCAGTTCCTGGGAAGCTAAGTCAGAATCAGAAATCCCAAGGGACAAAGCGAAGTATTCACAGCCCAGCATCTTCCTGCAACAACCACGATTGTGACAGCTGTGGCTCAGCTGCTGTTGTGGCTCAGGAGCTGCAAACTCTATAATGGCTTGGGGACCACAAGCTTCTTCTTGATTTGGTGGCTTCAGGCTGCATCTGGTGCAAGGGCTGCAGCCAAGCCATGGGCTGCAGCTGAGTCCCACCAGCCACCAGAGCTGTGCCAGGGCTGACCTGGTAATGGAATCTCAATAATGCCTGGATTTCTGCTGCCCTTCCAAGCCAACCCTTTCCCTCCATCCCATGGATATACATATATATTGTCAGATGTTGCCCAAATAGATGTTTTGTGGTTCATATCTTTACTACAGAATTTATTCCAAATTCTGAATTCATTCCTTGTCATAATACAATCAAAATACATTTGATTTATCATGATAATAGTAATGGTAAAAAAAAAAAAAACACTATTTTAGAATCTGATAATGATCACATTTGCAGACCCCATAAATAACAGAAATATAGATCCTTCTTTGTGAAACAAATTTTCTTCTAATGATGTAAATTACTGGATCAAAATAGAACCAAGATTTTCAACATCACTGTGGACCATTTGAAAACTCATGTCTGAAATCTCTGAATGGTAAGCAAACAAGGTTCTTGAGACAGAATATATTTCTAGGGTGCAAAGCTAATGGTGAATACTATAAGAAAGAGCAGCTATTCACTGTACTCTCCATCAGTCAGCTCAGTATATTGTTTTGTTGAAAGTTATTCAGTTCTAAATCTTTTAATAATTGAATCGCTTGGGATAAATTTAGCAACTGGCGCAACTCAAACATGACTGATGAACATTGAAACAGTTCAATTCACAGAGATTGTATGTTTTCATATTTAAACTTAGAATATGGTTTTGGCTTAACTTATGAGCTGGAAACACAAATTAATGAACATGTCAGTAATGGAAAGCCATATTGCAACACCTTACTGCTATCATTATAACAATCACTGAATTGGACTATCTCTTTGGGAAGAAATGAAGTGTTTGGGTCTCCACAGCAAGGAAATTTGGGAGGTTTACTTGAACTTGTTCAGTTTTATCCATTTTTAGCATATCACATCTCAAAATATTGTAACACAAGAAAGGTTAACTCACTGTGTATTTCTAAACCAACATGCAAAGAATTGATTGATTTAATAAGTGATAAAGTTCAATCAACTATTTTCAGTAGAATAAGTATAACTCTAAATTTCAGTTTGTAGATTCCACTCCTGATCTTTCTCATAATGGGTCAGTTATGTGTTCTTTTAATATGGTATCTCTAACAGAAGGAAAACCCATCATCTAATTTGTCATCTTTACTTGCTTAACAAAATCATTCTGGTTAAGAATTTACAAATCAAGTACTTCACTAGTGATGTGAAGTTTGAAAAACTGATTTTTCTAAGTGCAGAAGACAGTTCTATGACAATGCTGCCAGTATGTCAAGGTATTATAAGGGCATTCAGCAGAAAACTTTTGAATGTGATAGACATGGCATTTTCATGCCATATGTTATGCCTTCACTTAATCTTGTGTGTGTGTGTGTGTGTGATTTGGGTGAAAGCTTACAGAGCAAATTCACTTTCCATACAGCAGTTCACGTACACTTTGTCTCATGGCATGCTTTCACTTAATCTTATAGTATGTAGCATCATACATTATTGTACAGGAGCAGGGTGGCATAGTGCCTAAGGCATTTGACTGCTAACCAGAAGGCTGGTGGTTCAAACCCACCAGCAACTCCATGGAAGGAAGTTTGGGCAATTTACTTCCACAGTGATACTGCTTCAGAAACCCAAGGAGAGGTCACTATGAGTTGGATATGACTCCATGGCAATGTGTTGTGTTTTGTGTTACCATTCAGTTTCACCACATATTTTTTTTTCCATCTCTACTTACTGATGAGTAAGTCCTTTTATTTTTTTAATTTTATAGTGATTTAGATGAAAGTTCACAGAGCAAATGCATTTTCCATACAGCCGTTCATATACATTGTGTTTCATGACATTGAATCCAATTCTCCACAATGTAAAAGCTCTCTTCCCACTTGCCCCCCTTAGTTACCTCTTCACTGTCATCTTCCTTTCCATGCACTCCCACCTCCCAACCTATCTGCCTGTGCAAATACTGCTCTTCTGTTCTCCCATGATTGATCATTCCAAGGAGTATATCTACCTAATGTAAATGTTCACCCATATCCTTGTCTATTGTTTGGCTGGAAGTCACAGGAGGGAGTTCAGTTCCAGAACTGAAGGGTAACAAGGAGCCATAATCTCAGGGGTCTCACCAGGCTATATCAGACTAGCAAACTTGGTCTTTTTCTTTTTCTTTCTTTTTTTATGATTTTGAGTTTTGTTTCACATTGCTCTCCTATCTATCCAGGATCTCCTGCATCAATCCCCCTTCTAGTGGTTGACAGTGGTAGCCAGGCACCATCTAGTTCTTTTGGTCTCATGCTTATATAGGCTGAGGATTGATTGTGTGGTCTACTAGTCCTGTGGACTAAGTGTTTCCACGTGTCTTTGATTTTCTTCATTATTCTTTGCTCTGGATGAGGAGAGACCTATCGTTGCATCTAGATGGCCGCTTGCAAGCTTTTAAGACTCCAGTCGCTAGTCACCAAAGGAGCTCTGGTGGCTTGGTGCCTAGGGCATTTGACTGCTAACAAGAAGATTCAAACCCACCAGACACTCCTCAGGAGGAAGACTGGGCAATCTACTTCTGTAGTGATACAGCCTCAGAAACCCAAGGATGGGTCACTATGAATCAGATCTGACTTAACAGCAGTGGGTGTTTTGATGGGTTGCTACTCACCAAAGTAGGATATAAACAATGTTTTTGCATAGTATGTTATGCCAGTTGAGCTTGATATCCCCTGCAACAGTGGTTCCAAGCCCACAGGTTCAAGTACTCACTCCCTCAGGGTAGTGACCAAGAAGACACCACAACTTTGTCTCTTGTCAGCTCTATTATATGCCTGAACATTCTGACAGCACATACAAATATGCATGTAGAAACATAGTTTGCCAACCCTATACAGGGTAATGGGCACACTCCCACCTGTCTAGACATACCTGATTATTCAGCCTGTACAACACCAAAGGGCAGTTCTTAAAACATATTTAGGCAATGGGTCAATAATAAAATATCTTTCTAGTACATACGGTAGCAATAAGTACAATTCTAGAATTGTATACTTGGATTCTAGACATCTTACAAATATTGCTGAAGACCAGTCACAAAAAGCAGACACCAAAAGAGAAGATGAAAACATCACCAACAAAGTGCAGACACTAGAATATGTATTTATGCGAAATACTATATTACAGCATTTTCATCAGACAAATCAAGTTCTTCAAGATTCAGCAGTAAATTTAAAGGTACACACAGATCTCTTCCAATCATTAACAGCATATTTACATAATTAAAGGGAAGATTTGGAAACACAACAAGTATCAAAATAAATATTTCCAAATATTGATTATCAAGCAGTTCACTGTCACAGAAGCATTAGAAAGAACAAGTAAATGATGGAAGGGCTCCAGAAATATCACTGAGTGCAAGAGATCAATTTTGCATAATCACATACTACATTATCATTGGCATGCTTAATTCTTGCATGAAAACATGGGTGAAAGTGTATGAAGTTCTTCAAACAGATTTTTCATCTTAAACACTGCTCATATAACTGATAAAGAATGAATGATGGTATCCAAGAAATTAGTACAGACTGATCTAGATGACTTAAATAGAGAGAAGTGTGACAATTTCTTTCTTACGTGAGAACTAAGTTTACAGATTCAAGAAAGACAAATTTTATTTGTATAGGCATAAATGACTTCATAACAGAGGATAAAATACAATGACTATTTTCCAATATTGGAATTACTTTATGCATATTCCTAACTCTAATGATCATAAACTGCACAAAAGAATGCTCATTTTCATGCCTAAAGAGACTCAGTAATGCTGAGTACACAACAGTGATTTATGAAATACTCATTATCCTTATTAGCTATGGAAGCACATGTTGGTTGACAGCTTAATAATGACAAAATTATTGAAGTATTTCTAAGAGCAAAGAATACTAAGTTATGTTTTTAATTTAACATGTTAGAGTTGAAATATTTAATAGGTAATGTTTATATTCTGAATACTAAGCTTTTTATGACGTATTTTAATTTGTCCATTTGTAATTACAACATTTATTATGAATCTAGAATCAAAATTGGGTATGAACCATTTAAAGTAATATTTATGAAAGGCATTTTTTTTATTATGGTAGATCAACTGATAAATAGAGAAAAGGTTGAAGTTGTCAAAGACTTCATATTACTTTGTTCAACAATCAACATCCATGGAAGCAGCAATCAATCTATCTGATGGCATATAGCATTGGGCAAATCTGCTGCAAAAGACTTCTTTCAAGTGCTGAAGAGCAAAGATGTCTCCTTGAACACTACGGTGCACCTGATACAAGCCATGGTATTTTCAATCACCTCATATACATGTGAGAGCTGAACAATGGGTAAAGAAAACCTAAGAAGAGTTGATGCTTTTGATTTGTGGTATTGGTGAAGAATGCTGGAAGTATTGTGGACTGTTAAAAGAACTAACATAACTGTCCTGGAAGAAGTGCAGCCGTAATGTTCATTGGAAGCGAGAATGACCAGACTTCATCTCACTTACTTTGGTCATGTTTTGAGAAGGGACAAGATATCCTGAGAAGGATGTCATACTTGGTAAAGCGGAGGATCAATGGAAAGGGGAAGGCCCTCAACAAGATGGATAGACACAGTGGCTACAATGATGGGCTCAGGTATAGCAAGGATTATGGTGCTGGCACAGGACCAGGTAGTGTTTCATTCTGCTGTACATAGATTCGCTAGAGTTGGAGACAACTTGATGGCATTAACAACACCAGATCTGCTGAATTTTTTATTGATTGTTGAAACAACTAAGTTCACAAATGCTTATTCTTCGCTGCAGAATATTTAGATTGTTTTTGTAGAAAATGTGAATATAGCAAAAATCTTAGTATCTTGTGTCTATTAAAATTTTTATCATCCATTTCATCTCATTCTGAAAAAATATATGCAAAATTTGCATTCAATTGCTAATTTTATACTCATATTTTTAAAAAGGTCACATCATAGATAGCAAAGGCACACACACATGCACACACATATTTATAACTCACATATCTCATCAAAGGTGTGAATAAACAGAGGAGGTGGCAGCACAGATTAACAGTGTTTAAGACCCTTGTATGCCTTAATCTAGCCCTGTTTGTGCCCTTTCCAAACCTAAGTTATCGAACAGAATGTGCAAAGTATTGAAAAAAAAAATCATTAACATTTACTCATGTACAATTATGCTGAAAATAATTCAAAGGGTGTAGCAGTACGTTCAACAGAGAACTGTTGGGAAAGTAAACAGAATAAGAAGAAGACATGGAGTGAGACATGTCATTGGTAATGTAAGATGGAACTTGGTTGAAATAAGAGAATATTAAAAAGATGTCTCAATTATTTCTTAATGCTATAACAGAAATACCACAGATAAATGGCTTTAACAAACAAGAGTTTATTTTCTCACAATTTAGCAGGTTAAAAGACTGAATTCAGTGTGTTGACACTAATGGAAGGCTTAGTTTCTTTTGGCTCTGGAGTAAGGTCCCTGTCTCTGCAGCTTCTAATTCATGGTTCCTTGGTGATTTTCATGTGTCTTAGCCTCTATCTTACCACATCTCTGCTCTGCTTGCTTGTTTAACCTTTTATATCTCAAAATAGATTGAATCAAGATACATTTTATACTAGTCCTGCTACTTAGCATTAAAAAGACAACCCATTCCCAAATAGCATTATAATCACATGCTTAGAGTTTAGGATTTACGACATACATTTTGGGAGAACACAATTCACTCCATAACAGATGTTAACCTGTGTTTTTTTGACTATACAAAGGCATGCAACTCTGTCAATTATAATAAATTATGGATAGCATTGTGAAGAATAGTAATTCCAGAATACATAATAATGCTTATGCAGAACTTCTATGTAGACCAAGTGACAGGCGTTCAAACTGAACAAGGAGATACAGTGTTGCTTCAAATCAGAAACTGTGTGCAGCAGAGTTGTAACCTTTCACCATACTTAATCTGTAGTCAGAGCAAATAATCTGAGAAATTGGACTGTATGAAGAATGCAGCATCAGGATCACAGGAAGACCAATGAACAAGCTGTGACATGCATATGACACAGAAAAAACTTGCTTAGTGAGATTAAAGACAATTATAAACACTTACTGAGGAAGATCAAAGACTACAGCCTTTAGTATAGATTACATCTCAATTTAAAGAAAATGAAAATCCTCACAACTGGACCAATAAGGAACATCATAATAAACTGAGAAAATACTGAAATTTTAAAATATTTCATTATACTATTCCCACAATCAACACACTTTGAAACACCAATCAAGAAATCAAATGATATATTGTATTGAGCAAACCTGCTGCAAAAGACCTCCTTTAAGTAATAAAAAAAAGCAAAGATAACACTTTGATGACTAAACAATGCTTTATGTAAGCCATGGTGTGTGGTTATATTTTTGTGTCAACTTGGCTGGGCCTGGTTGAGTGTCTGGGCAGCTGGATGTAGCAGTATTCCCCATGATGAGACTGGTAATGAACTCCACGGTGGAATCTACCATGAGCTGCTGAGTAGCGGCCTTAGGGAATTTGATCTGCTCCCTGTATATAACCAGAAGCCTTGGGGAATGGTCTGTAGCCTATGCACACTTGGACCCTGCATGTTGCCATGTCATTGCTCAGCGACCTTGGGACTTACAGTGGACTTAAGGTAATGATCTGCAGTGTGGTTTGGTAACATCAGGACTGTGCCTTTTGACTTGTCAACCTTGGGGCTTCTCAGCCTCAGCAGCCAGCAGCTGTCTGAATGAAGAAACACCTCTAGCTCCTATGGGCCAGGAGCAGGAGGCAGAGCTGGACCCCAAGGCTGAGGGGCTTTCATACAGCCCTTAGAGCCTGACACTTTGAACTTGGATTTAAAGCCTCCAAATTGTAAGAATAAACTCCTGTTTTTTAAGGCCATCCTATCTGTGGCATATTCTTGTCAGAGTAGCACTAGATAACCAGGACACATGGTATTTTCAATCACCTCAAATATATGCAAAAGCAGATCAATAAATAAGAAAGACAGAAGAAGAGTTGATGCATTTGAATCATGGAGTTGGTGAAGAATATTAAATGTACCATGAACTGCTAGAAGAATGAACAAATCTGTCTTGGAAGAAGTACAGTCAGAATACTTCTTTGAAATGAGGATATTGACATCTCATGTACTTTGGACATGTTGTCAAGAGGGGTCAATACCTGGAGAAGGGCATCAAGTTTGACAAACGAGAGGATCAGTAAAAAAGAGGAAGATCTTCAGTGAAATAGACTAGTGCAGTGGCTCCATCAGTGGACTCAAACATATGAACAATTATAAAGATGGTGCAGGACTGGACAGCATTTCATTCTGCTGTACTTTCTTTATGATTTGGAACCGACTCAGTGGTATCTAACAACAACAATATATCAATATATAGGAGCCCTAATGCTCCTATACAGTATCTGCAACAGTATCTGCAACATTGGGCTCAAACATAGCAATGGCTGTGAGGATACCACATAAAGGATTCTAATGATAATTTATTTGGGGCTCTTAAAACTAAACAATATGA
>NW_006921815.1:146127-180802 GCF_000298275.1 Orycteropus afer afer
GACAGATTAAATTTTTAACATTGCACTGTAATAAGCAATAGCTTCCTGACCTCAAAATTAGAAGTAACCTCCTGGTCTTCTGGAACACAGTACAGTGATGGCATTTCTTAAATTTTCACTCCTCCAGCCCATCTAATATAGTTTTAACCCTATATTAAATATACTTCTTTATGAAGTATCTAGAGTTATTTTTCTATCTGTACACCAATGTAATAAAAAACTATAAAGAGTATAGGAAAATACATGAAAATTTATAGAAAAATTTAAAGTGTAATTGAATTAATGGAGAGAAATGTTCAATATTTTATCAGTAATCAGTAGCTACATGCTCAAATCCACTATCATGGCAAAAAAATAAAAGTCTTAAAATAGAAGTGAAGCAATGGGAACTTTTGTACACTCTGGATGAGAGTACAGCCTATTATTATTACAGAAAAAAGGTAATATATCTTATTAAATTTCACATGCTTATGTTTATCATTCAGTAATTTTTCTGCAAGGAGGGGTCGCTATGAGTCGGGTTTGACTCGACGGCACATAACAACAACAACAATTTTTCTGCTGGCTACTTATAACAGAAAGATAAAATTATGAACGTGTGTTCAGGAGACAGGCAATAAGTGTCCATCATGAATTGCTCACAATAGCCAAATAAGGAAGCAACAGAAATCCCCATCACAGTAAACTGAGTGAATGAAATCTAACAGATTCACCCTCCAAAATTTTCTCACATTTGAGAATTGTGCTTTTTACTTTTACCAAAAATAATTGAATCAAATCTTTTAGAAGTGGAGAGGAGATACTCTTTTTGAGGAATTAAAATGGATTATTATCATTTTACCATTATTTCATTTTTGTGTGTGTGTGGGGGGGGGCTAAAAACAACAAATTATTATTCTCACAGCTTTGGAGGCTTTGAGTCCTCAATCAACAAGTCAGCTGTTGATTCTTCTGAGGGCTCTGAGGGAAAATCTGTCCCATGCATCTCTTCTAGCTTCTGATGACAGCTGGCAATTCTTGGTGTTCTGATTTCTGCTGCTGTCTTCATAAGGTCATTTTCTCTCTTATATATGGGTCACTTTTCCTCTTTTATAGGACACCACAAATATTGGATTAGGACCCATCCTATTCCAATATGATTTTATGTTAACTGATAACATATTAAATGAGTCTATAGTGCCTAATCGGAAGGAAGATGAGGCAATCTACTTCAGTAGTGATACTGCCTTGCAAACCAAAGGAGGAGTCGCTATGAGTTGGGGGTCCGACTCAATGGCACATAACAACAACAACATTTCCAAACAAGGTTACTTTCACAGCTACTAGGAATTAAGACTTCAACATACAGGTCATCCCCAGCTTATGACAGGATTCTATTGTGATGACACAGTCATAAATTGGTACTGATATAAGTTGAATATTTCGTTGTTTTTCGTTGTTTGTTTTGTTTTTTGCTATATATATATATATATATATATATATATATATATGTTTCTACCCTCAATTAGTGGTTTACCCTCTCACCCCAGCCTACTTCTGATAACCATCAAAGAATATTTCCTTTTTCATAAAGCCTCTTTCTTGACATTTTATAATAGTGATGTCATGCACTATTTGTCCTTTTGTGGTTGACTAATTTCACTAAGCAAAATGTCCTCTAAGTCCATCTATGTTATGATATGTTTCACAGATTCAACATTATTCACTAATATTGTGTAGTATTCATCGTGTGTATGAACCATAGTTGGTTGATCCATTCTTCTGTTAGTAGATATTTAGGTTCTTTCCATCTTTTTGCTATTTTGAATAGTGCTACAATGAACATAAGTGTTCATGTATCTGTTCCTGTAATGGATCTTATTTCTCTGGGATATAAACCCAGTAGTAGGATTGCTAGATCATATGGTATTTCTATGTCTTGGAGAAAGTTCAGCCAGACTGCTTCTTAGAAATGAGAATGGACAGACTGCCTCAAGTTCTTTGGTCCTGTTTTCAGAAAGGATCAGTCCCTAGAAAAGGACAAGTGTTTGGTAAATTAAGAGGTCAGCAACAAATGGGGAAGATTCAATGAGATGGATTGACACAGTGGCTAAAATGATGGGCTCAAGCAATGGTGGTGAGTATGACCCAGGACTGGGCAGTGTTTCCTTCTTTTGTACATAGGGTCATTATGTGTTCAACACAACTAGATAGCACGTAAAAACACCACTACAACATGCTTGTGGTGGTTATGTTTTTGTGTCAATTTGGCTGGGCCTGGTTGAATGGCTGGGCAGCTGGTGGTAGTTATTACCCATGATGAGACTGGCAATCCTCTCTACAGTGGGATCTACCACAAGCAGCTGAGTAGCTGCTTTGGGTATGTGGTCTGCTCCCCTTATATAAGCAGCAGCTTTGGGAATGGTCTCTAGCTTATGGCATGCTTGGACCCTGCATGGAGCCATGTCATTCAGCAGCCTTCCATGCTCTGCTGACCTTGGACTTACAATGGACTTAAATTAATGACCTCCTGTGTGGTTTGGTAACATTGGGAGTGTGCCTTTTTACTTGTCAACCTTGGGTTTGTCAACCTCAGCAGATAACAGCTGTCTGAGTGAAGAAAAGCCTCTAGCTCCAGTGGGCCAGGAACAGGAAGCAGAGCTGGACACCAAGGCTGAGGGGCTTTCACCTAGCCCCTAGAGCATAGCATATTGAACTTGGAGTTAAAGACTCTAAACTGTAAGAGAATAAACTCCTGTGTGCTAAGGACATCCCATTTGTGGTATATTCTTGTCAGAGTGGCAGTGGGTAACCAGAACAGAATATGGTACCAGGAGTGGGGTGCCTTAGGCATTAATTGGCAGAAGCGAAAAGACTAAAGAAATGGAAGCAGAGCTGTCTCAGCTTGAAAAGACCATGGCCTTTGGGAGTGGAAACACCACAGCCCCCTAGGTTTCAGAGCGAGACCTTCACCAACTTGGTTCTGGAGTGAGGGTCTGCTCATTCATGTGAGCTAATGGGATGGAGCCTTAACCACTGCCCAAGAGTGAGGGGGTGGGGCTGTCATGCCCAAGAGGAGAGGAATGGGGCCCACCAGGCCAAGGGGGTGAGGTCACAACTCAGAAACTAGGGGACTGGAGCCACCCAGTGGAGGAGACCTATACAGATACCACCCATTGAAGATCTGTACAGGTGCCAAATTGACAAGTGGTGGAAGTGTGGTTGTTATGTTTTTGTGTTAACTTGGCTAGGCCTGGTTGAGTGGCAGGGAAACTGGTGGTAGTTATTCCCCTTGATGAGAATGCCAATCAATGATGGGATCTACCAAAGCAGCTGAGTAGCTGCTTTGGGTATGTGGTCTGCTTCTGGTATATAAGCAGAAGCTTTGGGAATGGTCTCTAGCTTATGGCACACTTGAACCCTGCACACAGCCATGTCAGTGTTCAGCAGCCTGCCATGCTCTACTGACCTTGGACTTACAATGGACTTAAATTAATGGCCTGCTGTGTGGTTTGGTAATATTGGAACTGTGCCTTTTTACTTGTCAACCTTGTGTTTGTCAGCCTCAGCAGCTAGCAGCTGTCTGAGTGAAGAAAAGCATCTAGATCCAGTGGACCAAGAGCAGGAGGCAGAGCTGGACCTCAAAGTTGAGGACCTTTCACCCAGCCCCTAGAGCCTGGTACTTGGACTTAGAGCCTCCAAATTGTAAGAGAATAAATTCCTATTTGTTAAGGCCATCCCATGTGTGGTATATTCTTTTCAGTGCCACTTGGTAACCAGTATAATGGTATTTCTATATCAGCTTTTTAAGAAAGTGACATATCATTTTCCACAGTGTTTGTACCATTTTATTGTCCCACTAGCCATGTATTAGAGTTTCAGTCTCTCACACTTTCACCAGTGTTTACTGTTTTCTGTTCTTTTTTTTTTTTTTTAAGTTTGCTGTTAGTGTTGGGTTGAGATGATACTCCATTATTGTTTTGATTTATATCTAGTCTAATCTAATTATTGTGAATGTTTCTTCATGTGTTTCTTAGCTGCCCTAATTATCTTCATTGGTGAAATGGCCTCTTCCCATTTTTTAATTGAAGTACTTTTTGTTATTAAAGTTTTGGAGTTTTCTATAAATGTTAGAATGTTAGAGTTTAGCCTCTTGTTTTCTATATGGCTGCCATTTTTCTTTTCTCACCTGTGTTTTGCTCTCTTTCTATTCCTTTGGTGACATCTTTTGATATGCATTAAAAAACAAACAAACAAACAAAAAAAAAACCCACCTCACTGCCATTGAGTCTATTTTGAATCATAGCAACCTCCTTTTTGTTTCTGAGGTGGTAAATATTTACAGAAGTAGATTGCCCAGTCTTCCTTCCGTAGAGTGGCTTGTGGGTTTGAACTGCCAACCTCCTGCATAAGGATCTACTTTTTAGGAGGTCCCAATCATCTATTTTATCATCTAGTGACTATTTGTTTTTAGTTAAGTTTGTCTGTGTATTTATGTCCTCAGTTATGGCCCCTTAGTTTGTCCCTATATTTTATTTGATGATATTTATGGTTTTAGGTTTAGATTTAGGTCTTTTATCCAACTTGATTTCATTTTTGTATATGGTGTGAAATATGGGTTCTGTTTCATTTTTCTGCAAATGTACATCAAGTTTGGCCAGCACCATTTATTAAAGGGACCACTTCCAACCCATTTAATGAATTTCAGCCCTTTGTCAAAGATCAGCTGTCCACAGGTGGATGGGTTTACTTTTGGGTTCTCAATTCTGTTCCTTTGGTCCCTGTGTCTGTTGTTGTACATGTACTAGTCTCTTATATATATGTATCTATAGTGTGTATATATATATATTCATATTTCATATGTGCCTGTTGTTGTACAGGTACTAGTCTCTTATATATAAATATATTTCATTTTTTGGAGTCTGTTGGCTAGCATTTTGTGAATAATTTTTTCATTTATGTTCAGGAAGGATGTTTTCTTCTTTAGTTGTGTTTTAACTGCCTTTGGTATCAAGGTTATGCTTGCTTCATAAAATGAATATTCTATTTCTATATTCTGAAATATTTTGAGTAGAATTAATGTTAGCGCCTCTCTGAATGTTTGGTAGAATTCACTAGTGAAGCCATCTGGGCCAGGAGTTTTTTGTTTGTTTGTCTGTAGTTTTTTATGATTTTTTCAAGTTCTACTTTTGCTATGAGTCTGTTGAAATATATCACCTCAGTCTGTATTAGTTTAGCTACATAGTGTGTTTCTAGAAATCTGTCTATTTCTCCTAGTTTGTTTTTTTTTTTTTTTTTTTTTTTAGTTTGTTAGAGTAGAGTTCTTCATAGTATTCTGCTATTATGCTCTTTATTTTGGTTTGTTCTGTAGTAATATCATTCATCTTATTTCTTATTTGTGTCATTTGCATAGTCTCCTTTTCTTTTGTTAAATTTGACAGTGGTTTGTTGATTTTATTGATCTTTTCAAGGAAGTAACTTCTAGTCTTGTTAATTCTTTCTATTTTTTTCTGTTTCATTTATGTCTGCTCTAATCTTTATTATTCTTTTCTTCTTGTTACTCCAGGCTTTTTTGCTGCTCTTATTATTGTTGGAGATGTTGGGTTAAGGTACTAATATTAGCTCTTTCTTCTTTTTTGATTTGTACATGTATTGCATAAATTGCCTTCTGAACACTGTTTCTGCTGTGTACCTAAGACTCTCATATGCTGTGTTTGTATTCTTGTTTGAGTCAAGGAATTTTTTTAAGTTCATATTTTATTTCTTCCATCACTCAATATTTTTTAAGGTGTTATTCAGTTTCCTTTTTTTCTTTTTTTTTTTTTTTTACATGATCTTCCTATTGTTGATTTCTAATTTCAAAGCATTGTGATCTGAGAAAATAGTTTGCAGTATTTTGATGTTTTCAAACTCTTTAAAGCCTGCTTTGTGGCCTAACATGGTCTATTTTGTAGAGTGTTACATGTGTGCTGGAAACAATTTATATTGTGTTGTTGTTGAGTGAAGTGTTCTATATTTGTGTGTAAGGTCAAGTTGGTGGCTTGTATTGCTTAGTTTTTCTGTGACTTTGTTAAGTTTATTTTACCATTGTTTAGAAATCAAAATATTTATGAAACACACACAGTTATAATAAATTATATTTAATTGTATAGTTATATACATTTATTTTTATCAAATACCTCTTCTTTTTATTTTAATTAATTTGTGAATTTTCATTACTTCTCACTCAAAGACTATGTGTTTGTGTTGAGAATGTGTATTTCTGAATACCTTGCACTATAAGAACAGTGACTTACACATGATTACCAAAGACATATTGTTAAATTAAATTTAAATGATAAAGTCCATATTAGACAAAGATATCTCAGTCTAGAACTTTTAAATAAAACTTACTTTAGACTTAAAATAAAATTTTAACTCCTCTTTTACTCATACTGGGGAAAATATCTAGAGACCAGTGTGAGCAATGTTTAATATAATAGAAAAATCTCGAGCTGCTGAAGTATCAACGGGATGAATAAAACTTTTCCTACTTTTATTTTCATGCCCCAGTGCACAATCATCATATATAAATTTAAAAAAAAAAAAAAAATCTGAGTTAAACCCATCATTCTTCATTATTCCAAAATATAAGTGGTTCAATATTCTAGTTATTTTCCTTAAGTCTTGATCAGTGGCCAATTTAAGGCCACTACTTTGCCTCACTCTGAAATGAAAAGATCAAAATATTCATTTAAATAACAATATACCTCCTTTATTTTGATTTAACATATACTTAAATTACCAAGTATGTTCAGTCCTTCCTTACTTCAAGATGATTCAATTAGGTTTTCTTCCTTAGGAAAAATATTAGTCTATATAATTGAAATGCCAGCTATTATTGCATATTTTTTATAGTTCAGATCAAGTTAAAGCAATTAATGTATATGTATTATTTGAGATACATTCTCTGAAATACTTGACAATGTTGTTATTAAGTTTCATTAAGTTAGAGTCAACTCCTAACAACTCTCTATCTATGTATAACAAATTGAAATACTACATGGTTCTTCTCCATCTTCACAGTTGTTGCTATATTTGAGTCCATTTTGACAGCCACTTTGTCAATTAATCTAATTGATAATTTTCCTCTTTTTCACAGACTCTCTTCTTTACCTAGCATGATATCCTTCTCTAGGGAATGGTGTCTCCTGATAACATGTCCAAAGTATGTAAGATGATGTCTCTAAATCTTTGCTTATATGGAGAAAATTGTTTCTATTTCTTCCAAGACAGATCTGCTCATTCTCCTGTCAGTCTGTGGTATATTCAATATTCTTCACCAACATTGTAATCCAAATGCACAAATTCTTCTTTGGCCTTTCTCATTCATTATCTAGCTTTTTCCCTGCATGTGTGACAACTAAAAAGACCATGGAATGTGCCAGCCAACCTAGTCCTCAAAGTAACTTTTTTGCTTTTTAGCACTTTAAAGAAGTCATTTGCAGCAGATTCATCCAATACAATAAGTCATATTTATTTCTTGACCACTATTTCCATGGACTTTGATTGTGAATCCAACTAAAATGGAATTATTGACAACTTAATCTTTTACTTATGTATTATGATGTTATTTATTGGTCTAGTTGTGACTATTTTTCTTTGTTTTGAGATATAACCCACATTGAGGGCTGTAATTTTTGATCTTCATCAGTAAGTGCTTCATGTCAACTTAGCTTTCAGAAAGCAAAGTTGTGTCATATGTGTATCATATTTTGTTAATAAGTCTTCCTCCAATGCTGATTCTGCATCATTCTTCTTTTAGTCCAATTTCCTGGATTATTTGTTCACCATCCAATTGAATGACTGTGAAGGTACCATAAAACCCAGACATATATCTTCCCTGATTTTATCTCCTTGTTCTGTTTGAATGACTCTTTGTTGATGTTCAGATTCTGCATGAGGACTTTTAAATGAAAGAAATAAATTGATAGACAAATAATATAAAATTATGTCTATAAAAGTCAAATAATATAAAATAATGTCTATAAAAGAGCAGTAGTTTAGAGATTGAGGATAAAATTCAATGCTGACATTTTTGAAATAGTATATGAAGAAGAGAACATTAAAATGTGGACTTTAGATGTAAGGAGAAGAGTACAAGAAAATTTAAATATGACAGCAAGCTGAGGAAATGGAAAATTATGTTTTAAAAATGTTTAGTAAAGAAAAGTTAACAATATTTGAAATAATTAGAACCATGGCAGTTAAGGCAAGTGAAATAGTTTGTATAAATATCAAATTATTCTTATAGAAAGTAATATTTAATTGTGAAACTTTTAAAATTGTTTTTGAAATAATAATATTGTTGTAACAAAGTCATATTAACTCTTTCTATTTAGTGAGATTCCAAATGTCTTAGTTTCTTATGTTCCCAAACCTAAGAAATATCATAAAGTAAATTGCTTTAAAGAATAGATATTTATTACCTTAAAGTTCTGGAAGGACCTCTGGTAACATAGTGCCTAAGGCACTTGACTGTTAACCAGAAGGCTGGTGGTTCAAACCCTTCAGCCACTCCTTGGAAAGAAAGTTGGGCATCTACTTCCATAGTGATACTGCTTCAGCAACCCAAGGAGGGGTCGCTATAAGTCGGGGCTGACACAACGACACATAACAACAACAACAACAATAAAGTTCTGGAGGCTAGGAGTTCAAACTTTTGCCATCAGGTGGGCTGTGGTCTCTATCTCACTCTATCTGCTCTATGGAAGATTCTTACTTATGTTTTACAGCATTTGGTCACCCAGGAGTTGCTTGGAGTTCTGTGACTTATAGATATATATTCACCTGGTGTCATCTTCTTCTGATGCTCTGTCAATCCTCCCTGTAATAAGAAAGCACTCAGATGGGATCAGCAGTCACCCTCTATTTTTGTGACCAAACAACAACAAAATTAAAAAAAAAAAAAAATCAGGTTTGTCTTGACATTATTCTTGAAGTAGAACCTTACCATTTCCAAATATTTCCCATTCCAACTGTGAATCCTTAATGGATTAACTTTACGTTACTCTTCATTTTTTATCTCTTTCTCTCTCTCTCTTTTTAACATACTCTTCAGGTCATTATCTAAAAAGCCATCCTCTAAATTATTCCTAAGCATGAACTTGTGTGTCTCTCTTTACCGTTTTCATACCTGCAGAGAATTTCTACCACATATTTGGCTAAGAAAATCACTTCTGGGTTTCAAAGGAGAATTTTTTGAAGTGAGCCATGATAAATATTTTTGACATCCTTATAGGAAAATGAGCTGCTTTTCTGTATCAGTAATTTTCACCAAATTGAATTAGTGCTGTATCACATTAGTTCTCTTCTTCAGCATTATAACAGGAGAATTGTTAATAAGATAATTTTGTACTGTATTAGACAAATTTAAATTCATGCATTATAAAGGAACATTGCTAATGTGATAGAAAACTGCTGCAAGGAGCAAACAATTTCATTAAACTTAAATAAAGCTCACTTTGTATTTTCCCTCACTTTGAATACCTATCTATACTAATCAGATGGTAGGAAAGGCAGATTGGGCCCTAGAGACACATGGTACATAATCCATAGTCTTATCATTATCTGATGTCATCTTTTGGCCTCAAAGTTATCCTAGTGGTCTACAGCTGGACGTTTTAGCACAGAAATAGTTTAGATATTTTAATTTAAAATGATCATGAATTTCTCTACTGTGTCTGAGCCTTCTCATTTACTCTGTCGTAACTACAGAAATAAGACATTTGTGAGTTACACAATAACTTGCTGAATCTTCATGAGCTCTGAATCAATAACATGATCACATGCATTTCACATTTTTTCAATGCAACATCTGCTTCATCAGTTGAAAAAATTACAACCCTTGCTTTGAAGGAGTCTTAATGATATAGACCAAATCTTAATAGATAAGTAACTAAGATGAACACATTTTTCTCTTCCATGCATAAAGAGAACACTATTTTGATTTAACTGAATAAAAGTCTATGTTGGATTTTGTAGTCCTTAAAAGACTACAAATAATTTGAATGTAATAAGATAAAACTTACTTCAAAAATGAAAAAAAAAAAAAGGCAAATTATTGGAAATCCACAATGAACTAGTATAATTAATTCCCAATTTTATAGTAGAAAATCAAGTATCACAATTATTTTTCTACGTTAAATATCTTGAATATTCCTTAGTCTGTGTATTCAGCTACTGTAAAGTCAAAACACAGGAAAATAAATCAAAAGTAAATTCTAGTTACTATTTATCATGAAGACAGATGTTAAGATAAAAATGTAGCTGGGAATACATCCAAAGGGTAATTGGTCATTTGTCCTGTAAAAAACATTCTGTAGAGAATAAATTAGGAAATAGTAGAGGTCTGCTACATCTGAAAATAGTGCATAATAGTCAGATATTATAGAAAATTGTTCCTTAAGTTGTGTGCATGTCTTCAGTAGTGGCTTGAGAAGTTCCACTGGTGAGAAATACTTGAGATCTAGATTATTTTGTTCTTTCTTATTGTATTTTTTATTAGTACAAACCATATAACAGAAACTATTATATTGAGTTGCTTAACATATCTCAATGGAGTTCTAGTGGTGCAGTGCCTAACACATTTAACTGCTAATTAGAAGATCGACATTTCAAACCCTACTCCATGGAAGAAAGTAAGATGAGACAATCTACTTCTATCAAGATTTAGCACCTTGGAAACCCAATAGTGGTCACTATGAGTCAGAATCTACTCTATGGTAATGAGTTAGATATCTCAATATATATATATATTTAACTGTATCTAAAATTTGCTTTTCACATGCAACTGCATGCTAATGGATGAATCATTCAGGAAAAGAGGATGTGTAAGTCATTACTGGAGGAAAATAGCATGTATGCATTTTTTTTCTCTTTTCTTCAATCTTTTCCAGAAGAAATTCAACATAGAAAATAATCTTGGTGGTGGAGTTTGGAAGAAATTTTGATATCACCTAGATTTTGAATTATTTGTAGAAGCAATTATGCAAAACTTTGGTAACTAACAAGTGCTTGTTTTTGTTACTGTTGTTATGTTCCGTCAAGTCGGACCCAACTCATAGTGATTCCTCCTTGGGTTTCCCAGGCAGTATCACTATGGAAGTAGATTGTCCAACCTTCCTTCTGAAGAGTGGTTGGTGGGTTTGAACCACCAAACTTCTGGTTAGCAACCAAGTGTCTTAAGCACATTTAAAGCAAACATTGCAGATTGTAGTCACCATAAGAGAGTCAGGAAGTGATAGATCATTTCTAATCATGTATCTGTTATATTGTAATAAATGTGTCTTGATCAACCAGTAATAAAGAATGGAAAAAATCTTAAAGAAGCAAATTGCACTTGGTCCCAGAACGGGGAAATAGATGGTCACTCTAGGCTTGCATTCAGAAGGACCTGAGAGCATATCTCACAAATCAGGTTCAGTTTTGTAAACAGTTTTATTACTGATCCACTAGAAAAAAAGTAGACTCTCTGTTCCACTGTGTCAGTTTTACGACTTCTTAAGATATCCCAAGGAGTCCCTGGAAGGTGCAAAATATTAAAACACACAAGTGTTAACAAAAAGATTAGAGGTCAAGTTCACCCAGTGGGTTCAAACGGGAAAACAAACAAACCAAAAAACCTGAAATCTACTTTAAAAAATGAATGATTGAAAATCCTATGGAGCACAGCTGTTCCACTCTGATACTCTGACACACATAGGGTCACCAGGAGTCAAGATTTACTTGATGGCATCTTGTTTTAAGATATCCCAGCAGGTTCACTGATACAAATGTTGAATTGACCATGACCATGAATAGACAATATAAGGAACTTCTATCCAATCTGGAAAATCTAGTAACTTGAGAAGAATCATTACAACTTTTAGAACTGATAGATTCTACTTAAAGATATAAAAGCAAAAATAAATACAAAAAAAAAAAAAAAAATCTGAGGAATGCTGCTACTAAGCAAATAGTAATAGGATGCAAAAAGACAATCTTTTTCTATATTTTCAATCTGTGTGATTATTTTTTCTCAGTTCAGCTTTCTACCATTCATCTGTCAGTGTATCATACTGTGGTTTCCTGCATATTTCTGGGATGCTAGAAGCTATGCCACTGTTATTTTGAATACCAGCAGGGTCACCCATAATGACAGATTTCAGTAGTGCTCCCATAACAAGATAGATTTGGTGACCTCTTTTGTAAAAAAAAAAAAAAAAACTGGCCAGTGAAATCTTATGGAAAACAGCAGAACAATGTCTGATACAGTCCTGTAAGATGAGACTTCCGCCTGAAAACCACTGAAAATATGATGTAAATAGTTGCCTCCTCAAAGTAAATCAACCTTAATGATGTGGATGAAGTAAACCTTTTTAGACCTTCATTTACTGATGTAACACAAACTAAAATAAGAAGAAACATCTATAAATGTCTATTAATAATCAGAATGTGGAATATATGAAGTATGAACCAAGAAAAATTTGAAGTTGTAAAAAAGAAACTTCATCCTTCAATACCATTGGTTCTTGATCATATGCCATCTCCTGAAATGGATAATCATCTACCAATTTTTTTTGATATAGTGGCTCTGTGTATTCCATCATCTTCTTTTGTTATTTCCTGCATTATTCAACATATTATCCATAGAATCTTCCAATATTGCAACTCGAGGCTTAAATTTTTTCCTCAGTTCTTCCAGCTTGAGAAATGCTGAAAGTGCTCTTTTCTTTTAGTTTTCTAACTCCAGGTCTTTGCACATTTCATTAAAATAATTGACTTTGTCTTCTCAAGCTGCTCATTGAAATCTTCTGTTCAGCTCTTTATCCTGTTTATTGCATTAGCTACTCTCCATTCAAGGGCAAGTTTCAGAGTCTCCTCTGACATCCATTTTAGTCTTTTCTTCCTTTCTTGTCTTTTTAATAACTTCTTGCTTTCTTCATGAATGATGATCTTTATGTCATCCCACAATTCTTCTGGTTTTCAGTCATTGGTGTTAATGCATTAAATCTATGTGTTAGATGGTCTTTAAATTCAGCAGGGATATAATCAAGCACATATTTTGGCTCTTGTGGACTTCTTTTAATTGTATTCAGCTTCAAACTGAACTTGCATATGAGCAGTTGATGGTCTGTTCACAATGATCTCCTGGCCTTGTTTTCGCTCAAGATATTTAACTTCTCCATTGCTTCTTGCCACAGGTGTAGTCAATCTGATTCCTGTGTACTCCCATCTGGTGAAGTCCACATGTATAGCTGTCATTTGTGTTGTTGAAAAAAGGTATTTACAATTAATAAGTCACTGGTCTTACAAAATTCTGTCATGTGATCTCCAGCATCATTTCTGTCTCTAAGATCGTATTTTGCAACTACCAGTGATTCTTCTTTTTTTCCAAACTTTGCATTACAAACACCAATGATAGTTAACACATCTTGCCTGCATGTTCAGTCAATTTCAGCCTGTAGAAGTTGGTAAAAAATCTGCAATTTCTTCATCTTTGGCTTTGGTGGTTGGTGCATAAAGTTGAATAATAGTAGTTTTAACTGGTCTTCCTTGCAGGCGTATGGATATTTTCCTATCACTGACAGTATTGTACTTCAGGATAGGTCTTGAAACATTCTTTGTGGTGATGAATGTTGCACTGTTCTTCTTCAATTTGTCATCCTCGACATAATAGATTATATGGTTGTCGGATTCAAAATGGCCAAAACTGGTCCATTTCAGTTCATTAATGCCTAGGATATCAATCTTTATGTGTTCCATTTCATTTTTGACAACTTTCCATTTTTCTAGATTCATACTTCATATATTCCATGTTCTCATTGTTAATGGATGTTTGTAGCTGTTTCTTCTTATTTTGAGTCATGCCACATCAAAAAAAGGAAGTCCTGAAAGCTTTACTCCATCCACAGCATGAAGGTTGGCTCTATTCTGAGGAGGAAGCTCTTTTTCCTAGGCATATTTTGCGTGCCTTCTGACCTGAGGGGCTCATCTCCTGACACTATATCAGATAACATTTCAGGGCTATTTTTCAGTAATGTATCAGTCAGTGTTTCACTATTCAAAAGGCTGTCACTGGCCAATTCTTTGAGAAGTGGATGGGCATTTCCTTTTTTCAAGTCTGTCTTAGTTTGGAAGCTCCACTGAAGCCTGTCCACTATGGGTAACCCTGTTGGCACTTGAAACACCAGTAGCATACCCTCCAGACTCAAAGCAATACACAAGCCACCACAGGATGACAAAATGACGGAGGAATTCATCTCCCTTAGTTGTTCCAAACTGCTCCACTCCTGTTTCCTAGCCTTCCCTACCTATTCTGGCCCTCCAAAAGGCATCTGCCACTGCTTCCCAGCCTCCTACCAGCTCTGGCTCTCCAAAAAGCCATCTGCCTCCATTTTCCGGTATCCTGTCACCAGTTCCAGCCAAACTTGAGTATACCCATCTGAATTTCAAGACCATCTCAAGAATATATTTGATGCTTTGAACCTTAATGATCTTAAGAGTTATCGGGTGATATCAAGAATACCATCCATGAAGAAAATGAAAGGTCAATGAAGACACAGAAAAGAAAGAGAACACCAAATTAGATTCAGAAGCGACAGATACTTGCTGATTTATTTATTTATTTATTTTTAATTTGTGCTTTGGGTGCAAATTTACAAAGCAAATTTGTTTTATAGTCAAAATTCATGCACATTTGATTTAACAGCCCCAATTACCATCCCCAACCATAAAAAAAAAAAAAAAAAAAAAAACTTTCCTCCCCTCCTCTCCCAGTGACTATCCTCCTCTTGTGCCCTTCTTAACTAATTCATTCATTCCTGTCTGTTCAGCTTTCAATCTATGTGAATGCTGCCCCTCTGTTGTCTCATGGCTGAATGATCTAAGTGATGCATATCCCTTGAGTAGGTAGGTGCATCACCCTATGGTAGGTGTTCTGCATGTAGGTCTTTCTACTATTGAGCTGATAGCCAAACCATGGAAGTAAATCCATTTGTAGGCCCAAAGGGTAAGCCAGGGCCAAAGTCTCAGGGGTTCCATCAATCTCTAGTTGACCAGTAATTCTGGTCATTTTGGTGTTTTTGAATTTTGTTCCACATTTTTCTTCCCACTCTATCCAGAATCTCCAGTTTTGATCCCTTTCAGAGTGGTTGGCATTGGTAGCCAGGCATCATCTAGTTCTTCTGGTCTCAGGGTCATGAAGGCTGAGGTTCTCATGGTCCATCTTATGCTTGGACTAATTGTTTCCAGAAGACTTCACTTTTCTTTTACCCAAATGAGAGGAGACCAATAGTTGCATCTTAGATGTCTGCTTAAAAGCTTTTAAGACCCCAGTCACTACTCACCAAAATAGAATGCAGAAAAGATTTGTATGTACTATGTTGTGTACTCTGCTGGTAGTGCCTAAGTCATTTGATTGTTAAACAGAAGGCTGGTGGTTCAAACCCACCAGCCACTCCTCAGGAGTAAGATTGAGCAATCTACTTCTGTAGTGATACCACCTTGGAAAACCAAGGAGGGGTCGCTATGAGTTGGAAACAATTCATGGCAGTGAGTTTTGAGTTTTATGTTGTGCCACTTTAAAGAGGTCTTTTGCAGCAGGTTTATGGATTCCATTTTTTTTTTCTCCCTTCCATCCTCCTGAGCCTCTTTTATATTTCTAAAGACTCCTCTCTATCTCTGCCTCCCCCACTTGGGTGAGTTCATTTATTTTTCCCAGTCTTTAATCGGCTCCCTTCCTTTGCCTTCACTGAATCTAATTCTTTATGTTCTTCTTAGTTGCTTATAACTCCAATATCATTATCTGTATCTGCTTTCTCTAGTTACTCATAATTTCAGTTGGAAGAGAGACTGAACTTGCAGACTATCTGTACTTCACCATCTTCCTTCTGCCACACTGATACTTGCTTTTAAAAGCAAATGGAAGAAATGATGAAGCAAGAGAGTTGAATCGAAGATTTCAAATGTGGCTCAAGAAAACAAAGCATAATGAAATATGCAAAGATCCAGAGTAGAATACAAAAAAAAAAAAAAAAAAATCATGTTTGGCATTTCTTGAGCTGAGAGGACTGAAGAAAATATGCAATTTTTGACTTGCTATTTTGAGAAATTCTGTGGACAAAATATTGAATAAAGGAGGAAGCATCAACAGAATATTGAAGGAATACAGAATCATTATACCAAAAAAAAAAAAAAAAAGAATTCATCAATGTCCAACCATTTCAGGAAATAGAATCTAATCAAGAATCTATGATCCTTAAGGAAAAAGTCCAAGTTGCATTGAAGGTCTTTATGAAAAACAAAGTTCCCAGGATTGAAAGAATACCAGTTGAGATGTTTCAACAATTGGATGCCATATTAGGAGTAGTTACTCATCTATGTCATGGAATTTGGAAGAGAGTTCCATAGCCAACTAACTAGAAGAGGTCCATATTTGTGCATATTCCAAAGAAATGTGATACAATGGAATGTAGAATATCATACGTACACAAGTAAAGTTTTGTGGAAGATAATAAATGGTTGCAGTCAGATATTGACAGGGAACTGCCAGACATTCAAGTTGGATTCAGAAGAGGATTTTGGAACATGGGATATAACCACCAATGTTCAATGGATCTTGACTGACAGCAGAGAATACCAGAAAAAAATTTTACTTATGTCTTGTTAATTGTGCATAGGCATTCAACTATATGGATAATTACAATTTATGGATAACATTGTGAAGAAGGAGAATTCCAGAACACTTAATCTTGGTCAGGTAGTAATTGTACATAGACCAAGTAGCAGTCATTCAGATAGAACAGAAGAATGCTGCATGTTTTAAATTTAGGAAAGTTGTTTGCCAATATTATATCCTTTCTTCTTATTTATTCAATTGAAAATGGAACAAATAAACTGATAAGCAGGACTGTAGTAAGAACACAGCATAAGGACTGTAGGAAGAGTCATTAACAATCTCCGATATGCAGATGACACAACCTCGATTGCATAGTGAAGACAACTTAAATAAAGCACTTACTGATGAAGATTAATGTCCACAGCCTTCAGTATGGATAAAAATTCCACATAAAGAAAATAAAACCCCTCACAATCGGACCAATAAGCAACATCAAGTTAAACAGAGAAAGACTGAAATTATCCTTGATTTTATTTTACTTATGTCCACAGTCAATTACCATGGAAATAGCAGTCAAGGAATCAGTGATTATTGCATTGGGTACGTTTGCTTCAAAAGACCTCTTTAAAGTATACAAAAGCAAATATGCCACTTTGCAGACTAAGGTGTACCTGACTCAAGCTGTGGTATTTTTAATTTTATCATATGCATGCAAAAACTGGACAATGAATAAGGAAAACCAAATAATTGATGACTTTGAATTATGGTTCTGGTGATGAATATTACATGTATCATGGACTGCCAGAAGAATCAACAAATATGTCTTGGAAAGAGTACGAACAGAATGCTTCTTAGAAACTAGAATTATTAGACTTACCTCATATACTTTGGACATATTATCAGTAAGAATGAGTTCCTGCAAAAGCAGATCATACTTGGTAAAGCAGAGGGTCATTAAAAAAAAAAAAAAAAAAAAGCCTCTACCTGATGGATTGACACAGAGGCTGCAACAATGGGCAAAAACAAAGCAGATTGTGAGGATGGCAGAGCACTGGACAATGTTTCACTCTGTTGTACATAGAGTCACTATGAGTAGGAAATTACTCAATAGCACCTAACAACAATAACTGCTCAGCTCTTATGCCATAAAAAAGGCATGTATATTTTCCTGGCAACAATGATTAGTTGAAAGATGGATATATGACCTATGTAGAGCCAATGCAATATGCTTAGTGCTTTTTTGGATCTTCTAGGATAAACTCTAAATCTTTCCCCTAAAACTGTAATCTGCATCCTAAATGCTTCAGACGTTCAGCTCATTGTAAAAGGAAAATGCCCTAGATTTGAAAAAAGATAACTTCAGTGAAGTATGTAGATGGGAAATACAGAGAGAAAAGAAAGGATCTCTGAGCATGGGTTTAAGTCTTTGAATGAAAGAAGAAAAGATACATCCTGTATGTGAATCAATTTTTTTTAAGTCACTTTGATGTTTTTGTTTTTCTGGTTGTTATTTTTTTATTTGATAATTATCAATTGAAAGATTAAAAAATAATTAAATATAAGTATCCCGACATCTAGATGTTGGTAAGCCCCTTTAAGGATTCTGTAAAATCTCAGTAAAACGTAGGGCTTGGGCATATCATATAGAAAGAACAGTGGAAGAAAACTATGATGTTGATTTAATACATGTAATTCTGTTTTAGTCTTTCTAAAAAAGAACTTAAGTATAATTATTCTCATTTAACAAATGAAAAACTTTGACTGATATTAAGTACTGCCCACAATCTCACAAACAGTAAATTGTAGACCCAGTACCTAATTACATATAAAATCAGTCTAACTTCAACATTACACCACTTAAATATAGCATGATCTATCAAATATCCTGCCTTCTTTCCTTCCTCTCTCCCTCCCTCCCTCCCTCCCTTCCTTTTTCCCTCCCTCCCTCTGTCTCTCTTTCTTTCTTCAGTTTGATTTTGTTATATATTCATTGTTGTGTATTTTTTTTTGTTCTAACACTGTTGAATATACATTTGTTATTATTACTAATTTTGAGCAGATATCAATCATAATTACGAAAAGATGGATGCACACATAACATAATTCATAACTTTTCTCCATGAAGAAAAATAGCTATCTTTTAAACACTTTAAATTAAGGACATAGATGATATGGAGGGTAAGTTAGCTTAAAACTATTCATATATATGTATATGCAAAAAGGATGTGGATGTAGTATTAGGATTTCCTCTAACTTCACAAGGGAGAAGGAGGCTTCAGAACAACAACAACAGCCCAAGGCTGATTCCTATGTAGTGGAAGTCAGACATGCTACCAACACAACCATCCCTCCAACAGTTCTTACTATTTCTCCACTGGATAGGATAGTTCTCTGCAATGGCTGCAGAGAACTCACAGACAGTACTCATGATTATAGTGTTATAAGAAAGTAACTGATTAAAATTCAGATTCAGAAATATTCAAGATACAATTTTTTGATCAAGACAGCCTCCCCACAGCTATATCCATAGTCATACTTTTCTTTGGCCCTTAGCCTCTTGGCCTGGCATCTGCCAATAGGTACCCTACTCTCCCAGAAAGCCTACTTACTTCCCAAAGCCACTATGGGCTGGCAAGCACGTTTCTCTGTAACTTTCTGATTTCTTGGTTCTGCTGTCTCTGCTGCCATCTGTCTGCCATCTTTCTGCTAAAGAGTTAAAGTACTGGGATCTCAGGTCCAATGACATACTCATTAATTGTTCTCTTTCTTAATGATAGTATGATCCCCCCTTTTCACCCTTGGAATGACTCATTTTAAGCAAATCTGACCAATCCCCACATTACAATTCCATATTCCTTATTTCTAAGGTCTCCTGCACACAAGGGTGCTTTATTTATATTATTAGCAAGCCATCTAATCCCTTCAGTGAACCAAAACCAAAAACCAAACTCACTGCAATCAAATCGGATGTGACTCATAGTGACCCCTTCTTGGGTTTCTATCACTATGGAAGTAGATTGCTCAAACTTCCTTCAGAGGAGTGGCTGGTGGGTGTGAACCACCAGCCTTCTTGTTAGCACTCAAATGCCTTAGGTACTACACCACCAGAGCTCCTTTGGTGAACCATAAGCATCTTATATTTGTGTAATACCACCCACTCATCTGGTGAGTGTCCAAAGACCATGCCTAGAAGAGACATAGAAAGTAATTCATTGAACCACACATATACATATATGGTTTATTTTCTGTATAAAATCACCAATGAATAATTTTTTTTTCTTTTGTAATTTGGGTGAAAGTTTACAGAAAAAAAATAGTTTTCCATGCAACAATTTATACACATTTTGTTTCTTAACTTTAGTTGCAATTCCTTCAATGCAATAGCTTTCTTCCTGATTCCTCCTTGGGTTCCTCCATGTCCATTCTGCTTTTCCCCTGACCCTTCCTGTCTTCTGAGGTTTGCTTTAAGACAAATGCTGTCATTTTGGTCTTGCATGTCTGATTGTCCTGAGATGTACATTTCTGTTGAGTGCCATTGCTCATTTTATATGGCTATTCCATTCTTTTCTCAACTGAAAATTGGTAGGGATATATAATCATGCTATGCAGGTTACCAATCAGATGAATTAAAAGATAGAGTAAAGAGGAAAAGCTGAAGAAATTATGTTGTACTCAATAGTTCTGACCACTTTTTCATCCTTGGCAATTGATTCAAATGTGCCTTTAAAACTTTCTAAGGCCTAGGTTCTCAGAATTGTTTACTAAAAACAAATAAATAAATTAGGCATATTACTGCAACATATGACTTAGAAGTACCTGTGCAAAAAGGAACAAAACCGAAAAAAAAAATCAAACTCAATGCCATGGAGCCGATTCTGACTCACAGCAATTCCTTTTGGGTTTCCAGTGCTGTAAATCTTTGTGGGAGTAGATTACCCAGCCTTCCTTCTGCAGAGTGGCTAGTGAGTTTGAACTACCAACCTCTGGTTAGGAGTCAGATGCCATAGGCATGACACCACCAGAGCTCCTTTTGCAAAAAGGAACATGTTGTTTATTAATTATTGATACCAAATCTTTACCAGTAGACCATATATAACATACTCATATGCTCATTTGGATTTTGATGATCAAGTGCTAAAATGAAAAAAAAAAAAAAAAAAAATGTTGGTGATGGATATTCAGAAAAAAAAAACCCACAAAAAGCATTCTTGAATTTCAATTGCTATATGAACCAACTACAAGGTTACAAGGACTTTTTTCAATGTGTGGTATTTTAGCTATCATGCAGTTTAGTAAAGGGTAAAGTTAATCTGATTATAATGAGAGGGAGATTTTTATCACAAAAATGCATTATTAAATAATTCTTTCATATAACTTTAAGCTTTTTATATTTCAAGTATTTAAAGATATTTTATTATAAATTATTATCTCCATTAAAAATATACTTGCACAAGTTCTGCTAAAGATCACAGTGAATTAACTCATCTTAGAATTATGATATCTAAATGGCTTACTCTCTCTTTCCATGCCCTTAGGCTTCCAACAAAACTTACAAAGATATGTAAGTCAAAGTATACACATATAAAAATATTACTTTTAAGGTATAATTGTTGTTGTTGTTGTTGTTATGTGCCCTTGAGTCGGCCCCGACTCATAGCGACCCCTCCTTGGGTTTCCGAGGCAGTTATCACTACGGAAGTAGGATTGCCCAACCTTCCTTCCGAGGTGTGGCTGTTAAGGTATAATAGATTTTACAAAACAAATTATAGATTTTTTATCTGCTGTCAATTTGAGCTCAACAAAATAAAATTTGATTAAGTTTGATAAGCATGATCATAAACACAAAAACAAAATAAATCGTAGAAATTTAAGAATATTGTACAGAGGCAGTAAGTGTATCATTGATTCCAAGTAGAAGCATGACAAGTTATTTGAGTGTTTTAAAGCTGAATTATAAATCAGTCAGCTGACAATTATGCAAAAGAGGTTGCTATACTTATAATCTTTTAGAATTCCATTTTTGAGATGTAAGTGTTGAAATATATTATGTAGGTTTGAAAAATAATGAGATTCAGAGATGAATCCAGTCTGTTTTCTCCCCATTTCTTAAAGAATAAATATAATATGTTCTCAATGAGTTAGGTAATCATTTTGTAAATTTTCTGCTATACAACTGTTATAAGCTGTATGTAATTTATGTATATATTATTTTGATGATCTATTTATTGTAAGTTGCTTCAATTATAGCAAATTGTAGCATCTGTGGTTTCATTTATGGTGCCAAAGGAAAGTGATTACTGTATTATGAGACAGCCATACTCCAGAGTATAACAAAACATGAAATACAACTAGATGGAGCAGGTTCTTATTTTCCAGGGATGTGGTTATCTCTGAGGAGCCACATCTTGTAGTTACCAGATGTTCCACAATAACAGTAACTCTAGAGTTGCTTAGTTGTTCTAACAAGACGATTTTACTGCACAGGAAAAAATTGGCATTTTCTCTGCTGGAAAAAATGAAATGGAAATTTAGAAAAGGAGTTTCAATTGAGCTATGTGGTTTACATTGATTAATCTAGCTCATTAGAATATTAGTCAGCCAATGCGAATCATTTCTTATTTATTTTTTCAACTATGCCATATGTCCAGATCATAAAAATGCATTTTATCTTAGCTACCGTGGAAGCTACATTAGAAAAGAAGCTGACCTTTTCTGTAACCACCAAAAGTTTGGAAAATTAGTTTTATCATTTTACAAAATATTTTTGTTCTAATTTGCAGTACTTAGGAATATAAGGATAATAACAGTGGTAGAAAATCTCTTTAATTTTTCTATCTTGCCTTCCTTAACATTTCTTCTTGATCTTTGGTAGTAGTTAGGAATGACATAATTTGTTTGTCAACATTATCATTATGGCTTTTCTTACATATAGTTATTATATAAATTTGAATACATACTGCATTAAAAATATGGGCAAAAGAAATGAAGTGAAGAAAAGTAGTGTATGTATATATATATACACACACACACATATACACATATATATACATAAAGGTTGGGCAATCTACCAATCTACTTTCATAGTGTTACCACCTTGGAAACCCAAGGAGGAGTCGCTACGCATAGGATCTGACTCAACAGCCGGGGGATATATGTTCTTGTTGTTGTGTGTGTGTGTGTGTGTGTGTGTGTGTGTGTGTATGGAGCTCTGGTGGCCTAGTGATTACAGCATTTGGCTGCAAACCAGAAGGTCAGCAGTTCAAACCCACCAGCTGTTCTGCAGAAGGAAGATGGGGCCGTCTACTTCTATAAAGATTTAAAGCCTTGGAAATCAAATGGGGGTTGCAATTAGTTGGAATCGACTGAATGGCAGTGATATATAGATATAGATATAGATATATAGATATAGATATAGATATATAGATATAGATATACACACACACACGGGTTTGAATTGTTGCCCTTCTTGTTAGCAGCCAAAATATCTTACCCACCACACCATTAGAACTCCTCTTTGATATATATAAACTCTAAAACTCACTGCCATCGAAGTTGACTCTGACTCACAGTGAACCCCTTTTGGATTTCTGGTTAAATCTTTACAAAAGTAGATTGTCCTGTCTTCCTTCCATGCAGTGGCTGGTGGGTTTGAACCACCAACCTTGTGGTTAGCAGTCAAATGCCTTAGGCACTGTGCCATCAGAGCTCCTATATAAATATATGTGTATATATATATATATATATATATATATATATATATATACACATATAATATGTTTTTGTTGTTGTTATATACACTTTTGAGTCAGCCCCAACTCACAGCGACCCCTCCTTGGGTTTCCAAGGCAGTATAACTATGGAAATAGATTGCCCAACCTTCCTTCCGGGGAGTGGCTGGTGGGTTTGAACCATCAGCTTTCTGTTTATCAGTCAAGTGCTTTAGGCAGAGTTCCTATATAAAATGTATATATATAAAATGTGTATATATATATATATATATATATATATATACACACACACACACTAACATATATATAATGTGTAAATATTACACTATATATAGTGTGTAATATATATAGTGTGTAAATATCAAACCACAAAAGGAAGAGTCCCCACTTACCATTTCCATAGACACACTCTCTTTTTGTAATACTGTAGTTTGACAACTCTGAGCCTCTTGTTGGGATAAAATAGACAAGATAAGGACAGCAGAGATCTTTCTTGAGGATGTACAGAGAAGGTTCTTTTACTTGGGTACATGTGGAATGTTTCAACCATTTTTCAAAGAACACTGGCAATATCTACTTAAAATCCAAAGACATATAAAGACATAAAAAGATCATCAGAAAAACCCTCTGGATAGATTCTATACAAATATAATCAATACACTAGTTTATTAAAAATTCATTTATAAATATGTTTGAATTGCCATTTTTTTTTCTTATTAACAGAAATGGTAAAGGAAGCATATGCATAAAAATGGTTACTACCCTTCCTTTGCTGTTAATAGGGGAGGTTTCCTGGGTGGCAAGAACAATTTAGCTTTGGCTGCTAATCTAAAGGTTTAAGATTCTAATCCACTAAGTGACACTACCAAAGAAAAGCATGTTGAACTGTTTTGGTAAAGATTATAGCCAAGAAAACCCTATGGAGCAGTTCTGTTCTGCGTAACATAGGGTCACCATAAGTTAGAATAGACGAGATGGCAATAGGTTCATTAATAGGGGAATGATTGACATTTGAACTTCAAGGAATATTATATATTCCTTAAAATTAAAGAAAGAAAAAATGGCTGCTATGCCATTTGAACAGGTGAGATATGTACAAGAAATTTTTAGAAACAAGATTAAAAAAAATAAAAATAATATGATGTTCTTTTTGAAAACAATAACCAAAATTAATACACACACCCACACATTTTTAGATTTGAAAAGCACAGATAAAAGTGTACAAGATGTACTATATTATTGATGAAAGGTAAGTGGTGGTAAAGGTAAAAGTATGTGTAGGAGAAAAGCAGCAGAATATAAAAATTAAAAATAAAACTTAAAAACAGTACACATATGTTAAAAGAAAACATATGATATAATTGGATAAATTTATTTGTTTCATGATAACAATAAATTTCCAGGTTATCCATATACTTATAAATAAATTGAATAAAATTACATTAAATAATAATTTTTAAAGTGCATGTTTCATTAAGTAGCCAATTAAAAATTGTCTTTTACCCTTGTTTTTCACAACATCCTAATCTTTTCCTTTATAGCATTTTTCAAATGTTTATTTATATTTTTATATGTTTATTTGATTTATATTTGTCCTTTTTCCTCATTACACTCTATCATCTAAAAGGGCAGTGCCAGTTTTGTTTAGTTCAGCACCTGGTAGAGCTTAATAAATACTTCTTTCATGAATATTTCATGAAAGAATGAAAAGAAATGTAGTTGTTACATATATTATGAATGGCATATAAATAGTTAATAATATTAATGTATCTCATGAGGAAACTAAAAAATTAGAGATGGAGAAAAGTAGAAGCTACTGCAGGGCCTTATGAGAAAAATCAGAAGACTGTGGTATATTAGAAGCTAAGAAGGCAGACGGCTCAATACAAAAAGGTGGTCACTTGTTATAAACACTGCTCATAGGACAAGTAAGATGACAAAAGCAAAAAGGCCCATTAAACTTGATAATGTGGAAACAACTGGCAACATAGATATAAGCCTAAGTAATATTCAATATAGTTAACATCCACAGTAGTCATTTCCCCAATCAGTCAGAGTAGACACTGTTCTAGTGGAGTAGTC
The DNA here is from genome assembly GCF_000298275.1 of Orycteropus afer afer. NCBI lineage: Eukaryota > Metazoa > Chordata > Mammalia > Tubulidentata > Orycteropodidae > Orycteropus > Orycteropus afer. The sequence goes on from NW_006921815.1 coordinate 171,556, forward strand.
AAGGAAGTTCCTCACTCTGCCAAGTATTAACCCATTAAGTGCTAGATTTGGAGGAGGTCACATCCCTTAAGAGAAGGGCTGTGGCAACCTCCCAGGTGAACGGAAACTCTGGAGCTCATGGCAATAGATATTTACCAGCATAGAAGGCTTTTAATATTTTAGCAACCTATAGAATAAAGGAGAGATCTGGTAGCATAGTGCCTAAGGCCCTTGACTGCTAACCAGAAGGCTGGCAGTTCAAACCCACCAGCCACTCCTCCGAAGGAAGATGGGACAAACAAGTTCCGTAGTGATACTGCCTCAGAAACCCAAGGAGGGGTCACTATGAGTGCGGGCCGACTCGACGGCACATGACAATAACAACAACAACATAGAATATAGGGATATAGTTGTGCATATTGCTACATAAGAGTCTGGAATGAAGCAAGTTCACCAGAAAGGGGACGCAGATTGTATTGAAGTTAGACAGTGAAAATAGAACTTTCATTTCTAAAAATATAACTGGCAAAATATCATAAAGATAAATAACAAAATGTAATCATCTCCCAGATTAAGTAATAGAACATTATCCATAGGACACTGGTTTGCTAACCAGAAGGCTGGCAGTTCAAACCCATCAGCCACTCCTCTAGAGGAAGGTTGGGCAATCTACTTCCGTAGTAATACTGCCTGGAAACCCAAGGAGGGGTTGCTATGAGTCAGGTCTGACTCTAAGGCACATAACAACAATAAGCTTGGCTATGGATATCTTACATTCCTCATCTTTCTTTAAAGGTTTTTTTTTTTTTTTTTTTTTTTGTATGTATCCAAAAATAATAATTGTTCTAGATATAGAAAAAGGTATTATTTTTTTTAACTTAATACAAATAGCATCATAATATATTACTATTAGTATTATTACTTTTAAAACCTATATAATGAATATTAACTCCATTCTCCCATTCTCAGGAAAGCAGTGGATTGGCTTCACCATAATATAGTAGATGATTCATTTTCACTGAAGACAAAATCACCCACAAACAAATGAAAATTAGTTCCAGGGGTGGGAAAAATATCTCACTCTGTTTATAAGACATATATGTATAAAGTGAATAATGTTACAGAATACATCTGTGGAATTAAAACTTTATGTGTGTGTGAGAGCATGTGGTACTAGGAAAGAAAATTAAGAAGGTTCCTTAAGTAGTAAAAATGTGATGAAAAATGATTAAAAGACACTGAAGAAGATAATTAAAATAATAACAATAATAAACACTGGCACAGAATCTGTTCCCACTCATGGTGACCTCTTGTGTTGCAGAGTAGAGCCACTCCTCATTTTATTTATTTATTTTTGGCTTTAGGTTGCACAGAGCTATTGGGTAGATTTGAACTGTCAATATTTAGGTTTGTAATTGATCACAAAATTTACACGATCCAGTGATCTTGAAGTAGGCAATGAAAGAGGGTTCATTAGGAATAATAGAAACAAAAAATATGGGATTCAGAAAAAAAATAAAATAAAAAAAGCAAAAGGAGGAAAGAAGACCCAGAATGAAATCTGCACGGGATGACCTCAAGGCCTTCCAGTTTCCACTAGAGCAGTGTTATGGTCCTCAGGAAGCTGGTCAACGAGAAAAACAAAAGCAAAAATTACCTGAAGTCAGAACTTAGTGAGAGAAGAGATTTATTGGGAAAAACGTGTGATAAATGTAGAAAAAATTGCAAAATAAATTTTGATTGAGAAGCAAGAGACGCAGAAAGAGGCAACAACTGAGAAATGACACCAGCTTCTGTCCCTTTTTAGAAGAAAACAAAACAAATCACAACACAACTTGACAACACTATTTAGGCAAAAAAGTAATATTCAAAATGAAGAATTATAGACTATACAAACACTGGTTAAAAGATTAGTAATAAACATTTCATTCCTTTAAATGATGGAGGCTAAACTTAATCATTTATTATTTTTTTAAAAAGAATATGTGTGTTATAAAGACTAAAAAGATGCACAATAATATTATGAACAGATGCCCTGTGTGGAAAAGAACCTTTCCTAAATTTCTGATAAAGATGTTAATTAATATGACTTTTAAAAGAAACTGCACATTTACATGTTATTGCTTGTACTTCAGAAATTATTATAAAAATATGTATTCTTTCAATTTTTTGAAAGAATTCATAGAAGTGATTTGAAATGGAAATATGCTATACTAATAGAAGCAATCATATATTTTTCATCTTATTAAAATTGGAAAATGGATAGCTCATTTTACCCATTATTTACAGAGAGAGGCAGACAAATAAAAAGAGAGAATGGAAGAGAGGATAAGACAGGAGATACAGGAAGAGACAGAGAGACAGAGTAGATGAGATTCTGTTTTATTGCAGTTTTATTCTTTAGTTTAATAAATCAAAGCCCCTACCACACACACACACACACAAAAAAAAAAAAAATCACAGTGTTTTATTTCTAATAAGACTTTCTGTTTGTGAGAATCATTAAAAAACATGCTCTTAATCCTAGATATTTTAAAAAGACTACCAAGCAGATTTACTATTTTCCATTGATCTTGCTGTCAGTCAATCCTTGTACTAAACACAGAAGAAACAGGCCATTTGAGACAAGCTGGTAGCAACTAAATTGATAATTAAAGTGTGATTGTACACGTATGACCTGAAAATGTAAGCAGAGTCACCAAGGGAACAATAGAAGGTGATTGATATGGTTCACATTAGCATGCAATTTAGAAAGAAGAGGTTTGAATAAGAGCATGCCCACAAGGGCATGAATAGGCAGATGTTAAAAAGGAGACACAAAAATCACAGAGTCCACGTACTCAAGGATTTAGATGAGGACACAAATTCATGACATTGATATATAGTATTGCACAAGAAGAAATAAAATTCTGTGAAAAATCTGATGTGAACCTATCAGATAACTGAAATTAAACATCATACACAAACCAGCAGAAATCCTTTTACTGCAATCAGTCAGCCAGTGAATTGAGCTTAGTTAAAGAAACACTTATTCTAAGATATTCTCATATATTCACCATGGAATGTTTAGGGGAAAAAAGGCACTTTTGTTGCCTACAGTGTGATAGAGGCACCCAAGCCACATAAAATAGTAAATTATAACATCCTTAAAATTTATTTCATCACCCAAGGTTAAAAATGTGAAGATTGTTAATAGCAGATAAGTCTTATCAGAAAAGCATTAATTTGTACCTTTATAGTGTCCTCGTTACCTAGTGCCACTCTGACAAGAATATACAATAAATGGGATGGCCTTAACAAACAGGAGTTTACACTCTCACAGTTTGAAGCCTTTAAGTCCAAGTTCAAAGTGTCAGGCTTTAGGGGCAGGGTGAAAGCCCCTTAATCTTGGGGTTCAGCTCTGCCTCCTGCTCCTGGCCCACTGAAGCAAGAGGCTTTTATTCACTCAGACAGCTGCTGGCTGCTAAGGCTGCCAAGCCCAAGGTTGATAAGTAAAAAGGCACAGTCCCGATGTTAACCAAACCACACGGCAGGCCATTAATCCAAGTCCATTGTAAATCCCCAGGGCAGCAGAGCATGGCAGGCTGCTGAACAATGACACAGCTACATGCAGGGTCCATGTGTGTCATAAGCTAGTGACTGTTCCCCAAGGCTTCTGCTAATATACAGGAAGCAGAGCACATTCCCTAAGGCAGCTACTCAGCTCCTTGTGGTAGATCCCACCATGGAGTTGATTACCAGTCTCATCATGGGGAATACTACATCCAGCTGCCACCCATTCAACCAGGCCCAGTCATGTTGACACACAAACTCAACTACCACATATAACCATACAGAACAAAAGAGACATTGTAATTTTGTTAATATTATGAAGGAAATAACAAATGCCTACATCATAATAAACAAAGTTCTAGGTGAAAGTGGTTGGTAGTGTCAAGGGAGAGGACTCCCTTCTTTTGTCCAAACCTCATTAATTGACCAGAACCTCTACACTGAGTGTCACACTCTGAGAAAACTGAGGGCCCAATAGCTGGAGAACCTGGCTATGAGGTAGTCATTCTATGACAGAAGAGGCAAGCCAAGATGACCTCAGGCTAAATGTAGAGTTACCATAGAGACCTGTAATTCCACTCTTAAGCAAATTTCAAAGAGAAATGAAAACATATCTTTACACAGAAACATATACATAAGTATTTATAGTAGAATTATTCATAATAGCCAAAAGGTAGAAATAATCCAAATGCCCAACAATGGAATAATGCATAAACAAAACATGGTTTTTAAATATCATTATTATTTGGACATTAAAAAAAAAGGAATAATGTACTGATAAATATACCACATGGATGAACTCTGAAAGCACTTCTAAGAGAAAATAGTCGTCACAAAAGACAATATATAATTCCACCCATGTCAAGGTCCAGAATGGGAAAATAGAGACAAAAAACATTGATTACTGATTACTTAGGTCTGGGAGTGGGATAGGGTGAAGGTGGGGGGTAAATAAGACAGGGGAGTGATAGCTAAAGGGTATGGATTTCTTTCTCAGGTAATGAAATTGTTCTAATATTGTCTGTGTTGATGGTTATATTTTTAAAAATCATTCAATTATACACTATAAAAGGTAAATTTTATGACATGAATTTTATGTCAATAAACCTTTTTTAAATTAAAAATGTGAAAATAAATATAGGACAGATTAGAATATTTAATTATTATTGAATGAATTTTGTTAATGTGCGACTTTCAAGTATGTGTTCATTCATTCCATGTTGTAGAATTTACAGGTATAAAAGAGGTGTTCATTATATCCCTTATTTTCCTTTTGATGTCTGTATGATCAGCAGTGATGCACCCTCTTTCATTCTTCATATGATAATGTATGTCTTCTCTCTTTTTTTCTTGGTTGTCTTGAAAAAGACTTATAATCATTGAAAGTCTTAAATCAAAAAGTTTCATGAGAACTTTCAAGCAAACATGTTAAATTTTATTTTGATGTAGGTATTTGTTATTTCCTTCATAGTGTTAATAAAATTGCAATGTCTTTTGTTCTGTATGGCTACATAAGTACAAATGAATGCTTTGTACAGTATGCAACACATATCTTACTCTTCCTAAGAAGAAAGGGCATCAGCAGGAAAATGCAGATAGAGTGAGCCCTGTGTCTTGGCGACATCAGTCTGAAGTGGAGTCTCTACCTTGCTGAACTGGGAAGAGTGAGAGGCGGTATAGTCTTGATTAAAATACCCCAGACTCTTACTTTCCTTGCCAAATTTTTATAGATTTGCTTGAACAGATGTGTCTTTATTTCATATTTGTTATTTAGACCATTTACAGAAACTTTAAAATGGTTGTTTTTTGTTTGTTTCATTTTGTTTTTCTTATAATGGTTTTCACCAGTTTCACTGAAAAGCATGTCAATGAAGCACCTCATACTATTTTTTTTTCTACATTGATTAAGAAAATCATATTTGTAATAAAAAAGATTTTCTTTTTAAAGAGCAAAATATTGGGCCTAGATGGTTTTACTGACATATTGTACAAATTTATAGGAAGAAAAATATAGCACTTCTACAATTAAGCTTTTAGAAAATAGAAGAGGAAAGACTTCTTAGCTCATGCTATGAAGCCAAAATTACCTTAAAACCAAAACCAAGGAAGACATTACTTAAACACACACACACACACTCTTTCTCACACACACACACACAACCTCAAAAATTGTTTACTCTGTCAAATGATCATATACAACCCTGCCATATGCCATAGATGTGATTTGAATTTGAGGTACTGATACAAAAGTGTGAAACAATATAAATGTCTTTGCTATGTGCTCATGTAGCTTACTCATAACATGTTACTGCTCTTGCTTGATCCTGTGTATGTCACTTCTATCTTCCTATTGATTGCTGCTGGGCCAGTCGAAGTTTATGACTCTAAAAGAATACAGTTTCATCATGGGCAGGCCAGGATGAACAAGCACTTACATTCTGATCTGATATTCCATGCCTACAAGGGTCTAATCACACATGCCAGTTGATGTTTTTCAAACCACACTTAATTCTCTGCCTCTGATGACATGGCCTTGCTCCACAATCCCAGGACTCTGAATTATGATTTTTTTTTTCTATTGGAGCAGTCAGAAATCTTACAAAGTCCTGCCATAAATTATGTTGTTGTTGTTATGTGCCATCGAGTCTGACCCGACTCATAGCGACCCCTCCTTAGGTTGCCCAGGCAGTATCACTATGGAAGTAGATTGCCCAACATTCCTTCTGAGGAGTGGCTGGTGGGTTTGAACCACCAGCCTTCTGGTTAGCAGTCAAGTGCCTTAGGCAATATGCTACCAGAGATATCTTCTAATGCCTTAAAGTTTGCCAGGAGGTACAACTCAAGTGGAATGGTTACCTGTATAACAGCATGAGCTTGCCACTGTTTCCTTTGCTATTATGTGTAAAACTAAAAGTTGGTAACTTTCCTTATCATTTAGGAAATGAGTCAGAGCAGTTTTCCCAAGTGTGAAATGTGCTGCCTCTGGAAGTAAATAGGAATTACAGGTTTTGTGCTAAATTCTTAGTGGTTGGAGAGTCAAGGTGCAATAATTTCTTTCTATATATGTATATATGTATGCATATATATATATATGTATGTATATATATATGTGTGTGTGTATATATGTATATGTATATGTATATATATGTGTGTGTATATATATAAATGTATGTGTGTATATATATATGTATGTGTATATGTGTGTGTGTGTGTGTGTGTGTATGTATATGTATATGTATATGTTGGGAGTTCTGGTAGCATAGTCCTAAAGCACTTGACTGCTAACCAGAATTAATGTGGGAATTCTGCCAACTCCCAAGTATGTCCATTAAACTGACACAATTTGGGATTCAGGAAATTCTACTAGGTGGGTCTGTGGACCCAGAGAATCTACTTTGACTTGTGCATATGCCAGGTTATACCGGGACTCTAGCAGAGGAAGTGTGATATCTTTAAAACAGAATTGTAACAGATTAGTAAGTGCTTATTTATAACAAAGTTTACATCGAGTCAGTTGCAACTCATTGTGACCCCAAATGTGTTAGCATAGCACAGTGTTCCATAAGGTTTTCAATGGCTGATGTTTTAGATGTCCAGGCCTTTCTTTTGAGGTGTTTCTTGGTAAATTCCATCCTCTAACCTTCTGGTTAGGAGCTCTGGTAGCATAGTGCCTAAGGCACTTGACTGCTCACCAGAAGGCTGGCTGTTCAAACCCACCAGCCACTCCTCGGAAGGAAGGTTGGGCAATCCTACTTCCCTAGTGATACTGCCTCAGAAACCCAAGGAGGGGTCGCTATGAGTCGGGGCCGATTCGACGGCACATAACAACAACAACACCAAAAGTATATAAAAGAGCTTATTACATGTGCATTGTTTCAGTGACATTTGTCACAAAGTATCATTCCAAACAGAGAATATTGCTATGAACACCTCAGATACTAAAAAGTCAGCTTAAAAACAGAACAGGTCATATTCGTATAAAATAATTAATCATTGTGCAATCTCAATTAGTTGTTAAATGCCTCCAACCACATTCTCCCTCTTACTTTTGTTCACCACCACTATCTTAGGCCTAGATTTCTGGTTTATGTTCAATTAGCTTTTTACTCTGTATGTTTTCTATCTCCTTTCACTTTATATTTTTCATTTTCATTTTAAGCATATTTCAAAAGTATGAGTAGTCAAAATTTAAAGGATGTCACCACTAGTGTGTTATAATTATGAGAGTACACAGATGGCCTCTTAAAAGAAGGAAAAGAGAAAAAAAAAAAAAAGCCTGAGCAAAGCTGCAAATGCTAACTCTCAACCTGGGAATCTTTTTCTCTGTAACATAAGTTTACTGCCAGCAAGTTGTAGATACAGACACCACATTAGCAGCTGTGAATGAGAATCAGAGGATTGTAGTAAGAGACTAATATCTGTAATGTATTGATCCTGTAGCATAGATATATATGTCTTCTCCACTGAAGTAATTTCAAACTTTTCATTTGACTTTAAAGTATATTTTCTAGAAATCAATGCATTTAGAGGTGAGAGCCAAATTAAACAGCCTGATTTTAGTGAATATTCTCAAGAGTTGGGAAAATGAAGCACACGGAAATTTTCTCCTTCATTCTGAAATAAGGATGATAGTGACTGTGAATGTAATGTCATATTGAGTATTTAATGGATATGAATCTTTTGAATGTTTTAATCTTACTTCTATAAATGTTGACTGGCCACATAGGCAGTCAGAAAAATTACATTTGAGAGGCTTTATCAAATATGACCACGAATACAGAAAAATAATCTTTTCAAGCACTCAATTTTTCTCTTCTCTCCCCCAAATCATAATCACATAATAAAAATGTAAGTGATATTTTCACGGTCAAATGTCACTTAAAGGAATATATATTTAAAAGAATAAATATATATGCTTAAAATTTTAAGCCACTAACATTTCATTTTTATCATTTTTCTTTGTCTCTTTTGGACAAAAAGAAGCAGAAAGATGAGTTTTGAAATTAGATATAAAAAGCAAGGGCAAGATGTTCTGAACTACTCGTGAGAAGAAAAAGTAAATAACACTATAGCAGTCTAGTTTCTAGTATTATATTTTAAAGATTCTTACTGACAAAACATTTTCATAAAAATATTCCCTACATGGCAGAGTAGAACAAGCCATAGAATTTCCTAGTTGCAATCTTTACAGGAACAGATCTCCAAGTCTTTTCTCTTGAGAAGCTTCTGGTAAATTCGAATATCCAACCCTTTTGTTAGAAGCTGAATGCTTAGCCATTGCAGTTCTAGGGTGTGTTCTCATTTATCTTTTTCTCTCATAGATAAATATACAAATAGAAATATATGGAGAGGAGAGGGAGAGAGGGGGATGGAGAGAAAGAGAGAGGGAGAGAGCGAGAGAGGGGGAGGGGGAGAGGCGAAGTGGGGAGAGGGATAGAGAGAATGAGAGCTCTGGTGGCGCAGGTGATAAGGCATTTGGCTGCTAACCAGAAGGTCAGCAGTTAAAATCTACCAGCTGCTCATCAGGAGGAAGATGAACCAATCTACTTCCATACCTATTTATAGCCATTGGAAACCCAGTGGGGGTCGCTAGGAGTTGGAATCAACTTGATGGCAGTGGGTGGATGTATATATATTCCCTTAAGTAGATATTCAATTGTATGTTGTCACTTTAAGGATAAATAAATAAATATATAAATATATAAATATATAAATA